>NC_081570.1:17162263-17204651 GCF_022355385.1 Mustela nigripes
GGGGGGGGGGGGGGGGGGGGGGGGGGGGGCTCTGGAGTGACACACGCTGGGGCCCCAACCCAGTTCGGCTGCTCCTTGGCTGGGGTGGGGGTGCTTGGAGCTTCCATCTCTCCTTCCAAGAAGCAGTGGCGAGGCTTTGCGCAGCGGCAGGGAGGGCTGGCGGGACGGGAGGCTGGGACAGGGGCAGAGCGGCCTCTCGGGAGCACCGCTCTCTCCTTGATGCTCCCTGCTATGCCGGAAGGGCGGGTGTGTGTGTGTGTGTGTGTGTGTGTGTGTGTTTCCTCGCTTGAGAAATGGACTAACAATAACACCAAATTTGCACAGTAACTTTGACAACGAAGGGGCATATGTCCTTGGGTTGCTCAGACCCTGTTCCCACACTGCTCTCCTCAGTGCTGACTTGGTTCCCGCTTGGAGGACAGCGAGGGTGAGGAACTTCTGGGAGCCTGGGCAGGGAGCCCCTCCACGGATCACCTCAACTATCACCTGTCCACTGACCAGACGGCAAACTGAGTCAGAGGCTTCCAGGCTGGGGCAGAGGGTAGGGCTTCAAGCGCACTAGGAGGTGGGCCTCCAGGAGCAAGTGCTGGGCGGTGCTCCCAGAGGGGCGCAATGAAGGAGCTGCGGGAACGAATGACATCAGTGACCCACCAGGAACAGGTGGTGAGGGGAACCTCACAAGCAGGCAAGGCAGACAACCCTTGGAAAACCCCTGGCCCGATATACACACACCTCAGCTACTTTGGCCGGGGAGATCTTCCCTTCATAGGGGCATCCAAGCACACAGGAGACATACCTGCGGGAGGACAGGGGAGGGATGGTGTCAGGGCCCCAGAGCTCCCAGGCCCGCAGGGCTGACCTGGGTAGCTGTCTGACAGTCATCTCTGAGGTGCAGCAAGGTCAAATGCCCCCGGAAAAGGGAGATTCCTTCGGGGGGGGGGGGAGTAGCGCATGGGGGGCCGGGAGGGTGCGGCGGAGAGCCAGGGCAGGGAAGGGATGGGCCTCCTCTGCTGCTTGCTGGGGAAGCTGGGGTTGCACAGGCCTGAGGAGAGAAGCCAGCCGAAGGGGGCAGTGAGCAGGCATCGGAGCCGTAGGGCGTTGAGATCAAGCAGAACATGTGCCGCAAGGTAGCTGGGTCCCCTACTCCCATACTCCTTGGTCCCAGGAGGGGACCACGGACAGATGAAACCAAGCAGGAACAAAAGGGCTGGGCTGGCCTGAGGGCCAAGGATCGGCTGCTCCAGTGAGCTGCCCGAAGATTCACACTCATTTATTCAACAGATACTGAGAGAGCTGCCCACTACGTGCCCGGCACTGGGTCATGCAGTGAAAAGACGGACAAGGTCCCTACGCTCATGGAGGTTACTTCCAGTTAGCGAGCGAGCTGGTGAAAGGGCAACCGAAGGAACGGGTGAGATGATCCCAGAGAGATGTGCCACGAAGGGAAGAACGGCGGCGTGGCGGGAGCCAGGAGAGGCTGGCCGTAGCCAGGGTGGCCCAGGAAGACCTCCAGGCCGTGACACGGGAGCGAAGAGGGGAGCAGGCAGCAGGAGCCACTGGGAGAGCGTCCCGGGCAGAGAGCAGAGCAGTGTGGAGCCCAGGATGTAGAGAGGATGTGCTCAAGCTCAGAAGGACGGAAGATCTGGGCACAGCCAGCCAGCGACAGAGAACACAGCACGTGGCTGGACAGGAGGGCGCAGGCCAATCACGGTGCCCTGCGGCTGTGGGAAGGAGTTTGGATCTTTGGATCTTGGTGGGCTTCTGTTCCCACCTGCCCTGTTGGAGCTAAGGCCCCACTGAGACCTCTTAGAGTTTGGCAAACTCTTCAGCATGTGAGAAGCAACACAGATGTTGTCTGGATACATCATTTTGGGCCCAAAGTTCTCAGAGTGTTTTCCCAACTTCCTTCTCCTCCTTGTTCTGCAGTCACTGCTGAGCAAGGAGATGGGAGATGCTGATAACGAGCACAGGCTTGGAGTCAGGGGGACCCCATGGGCCCCTGCTTCCCCACGCACCCCTCCCCCCAAAGCCACCTACCCCTTGCTTCCCCAGCGCCCTGGCGTGCTGGCCCTGCACTGCGGGAGGGAGCCCACCATGAACTGTGGCACGTGGGCTCTGCCCTCACGGGGTGCGGGGTCCATCGGGAGTGGGAGGCAGGGAAAAAGCTAACATGAAGCCAAGTGCTCTGTCAGAGGATATCTGGGGGCCCTGAGAGCCCGATGAGGGGTACTAACACCAGCTGAGGCCAGAAAAAGCTTCCTGGAGAAGCCAGAGGATGAGCAGAGTTAGCCTGGACAAGTAGGATGTAGGATAGGAGAGGACTAAGTCTATGGAAAGCACATGCAAAGGCCCAGAGGCAAGAGTGGGAGCATGGAAGTAAGGACTGAAGTTCCAGTCAGGCTGGAATGCAGCGAGCTGAGGAGGCAGGGCTGGATGGTTAGCAGCAGTGGACAACGAGGCTGCAGACAAAGGCAGTGTCTCGGAAGCCAAGTGGGAAGTCCAGAGAGCATCACTGACAGGTTTTAACCAGGGAGTGAGGTGATCACACGTGCACTTTCTGAAAGAACACGCTGGCTGCAGTGTAGACAGTGTATGACTTCACAGCCGACTCTTCGGCCTTCCTGAGCCGGTTCTGTCCTCTGGAAGCAGGGACAGCCCTGCTTGCTGGATGACCATGGGGTCACAGTCAGATAACACAGGGATGATGCCTAGCACTCTGGCGTGAAAGATGTGATGCTGGAGACCTAGAAGCCGAGAGGGCTCCTCAGACCTGTGTGATTGGGGGTGCTGGAGCTGGGATTCATCTGACCTCCACAGACTCCAGGGAGTGTCCTGTCCTGCTGGATTCCTCTGGGGAACAGACCCCAAAACCAGGTTTGGAGAAAGCACTTGCCAGGATTTCTTCTGACCACATCTACTCGAGGAGAGATGTCAAGGTGTAGAGTGTAGGCAGCCTGTGCTCAGGATAAGGAGTTTGTAGGGGGAAGGTGGCTTGAGTCAGAGCCTGGCCACCTTTCCAGAATGGTTCTGAGGAGAAGGTAGGCGGCACTGACATGGAGTGACTCACCCACGCACGGGGATACCGGCGGCCCGAGCCGCCCTCAGGATCTCGTCAGATCGCTGTAAACTCTCCTCAATGGAGCAATTGGTGTTCTTCTTGGTGAACAGCTCTGAGGCAGCAACAAAGACCGTCACCTCCTTGGCTCCAGCGGCAATCTGCCAATAGCCGGGTGAATTCCTTTCAGCTTTTTTTCTCTTTGAGGAACACCAGCGTTGGCAAAGTGGCAAAAGCCCTTGTCTTACAGTGAATTTTATAACACACAAATATCATGAGTTGAACTGTGACCACCCCCCACCAAAAGAAGGTCTGTAGAAGTCCTAATCCCCAGTACCTCAGAATGTGGCCTTATTTGGAAATAGGGTAGGTGTAGCAGCAATTGGTTAAAATGAGGTCATAGTGGTCGTGACTCCAATAGGAATGGCATCCTTCTAAGATGGCGGCCATGTGAGGACACACACAGAGGCCAGTGAAGGCACAGGTGGGATGGGAGTGAGGTGAGCAAGAGCTGCCGGTCTTCACCAGAAGCTAGGACAGCCACATCCTCCCAGCCCCCAGGAGGGAACAGTGGTATGTGGAGGAACCAAGTACCCCCGGGGTTTCAGACTTTGTGCCACCACAGCTGTGAGAGAACACATTTCTGTTGTTCTAAGGCACCTAAGCTTTTGGTATTTTCTTATGGCAGCCCTAGGAATGAAAACAGTGAATTCTGGCCCCATCAAAGAAACACAACCACCCTGAGCCTTCCCCCAGGGCCCAGCACGGCTGCTGTCATCACCGTCCTGGATGTCACTCTTAAGAACAGCTTTCTGGGACGCCTGGGTGGCTCAGTGGATTGGAGCCTCTGCCTTCGGCTCAGGTCATGATCCCAGGGTCTTGGGATTGAGCCCCGCATCGGGCTCTCTGCCTGCTTCCTCCATCTCTGCCTGCTTCTCTGCCTACTTGTGTTCTCTGTCTGTCAAATAAATAAATAAAATCTTTAAAAAAAAAAAAAAAAAAGAACAGCTTTCTGGGGCGCCTGGGTGGCTCAATGGGTTAAACCTCTCCTTCAGCTCAGGTCATGATCTCAGGGTCCTGGGATCGAGCCCCGCATCGGGCTCTCTGCTCAGCGGGGATCCTGCTTCCCCGTCTCTCTCTGCCTGCCTCTGGCTACTTGTGATCACCTCTCTGTCAAATAAATAAATAAAATCTTTTTAAAAATTATATATATATATATATAGAGAGAGAGAGAGAACAGCTTTCTGCCTAAATTCACAATCAGCATCCCCAGTGACATTCTTGTCCAACACTCCAGGAAAGATGGCAGATACCAGCAACCACTGTGGGGAGCACGATCTTCTCTAAGGAGAAAATGGATAATGACAACAAGAGCTAATATTTACTAAGCACTTACTTTCTTCAAGCCTCTTGTTAAGTAATAAGGGTGCATTCTAGCCTCTGAAATCCTTCCAGCATTAGGTACTATGATCAGCCCTAATTTACAGGCATCATCTGAAGCTCAGAGAGGTTAAACAGCTGGTCAAGGTCAGAGAGCTGGGGGTGGCAGGGCCAGGACTGCCTTGGGTCTGTCTGACAGTGCTCATCATTACCAGAGGCAAGCCCTTCAGACAGATGGCCCAGGACAGGGACTAGGCCCAGCGACAACACAGGGACCAACATCATCAATCTCATTTCAGGGGCCCCCCGCCATCAAGCGAGTCTCTTACTGCTGCCTGGAAGCCTTTGATATTCGGGGTCAGGACTGGGTAGTTGATGCCAGGAAATTTCTGGATGCCCTTCAAAACTTCAGCATTGTCAGCCATCTGGGAGCCAAAGGAGACATTACCAGGTCACTGCCAAGGCAGAGAGCACAGGTAGAAAAAGTGTTTCTATCACACAATCTCTGTTGTCTAGAAGCCCTGGAGGAGTCCTTTTGCAGAGCTGGGTCTCTCCAGTGCTTCTCTCCAGTACTCTTTGTTTGACCGCTGATGGGCCCAGGGCTCCTTGGTGCAAGTAAGTCCCCCAATTTCTCCTACGGCTAATACTAACAGCTTCTCACAAGCGGCGACAACACTACCAGCCATTTACCGAGAAACTCTGTTACTTAACACTCAGCTGAAACAAGATCTCTCTTTCTACTTGATTGTTTCTGTGAACCAGGAGTCATCTGTCTCTCCCTTTTACAAACACAGACGCCACATCTCTAGACAGGGCTAGAGATTCTAGACTTCCAGAGCCAGAAGAGGCTTGAGAGGCCACCCTAAGCTCGGAGAGGGGAAGATCTCACCAAGGTCCCCAAGCAAGTCAGGGCCAAAGCCAAGATGGAATCCAAGCCTCCTGCCTTCCGGGTGATGGTCTTCTGCTGCCCCATGCTTACAGAAGTCACGAGAGCAAGCCAGAGGTCTGGAGCCCTATGTTCCCAACATCTACGTTCTTCCAGGGCAACTGCAAAACTTCACATCTGTCTCATCTGAGAAACGATTACTGAGGGCTGGGGCTCACCTGGGGCACCCACTTGGGGGACACAAAGCTGGTGGCTTCTATAACGGGGAGTCCTGCTTCAGAAAGCATGTCTATCAGCTTGATTTTTGTAGAAGTAGATACGATATTCTGTGATGGAGAAAGAAACACCAGAAAAGACGGGTCAGCAAAAGTGGGAGCCAAATGGCCTCAGCCACAGTGCCTGTTAGTCCAAAGCTTGGCTACAGCATGCACTTCGCTATCTCTACTCTCAGACACAAGCACGAATCCACGTGTAATTCAGGCCAACAGGTGGGGGACAGCTTCAAGTTCTACAAATAGTATTTTGCAGGGGAGGCAGCTTCTCGCCTGAGAGGACTAAATGTGTACACGGAAACAATAGTTTTGTATCATAAAGCCTTTTTCTTAACTGTTTCTTGATTTATGACCCCATCGTAAACCAACTGAGAGCCATGTGCCGTGGCCTGATAGGGCAGTGATGACTAACCCTCTGTCTGGGTCCTGTTCCGTCTCCGAACTCGCACCAGACCTGATCCTCCCATGGTTGGCCTCCCGCTTCTCTCTCTCCCTCCCCCACCATGCCTAGTTGCTCATTAGATTCTACGGTTCTCTCTTTCCAAATCTACTACCATTCCTCCCTGTATGTTATGGCATGGTCTCACTCTACCAATTCATCCCACACAGGAATCTTTCTAAAACAGTCTCCATTGTTTCAGTCTCCTGCTCAAAAGTCTTCCATGGCTCCCTAGTGCTTACAGGATTAGATAAAAAAAATTCCAAGAACTCAAAGTCTTTCTCACCAGGCCTTTTCACACCAACCCCATCAATTTCTCTCCCATTACTTTACCTTAATCCATCCCATAAGTAATTTCTGGAGCCCTCCATGTTCCAGGCATGGTGCTAGGTGCTAGGGATACAGCAGTGGACAGAACAGACACGATTCTGCCCTCACATAACTTTTAGTTTATTGTTATCAATAAGTTCTCACTACTGAAGCTACGCCTTCCAAAAAAAGAAAAAGCTTTTCCGATTGAAAAAATAATGCACAATTATTTCAGAAAACATGCCCCAAACAAACAAAAACATCCTTAAAATCTCCCAGAGATAACACTAGTTACATCATAATGTGACTTTCTAGATCTGTGCAGTCCAATATATTAGACACTAGCCATAAGTGGTTATTTAAATTTACATGAATTTAAATTACATAAAAACAAAATTTCAGTTTCCCCGCTACAGCAGTCACATTTCAAGTGCTCAAAACCCACGTGTCCAAGACAGATCACATCTAGAACATTTCCATCTTCACAGAAAGTGCTACTGGACAGCACTGTTCTAGATCCTTCTCTAGGCGGATGTTCCCACAGATGTATAAGCTTTTTGTTTTACATAGAAGTGCAAGATTAAAGAAAATGCCTATGATTTTATAATCTGTTTAGTCACTTAACATACTCCTATATTAGTACAGCTTCCTAATCCATTTAATGAAGTCATTAAAGTATATTTGAGCTAACTTTCTCCACACTGAGCACTGAGGCGGTTTCCAACTACTTTATTACAACAAGGTTGTGAGGAGCATCTCCAAGGCTAAGTCTTTGCATGTGGCCTTCATGACATCCTTTGGTAAGTCCCCTCATGCGGAATTGGAATTGCCAGGTGAAAGGCATGCCCTCACCTTCCGTCCACTCTCCTGTGGCCTTTCCCATCTGCCCTGCCGCACGGACCGGGCAACACCACACCTGATATGCCACCGTCTTAGTCTGCTGTACTGTCACCCTACCCCACCTGGCCTCCTCAACCTCTCGACTTTGCTTGGCGTCAGCTGGGGCAACCCGATCTGGCACAGCTCTGTCCACCCCTCTGCGCCCACCACAGGCAACTCTCACTGCTCGAAAAACCTCTTTTGGTTGATTTCCATCTTTACCTTTTCATTCTGTAGTCCATCTCGGGCACCAACTTCCACAATTTTCACTCGCTTTGGGAAAGTACCCAGAGAAGAGGTGCTGACCTTTGGTTTAAAAGAGGAAAAACAAAAAGGGTTGGGAGAAGATTGTCACAATTCTCCAAGGAGACAAATCTAAAAGAAGGGACCCCTCTTCACTGAGATAGGACGCAGCATCTCTCATTTGGATGGTTTTAGAAGGAAAAACGTAAAGAACAAAAGCATTTCACTGAGGAATGGGCACGAGATTCCTGCTCCTAGTACCGGCCCATTTCCAACGGCCCGTCTGCCAGCTGAGCATGTAGGTTGTTTCCTACACAAACCTATTTGCACCTCCCCAAACAGAACTGTTTAAATTCCGTCTGGCTTCATGCTTTCTCAGTAAAAAGCAACACATGAATTCCATTGCTTAAGCCAGAAACCTGACTCATCCCCTTACCCCACTCCCCGTGGGCTAGAAGGTTCTTATCATTTGGTTCCTGCTGATCTCAGTGAACTCATGACTTGTTTCTACTGTCCCACATCCCCAATGAACTCCTTACTTGTCCTGACTCCCTCATATTCCCCTCCCCACCCCACCCCCAGCAGAGGGTCCCTATACTGCAGCCCCAGTGGCCTTCCTCCCACAGCAGGGCCCCAAGGCTTACTACTCCCTCCGCCCAGAATGCTCTTCCACATCTGGCTCCTTCTCATCGTTCAGCCAGATGGGCCTCCTCTGCCCTTTGTAAAGCTGCCGATCCCCTGACCCTCAACATTTTCTATTTAAAAACTCTAATTCCCGGGGCGCCTGGGTGGCTTAGTCGGTTAAGCGTCCGACTCATGATTTCAGCTCAGGTCATGGTCTCAGGGTTGTGAGACTGAGCCCTGCATTAGGCTCCGCCCTGGGTATGGAGCCTGCTTGAGATTCCCTCTCCGGGAATAGCAAATAAATGCATGAAGGGCATAGCCACCCCGGGGGAAGGAGGAGGACTTGTTATGTAACAGTCACAGGCTGGGTGATGGCAAGGGGTACGACTGGGGAGAGAGGACACCAACAGCTGAAGACAGTTTAAAAAAAAAAAGGCTTTTCCACTTAGAGTCTGCCCCAAATCCTCTCCACCTTACCCCCAAGCAATATGAAGCTTCTTTTCCCTCTTTCCTCTGTTCTTAATATTGTAACTCTTCAAATTAACTTTGCTTTACCAGATTTAACCTGGTAAATCTGGCAGGATAAACATACTGCAGTGGGGCAAGGGGAGAAGTGCACTCGGTAATCTATTAAGGATCCCAAACACCTGAAACCCTCAAGGAAGGAAGCGCTCCCTGCTACAGATCAGCTGGAACTTGAACAACTCACCTGAACTGGCCTTGCCTTCAGCCAGCAAAACTTCCTAGAG
The DNA here is from genome assembly GCF_022355385.1 of Mustela nigripes. Classification (NCBI taxonomy): domain Eukaryota; kingdom Metazoa; phylum Chordata; class Mammalia; order Carnivora; family Mustelidae; genus Mustela; species Mustela nigripes. The sequence continues at coordinate 17,171,100 of NC_081570.1, forward strand.
ACTAAAGTGACGAGCCATTGAATTGCATGAAGTTACCAGGCTAGGTTGGAAGGTCCCTGCCAGTTGAATGTCCCTACAACAGGGTTGTTCAGCCTTTGCTGATACACTGCCCTAAGTTGATCCCACTGGAATGTGAGCTGCATGAGACTTTGTTTTATCCATTGCTGTAATTCTAAGGCCCTGGGACATAACAGGGGCTTGAGAGATAACTGCTGGATGTTGTTGAAAGCATGCAAGACCAAGCTCCTTTTACGAAAACAGAACAAACTTAATTCCACGTCCTTTGGGGCACCTGGGTGTCTTGATCGTTAAGCGTCTTCCTTCAGCTCAGGTCATGATCCCAGGGTCCTGGGACTGAGCCCAGCATCAAGCTCCCTGCTTGGCAAGAAGCCTGCTTCTCTCTCTCCCACTCCCCCTGCTTCTGTTCCCTCTCTCACTGTGTCTCTGTCAAATAAATAAAATCTGAAAAAAAAAAAAAAATTCCATCTCCTTCCCCATAACAACTCTTCACATAAAAATAAAACAATCACATTTATTAAGCACTTAATATTTTCCAGGCACTCGTACGAGACTTTGACACATTAACCTTTATCAACCTCTCAAGCTTATTCGGTAGAACTATTACAATCTCCATTTTACTGTGAAAAATATGAAGCCCAGAGATTGAGTAACTTTCCCAAGATCACATGGTTAGCTGGGCAAGAGTCATCTGAACCTGGCAGTGTTGATCTACAGCGCTAGCTCTTAACCCCTGGGCCACATTGCCTCTGCCACCTTTCTGCCCTTGACACCCTCCCCCGCCACCACCAGTATTCTCTTGTCTTGGTTAAACACCCAGTTCATTCCCTCGGTATAGCCCTGCTCAGAGAGTATCTCCTCTAACCACAGAAGTCCAGGGCCAAGCCTCCTGAGCTATGGCCTATCTATACCAACAGCTAATACCAACTAAAGCCCAGTGCTAACTTCAGGATCTGTACCTCATTTAGTACCTACATGGCAGGGACTATCATTATCTCAACCTCATACAGGAAGAAACAGTCTCAGAAAGATTCTCCAAAATCACACAGCTAGCAAGTGAAGTCTGGCTTGAACCATCTGTTTCTGACACCAAGCCTCTGCTAGTAACCCCACGGCAGATCTATGACCTCATTACACCAGGAATTTTTTCAAAGCATATTAATATCCACCATCTCACGTAATTTTCTTAGTCTTCCAAGTTGGAAGTACCATCTTTATTTTACACATTAATGATCGGTAGGGGTGGGTGGCCTAGTAGACAGTAAAGTGGCTTTCTGAGGGGCCCACTTGTGAAGATGGTGTGATCTCCCCACTACACACTTAGACTCCTTCTAAATCAAAGCAAAATTAATGCACCTCATTTATCACTTACTATGAGCTAAAGCAATGTCAAATTGCTTCCCTTAACCTCTAAAGAACTCAGATAATGTTTACCCATGTTACAGACGAGCAAACTGAGGTTTAGAGAGCAAACAACGGTCATGCGACCTAGAAAGTGGCAGAACCACTGGGAAACCACAGCTTCAACTTTAGCCAAAACCATTTATTTCTTCAACCCCTCGTTCAACTAGGTCTCTTACACTTCCCCTCCAGTCACTGAGCATTGGTGGGGGAAACATCAGGATCCAACATGCCCAAAGTACAATTCCAAGGCAATCAGTCGCACATGGTCCTAAGTCCCCAAACGCAGCAAGAGCTGGAAAAGCAGGCAGAGGGAGAGGGAGGACCTCGCCTTTTCCACTCGGAACTGGAAGATTATATGTATCACTTCTGAGGAGCTTGGAGAGCTCAGAGGGAGAAGGTGCCAGGGTGGCCGGGAAGAGCCTTAGACGGAATCAGGGCATCAGGGATGGCGCCCCAGGTCTCCACGACCCGAGCAAGTCGTTCCCCATCTCTGGTCCTCACTCTCCCCATGTCCCTCAAGAGATGTGGGCGGGACAAAGATCGAGACTCCAAGGCCCTCCCGACAGTGGCCTGGGCAACTGCCCGGCTTCGCCTCTCAGAGCGCTGCCACCACGGGCCAGGGCCCCGACCCCGACTGTCACGGTGCCTGTAGGGCCACCCCTCGGCGGGCCGGGGCACTTACAGCCCGGAGAGACGCTAAGCCCACCAGTCTCCGCGGCAGCGCGTTCCTCATGGTCGCCATCTTGGCCCAGCTTCCCCCGCCGCCCCCAGCTGAGTCCCACGTGACCGCCGACAGCCGGGTGGGCGTGCCCCGCGTTTGGGGGCGGCGCTTCTGGAGTAACGTAAAGACGCCCTGAGAGGGCTGTTTCCAGCTTCTAGGAGGTTTTCATTCCATTTGGGCAGTTTTTTTTTTCATCCATTATGTTTTTTCTGAGTGCTTTCTACTTGCCATGGCAAAGTGAGGCTAGGATTATGAAAATGAACAAGAAATAATCAAGGGGTTTAGAGTTCGGGAGCTCTGGGAAGACATATTAATAATCACACAATTAGTTGCATAATTACTACCTTTCGCAATAAAAGACGGAGCATTTTGCCATGCGCTGTTCTGAGTTCTTCGGCGGTGTTAACTCTTCCATCACGATCTCCAGGATTTACATGCAGGCAGTCGACGGGAGGGAGAGGAAGAGCGCGCGCGTGCTCTAGTGAGCGAGAAACATCCTTTGATTTCATCCTTTTAAAATGGGTAAGATTTTATGCAGATAAAGAAGACACAAGAAGAACTTACCAGAGAACATAACATATGCCAAGACCCTGAGGCAAAGCAATTGAATGCTTAGAGCAGTGTTTTTCAACCATGTTGTACCCCATTAACTGGTTATAACATTAATCTAATGGGTGCCAACTTAAAAAAAAAAAAAAGCATTGGAGTGTACTGTGTAAGTAATAAAGTTGAGTATTGCTTTGCAAATCTTGTTTGTTGTTATATATGTCAACCAGATTGCAATGTAGGCTCACTGTAGGCTGCAATTAGAAATGTTTGGGGGAAAAATTGTTTTAGGAAGATGGAAAGAAGGCCAGAATGACTGCAGAGCTGCGAGGGAGTAGGGACAGACTTTCCACTAAGATGGGAGAGATTGACAGGGACCATACCACCGACTTTGGAGAACACAAAGCAATTCATTTAATGGATTTTAAACAAAGAGATGATCAAATTTGCATTTCGTGATTAGTCACTGTGGCTTCTGGGTGGGTGGATATCCAAATGTTAAGTACACTGACTGGCATTCTTAGGGGAGCAGAGAGGGTACTGTCCCTGCCTCCAGGGGGCTCAGATTTTAGCTATGGAGAGAACAAAACCTGGTAAGTGTTCTGTTTTGCTTCTGCAGCACCCAAAATTCCCTCCATCATAACAGACCTGTACTCACAGAATTCTCAAACCTCCAGCTAGAGGACTGAACATGACCCAAAACTACTAGCATGACATTTATTTCAAAATATTTATGTGTGATGTTCATGACTATAATTTTTGACTTTCAAGAATTGCACAATGGGACGCCTGGGTGGCTCAGTTGGTTAAGCAGCTGCCTTCGGCTCAGGTCATGATCCCAGCGTCCTGGGATCGAGTCCCGCATCGGGCTCCTTGCTCAGCAGGGAGCCTGCTTCTCCCTCTGCCTGTGCCTGCCATTCTGTCTGCCTGTGCTCGCTCTCTCCCCCTCTTTCTCTCTGATAAATAAATAAAATCTTAAAAAAAAAAAAAAAAAAGAATTGCACAGTGAAGGGGCGCCTGGGTGGTTCAGTGGGTTTAGCCTCTGCCTTCAGCTCAGGTCGTGATCTCGGGGTCCTGGGATCAAGTCCCGCATCGGGCTCTCTGTTTTGCAGGGAGCCTGCTTCCTCCTCTCTCTCTCTCTCTCTGCCTGCCTCTTTGCCTGCTTGGTCTCTCTCTGTCAAACAAATAAATAAAATCTTAAAAAAAAAAAAAAAAAGAATTGCACAGTGAAAACTACAAACACTTCCTGAAGTTAAAAAGACAGGAATTAGGGGCAGCTGGGGGCTCGGTCAGTTAAGTGTCTGCCTTTGGTTCAAGTCATGATCTTGGGGTCCTGGGATGGAGCCCTGCATTGGGCTCCCTGCCTAGCAGGTAGTCTGCTTCTCCCTCTCCCTGTGTTCTTCCCCCTTGCTGCTGGAGTACACCCTCTCTCTCTGACAGGACCCTGGGATCATAACCCAAGCCGAAGGCAGATGCTTAACTGACTGAGCCACCCAGGCCTCCCTAAAGGAGATTTTTAAGTATCTCTGCACCCAGTGTGGGACTGGAACTTATGACCCTGAAATCAAGAGTCGCATGCTCTTCTGAGCCAGCCAAGTGCCACTCTATTCCTAGTTTCTTGAGCATATGTATTACAAAAAGGTGTTGAATTTTGTCAAATGTGTTTCTGCTACAGTGTTTTTTTTCCCTTCATTTTGCTAATGTGGTTTATTACAATGATTGATTTCTGTATCTTGAACCATCCTTGCATCCCATGAATAAATCCCACTTGGTGATGGTGTGTAATACTTTGAATATGTTGCTGATTTTGGTTTGCTAGTATTTTGTGGAAGAGTTCTGCATCAATGATGATAAGGGATGTTGGTCTGTAGTCTTCTGCTAGTGTCTTTGTCTGGATTTGGTGCCAGGCTAATGCTGGCCTCATAGAGTAAGTTAGGAAGTTTTCTCTCCTCTTTACTTTTCTGGAAATGTTAGTTCTTTAAATGTTTAGTAGAATTCACCAAAGAAGCTAAGAACCAAAGAAGGTTCCAGGGCTTTTCTTTGTCAGGAGATCTTAAAATTACTGATTTGATCTCCTTACTTGTTCTACGTCTATTCAGGTTTTCTATTTCTTTGTGATTTAGTCTTGGTAGGTTTTGTGTTTTAGAAAATTTCTCAGTTCATCTAGTTACCCAATTTGTTGGAGTACAGCTGCTCTATAGTGCTCCCATAATCCTTTTCATTTCTGTAGAACTCATAGTAGTGTCCCATTTTCATTTTTATTTTAGTAATTTGGATCTTTTTCCTCAGTCCAACTTAGCTATGGGTTTGTCATTTTGCTGATCTTTTCGAAAAACCAACTTTATCTTCTCTGTTGTTTTTCTCTATTTTGTTTATCTTTGCTCTAACGTGGTTTTTCTTCAATCTTCTTTCAATTCCTCAGACTCAGTAATTTACATTGTCCTATCTTCTGGTACAATATTCTTTCTTCTGCCTACTCAAATCTGCCTTTGAATCCCTCTGGGGAATTTCTCATTTCATTTGTACTTTTCAGCTCCAAAATTGTGTTATGTGTGTGGTTTCTTCTTAGATTATCTATCTAGCCATTTCTTCATATATCTGTTTCATTCATACATCATTTTCTTGACTTCCCCACAGCTTCCTTTACTTTTCTGAGTATCTTTAAGGCAGCTGTTTTAAGGTCTGTCTAGTTTATCTGCCACCAGGTCTTTTTCAGGGGCTTGTTTCAGTTTCTGTTGATTCACTCTTTTCTTTTGAATGGGCCATGTTTTCCTGTATCTCTTTGTGCCTTGTGATTTCTTTGCGGACATCTGGACATTGGACTCTAATAATGTGGTAACTCTGGAAGTCAGATACCTCCTCCCTCTACCCACTTCCCAGGACTTGCTGGGTTTTTTTATTTTTGCATTTTGATTGTTGTCGTCGGTCTCTTGGCTACAGATGAGCCAGAGGTGTAAACTTAGGCTCTTTTCTGAGCCTTTCCGTGGGCATGTGGTCATTTTCTAATTTTCCTCATACATGCAGTTGTTTTTGAATGTCCTAATTTTTAATATCTGGCTCCCAAAAGGGGGAATATTTGAATGGGGGGGGGTATCAGTCCCTTAAATCCACTGGAAATCACTTCAGCCAGAGGCAGGGCTTGCGCCGTGGGAGAGGTCCAACAACGGTTGCCCACCCCTTTGCCTGTACCTCTGTGATCAGAAGCAGCAATCAGAGATCAGAGCTCAAAACTCAAATCCCAGATATTTGGAGAACAGTGTCCTTTTTGCCCATGTTGACTCCCACAGGCTGTGTGTAAGTTGCTCCAGGAACATGTTCATCACTGCCAGCTCCATGGCTGTGGCTGGGGGATAGGTGGGTGGATTGACCCAAACCACAATTTACTATCTGAATCTTCCTCTGGAACTGGAGCCTTGGGAGACTCCGGACTTGTACAAGAGTTCCACCAGATTCTGCCAGTGTTAACTGTTGTCGAGGTCAGAAGACAGATTCCTGGTGCCCACTCACTGCCATCTTCCCAGAATCCTCCCTAAGGACTTCATCTCACAAAGCTCAGTACATTGTGGTCTCAGTATTATCCTAAGTATTTCCTAATTCCTTGTATGGTGCCCTCATTGATCAGTGACTTATTCTGAAGTGTGTTTTAAAATTTCCAAATATATAGATTTTTTTCCTTCAAGTTTTTATATTTTTATGGTCCTTTAATTATGTTGCAGATACACCCATCTGTATGATAGTGCTCCTTTGGTATTTACATTTGTAAATATTCCATGTGCTTGAGAAAAACAAATATTCCTCAAATGTTGGGTAAAGATTTATAAATATATCTATTAAATAAAAAAGAAAGAGAAAATCTGATTATATCTGTAATAATCAAAGGGGCTGAACTAGTAGCCAACTCAAAAGGATAGTACTAGAAGTGAGAAGCAGAAACACCAAAGGAATTATGTTCTTTGTTTGGCATTAAGGAGACTTGACAAGTCCTTTGGGTTTTGTTTTTTGTCTTTAACAGAAACAAAGCTTTTCATAAGCAGTCCTTAAGAAACTGGGAGAAGAAAACTACAACATGCTTTTTGGTAGAAATGATTTGACATAAAAATTTATTTATTGGATCATATTTTAAAAAGCAGGGCAGAATCACATTCATTTTCTTCAAAATACCACTGTAAACAGACTGATTTTCTGAGCCCCTACTTTGCTTTGGAAACTTCCAAAGGGCTGATCACTAGCAGCTCTAGCAAAGCTTTTCCTTCCCTTCCAGGCTCTCCTCCTCTGAGGGGTGCTGGGGACAACTGATGCTAAGTACACAGCAAACGGCTGAGCTTGCCAAATCCTTTCTACTTCTTTCCATAGGCAGTAGGGTGACTTGGCTCATTCCTTAATCTGAAGTCATTGATTAAGGAGACAGGTTTCAAACACAGAGAATGGAATGAAGTTTCTGGGGTAGATAATTTCCCAGGTTAGGAACAGAAGGATGAATTCAGAGCTTAACCGGTTAGTGCCTCCTGCTGATCAGGGAGAGGTATGCTAGCAATGGATCTCAGATTCTCTGATCCACTGATCCACTGAGACATCAGTATAATGCACTCAGTTCCTTTGATTAAAATGTGTTGGAAAAGCCATCTCTGAGTAGAGAAGTAGTTTATTACAATGCTGGTGCTATAAGAGGAAAACCAAAGCAGCAAAGAGGAGGCAGTTCTGCCTGAACTCCCAACGTTCAATGGACTCCTGTCATCTTTATAGTCCAGCCAAACTCAATTGGCAGAGTGAAGAGTGGCAGCTGAGGCAGGTAAATGAGCAGACCTTCTTCCGGATCTGTGGACCACTTCAGATCTTTCTGGATCCCCAGCATCGTTATCTGCAGAAAGCAAAAGGGAACGGAGAAGACATCAGCGCACTGAGTACAGAATATGGCTGGAACGTGATGGGAGGCGGTCACACTGGGGCAGGGCGGATGATCTAGAAGGGGCGGGTGCAATACAGGGGAGACCTGGGGCAGGAAGGAAGAAGTAGAAAAGACCTCCAGTTCCTTTAGGAAAGGTGCCTCTCGGAACAGACTGGCTGAGGCTCCTCACCTGTGTAGTCGAGGTAGTTACAGGGGATGCAAGGTTTAAGACTCCGTTTTCTGGCCAGTGCAGGAAAATGGCATAAACCGCCGATTCTCTTGAGGTATACCTGGGAAAAAAGAAACATCAATATCAGAAACACCTGGCTTGAGAGCCTGACACAAAGCCTCATGTAGTCCCCCTTCAATTGGCTACCGACCCCAACGCCTTGAGTCTGTCAGTGCCCTAGGAAGTGCGCTAACTCACTACCTATGGAGCTCTGGGGGAAGAAGGCAGCCCGGTAAGACACTTTCTGGGGACTGCTTAAGTTTTCTTTAAACATCTTTAACGCTTACGCTAGTTATCGCATACTGAAGCCATGGGCCTTTTAATTCAAATCTTTTTTTCAACTCCAAATCCATGAGAAAATGGCAGAGGCTCCAATAAAATGTGCAGTGAAGAGGGATTTGTTCCGGGAGTTCGCCGTGCACAGACAAGAGGGTGAAAATCCCTAAACAGGAGTTCAGCCCAAATGTTAAGATGAACGTGTTTCCCCGGATGCAAAGAGCTTCGTCCGCTGGTATCACAGGCGCAGAGGCCTTTCACCAAGCACTTTGCACACGCCTGGTGCTCTGCTCGGCGCTTCCCGTAAATTACACTTCATAACCACCACAGGAAGCTAAGTATCATCACCCTATTTCAGACTGTAACACACAGGCCCAAGGTCAAATAACTAGGTCCACAAAGCCAAGTTTGAATCACGACTTCAACGTGAGTTGGGTCTGTGATCCCAGGCGAGGAAGAGCGCTGCTCTGGGTCCCCCTTCTCACTTGGAACATGGGGATAATTAACAGTATCCATTCGTGCGACTGTTGAGGGGATTCAGTGAGTGGAAAGAATCTGGACTGGAGCCTTACACATTGGAGGTGCTGTGCAAGCGTCGGCTAGTACCATGTTGGGGAGGCAGGGTAACAACGTCAAGTATATTCACAGATACTTGGTAGCTCCTCCTGTCAGCAAGTCACCAGACCTCTCACTAGTCAAAGATACCCTGGTGGCTTAAGGCATAAATTGGGGTACAAATTTACTAGCAAAAGCGCAGCTTTGGGGTTTCCTCCTGACAGCTTCTACCCTGGCTTGTAACACTGTGGACTGAGGCGGCGCCAGCCAGGGAGGGGCTGTCGTCCTGGTCCCATACGCGACAGGGGGCGAGCTCACCACACAGACGTCGTGTTCTTTTCCAGTTGTATCCTCCATGGTTTAGAGGAATAGATCGCCTCCCCATTGACGCTCAGCCACTTCCCCACAGCAAAAAGCCTTTCTTGGAAGATGGGAACAATCAGTCCATCTTTAGTTGCTCCAATGTTAAGAAGGTAGTTGCCTCCCAGGCTCACGGTCTGCACCAGTTCCTGGAGAGAGAACAATGGAATCCCAGCATCGGGTGCCAAGTCCAGCAGGACACTTAGAGCCCACAGGTATGAAGAGAAGAAAAAGAATCTGGGGCACATTCTCTCCTTTGGTGAATAGCCTTTATCCTTCTGAAAAGTCTGTTTTTTGTCATCATGAAAGCAGGACAGGCTTATATGAGAAAATTAAAAATCCTGCTACCAAGTGGAGAAATATATTAATTCGAATTCCACGGACTGATCACCGGCCTACACTTCCCCCAGTGCGGCACACAGTGGGATGGGCCAGGTGGCGGCTGCACAGAGTGTGATCAGGGAAGCTGAGAAGTAGGAGGAAAGAGTATGCGGATCAGAGGAGAGAGGTTGTTGAGTGGGTGCCAGGGAGACTTGGGGAACACAGAAGAGAATGCAGAATTTGGAACACTGTATAAAATGGGCGACATAAATGTATATGCTGTCCCTTTGGGAAAACATGCTGTAAAGGGATATATTCTTCAAGGCTTCTGGAGTGGTGTGGTGTGCCTGGTGTGTACATGCATGTGTGTGTGCACGTGCGTGTGTTTGCTGTGACCTTGAATAGGTATGCTTCAAATGGACCCAGAAAAATTACATTCAGAAAATTTAAAAAAGAATGTATTGGAGTGACCCAAAGACACCACACCATCGACTTTTGATATTCCCTCTGGTCTTTTCTCTGTGCGATGGAAATACATTTTATACAGTTGTGATAATTTGTAACTTACTTTTTCACTCAAACCCTATGCATTGACCTATATTGCATTCATAAAAATTTTAATGGTTAAGAAAAATCCCCAGATCTACTTAAATATCCCTTTATGGCTGCAAGAAATTAAAACAACCCACATATCCAACTGCAAAAAATTCTGGGAAGAACATCTCTATATGTAAGACTTTCTTCTGTAATTATTATTATTTCCTTAGGACAGGTGTTTTTTGTTTTTTGTTTTTTTTTTCAATTTAAGATTTATTTATTTGAGGGGGATGGATAGTGGGGGAGAGGGAGAGAGAGAGAGAGAGAGAATCCCAAGTAGATGCCACACTGAGCGCGGATTCTGATGTGGGGTTCAGTCTCACAATTCCAAGGTCACGATCTGAGCCGAAACCAAGAGTTGGATGTTTAACCAACTAAGCCACCCAGATTCCCCAGGACAGGTGTCTATGGTTATGTTCAATGACCCCAGAGGGTTCTATCGACAATGACCCCAGAGGGTTCTATCGACCTGCACTTCCATCCAGAGTGCTCCCAACACTCTTAGTTAGAAGGGTAATTTGAGACAGTAGTTAACAAGTAACTCACAGGTGCTCTTACCGAAATGATTTCACATTCACTTGCAATGTCCCCCATCACCATGTTCCGACGAAAGCCCCAGGAGAGCTTGTCTATGGAGGTACACATTTCCCACTTGTGATCTGGCAAGCTCTCTGGCTTGAATTTATCTTGACAGTTGTAGTATCCTCCATGGTGACAGGAAGAGTTCTGACCCCACCGGTCATTTACCACTACCTGTTCCTAAAAGAAGAGAGTACTGGGTCATCTGGGGGTAAAACCACTTAATTTCCTTACGTAATGCAGGTTGATAAGTTGTGTTTGGGAACATAAGGAATGGACTTGGTCTAGAACCGTTCTCAATTGAGGGCTATTGTGCTCGAGAGACTTTTGTCAAAGTCTAGAGACACTTTGGTTGCCACGGTGGGGGTGCTACTGCCATCTAGTGGTAGAGGCGAGGCATGCTGTTAAATGTCTTAGGACGAACAAGACAGCCCCCTCGCAGCAAAATATCCAGCCCCAAATGTCCATTGTGCTGAGGCTGAGAAACCCTGGTCAAGCCACATGTAATGTCAGAGCTGGAAGAGCCTCTTTGAAAGATCATCCGGTAAACTATTTCTTCTATTAAAGGAGAAATGGGGAGGACAAGACATGCCCAAGGTCATACCCCTGGGCAGTTTCAGGAAGCTGACAGTGAATCAGGTATGTGAACCTGACTGCTTTCCACTGCATGGCCCTGACTTTTTCCCAGGTAAAGATAAGTCAGGAAACATTTTCCTTCCTTCAAATCTTGGCTGAACTACGAGAAATCATAATGCAGAATATCTTTTTTTTTTTTTTTAAGATTTTTAAAAACTTGAGACAGAACACAAGCAGGGGGAGCAGTAGGCAGAGGGAGCAGCAGACACCCCGCTGAGCAGGGAGCCCCATGCGGGGCTTGATCCTGGGATCCTCGGATTGTGATCCAAGGCTAAGGCAGACACGTAGCCAACTGAGCCACCCAGGTGCCCCCCATAATATCTTAAGGTTAATGATGAACACTTCTATGATTCTTGTACTGGGGTATCCAAGGGGAATAAAACTGCTCTTGCCCTTAGAGATCCAGCAAAGACTGGCTGAGTAGACAGGTATGTGGACAATATGACATCACATCAGAGTTATTTATCTAACTTAAATGGGGAACACTGATCCTGGTGGGTAGGATCCAGGTGTGATGTCACCTAATCTACCATGGATGTAAGAGAAATGAAATTCCCACTTAAGAGGGAATTAAGCTGCATAACCAGCACAGATAGATGAGGGCATAAATAGGTGCATCTTATTCCCATCATTTAATTGTATAGGTTTTGTATATTAATTTGGGGAGATGTTTTTCTCATTTATAATGTTTGCATGCTTAATATTTATTTTACTTTCTCTAACTCTCTCGGACTTCTACGTACTGCTTCTATTCTATTACTTAAATTTAACAAGCTTTAAACCTCTGTTGTCGAAATCAAGAATTAAAGGAGAGAAAGAAAGCTTATACTAAGGAAGGCGGGGAAAAGAATTAAAGGAGAAACCTTTAACATCCATGAAATCCCCTGGTCCCTACCACCTCCATGTTGCCACTAGGATTTATTATTGTTGCTGTTATCACTGTTATTACTCTGGATCTTGGCTTCTTACTCTTTCTTTTCTCATAACAGGTTCATAAGAGAGAAGTCGTACAATCACGTGCCTTGACTGGGCTATCATTGTAGAGCCAAGAAAGAAACTCCGTAGAGTTCCAGTAAGTATCAGGACATTCCCACTCTCCATCAGACCAAATCAAGTCAGGTTGGTATCTGGAAGACACGCGATTAGGACAACATCTGTTATCTGAATCTATTCACAGTAAAGTGTCATGGATCTATTTTATAACAAATACTTTAAAGATTTTCTCTCATTGTGAAAGTGCCATATAATTACCATGGTCCAGACAATGTGGAAAAGTAAAGAGACAAAACAACAACCATAGCTCTTAATGTCGCTCACAGAACCGCTGTTTAGTACACAGTATTTTGGAACATTTCCTCCTAATCTTTTTTCAGTGTCTTCTGAAAAAAACAGGGTTGTAATCAGCATATAAGTAATTTGGTTCCCTTGCAGCAACTAATTCCAATGAAAAGAGTCCAGAACTCTTTTCTGTGCTCCAGAAGTACAGACTTAAGGTTTCTGCATTTAAGATGCATTAACAAGTCAGGAAATGACAGAGGTTGGCGAGGATGTGGAGAAAGGGGAACCCTCCTACACTGTTGTTGGGAATGCAAGCTGGTGCAACCACTCTAGAAAACAGCATGGAGGTTCCTCAAAGAGTTAAAAATAGAGCTACCCTATGACCCAGCAATTGCACTACTGGGTCTTTAGCCTAAAGATATAAATGTAGGGATCCGAAGGGGCATGTGTACCCAAATGTTTATAGCAGCAATGTCCACAACAGCCAAAATATAGAAAATAAAGATGTGGCACACACATGTGCGCACAGGCACACACACACACAGGACTATTACTCAGCTATCAAAAAGAATGAAATATTTCCATTTGCAAAGATGCAGATGAAACTAGAGTGTATTATGCTAAGTGAAATCAATCAGTCACAGAGAGACAAATACCAGATGATTTCACTCATATGCGGAATTTAAGAAACAAAACACTAAGAACATAGGGGAAGGGAAGCAAAAATAAAATGATATCAAAACAGAGAGAGAGGAAACTGTAAGAGACTCCTAACTCTAGGGAACAAACTGAGGGGGGCTCGAGGGGAGATGGGTGGGTGGATGGGGTCCCTGGCTGAGGAGCATAAAGGAGAGCACGTGATGGGATGAGCACTGGGTGTTCTATGCAACTGATGAGTCACTAAACTACCGTGAACCTAATAATACATTACTTACTAAGTTCAATTTAAATTAAAAAAATTATCTGTCTTTCATTTAAAAAAAATTTTTTTTAAGAGCTTGAACTATTCCAGGAAATGCACTTGTTTTGGACAACTGCCCAAAGCTTCCACTACAAAGGATCTCTAGAGTCCCCCTGAGCCACACAGCCACAGCTTCCACATATTCCACTCTGACCTCTACGTGGCGTGTGTGAGTGTGTGCGTGTGCACGCACGTGCATTCAGACACACCCATAAGGTAAGCATGATTATTCCCACTTAGAGCGCAAGAACTGGAGGCTCAACAGGGCAATCTGTTTTAGGTGCCAAAACTTCCAAGTAACAGGAGCTGGAACTCAAATGCACACCTGCTGATGCCTGGTCCTAGGCTGTCTTCTGTAATCAGGACGGCATGCAGATTCTAAGGAAAAGAATGCCTGTCTAAGAGGCAAGTATAATGCAGACGGTCTGTGTTTTACTGTCAACGAGAAACTGTGCGAGTCCCTCTCTACTCAGCACCTCCCTAGTTTTCACAGCACCACTGTGGTGTATGTCATCCGCATTTCACAGATAAAGAAACTGCGATCTCAATAGATTGGGGGGGGCGGTATTCAAGGCCACACAGCCAGCAAGAAAAAGAAGTGGATTTCAGATCCAGTTCTGTCTGTCTCCAAGCCTCTGCTGGTCTCTTAGGACCTACTGTTTCCTTAGGGAAGTCATCTGGATGCAAGGAACTTTGTTTGGTTCTGGTCTAAAATGAGAGTCCAGGCAGAGGTGGCTGCCCCTAGAGCTTTAAAGATCCACCCTCCTGGGTGCGCCAGCCCCCTTTGCAAGAAGGGCAAACCAGAAATAAAGCACAGTGAAGACTAGTGATGAGTCCCAATGTGAAAGTGATCATTTTAAGAAAAATAAAAAATAACGGTAACAGCATCCTTATTCTGTACCAGGCAAGAAGACAAGTGTTTTTCACATGTCATTCTGAGCCCTGTATTGAAGGCATTTCCTTTAAGGCCGGTGAGTAACAAAAGCCAGGGTTCACATGCAAATCTGCCAGATCCCAAATCCAGTGCAAGGTCCTTGGGGGTCATGTTGCCTCTCTCCAAGGTCCTGACAAAGAAACCAGCATGCAAGGAGGGACTGAAGTCTTGACTTTAAAACTTAAAAACCCCCCATCCTCGGTCTGTTTCAATCTATAAAAGCAATATGATCACATTATGGGAGTTTTGAATAGTAGGAAGAAAAAATATTTTCCGTCTTAATGCAAACCACTATTTTCATTTTGACGTCTTATAGATTTTTTTTTCCACATTCCTTCCTTTTCCCCTTCTCCCCTAACTTAACAGTATCCTATAGGAAGTTCTGATTTCATTAATAAAAGTCATAAGGACAAAAACTTTTTTTTTTTTTTTTTACCTGTTAACAAGGTCATATAGTTCTGGCATTGTTTTTGCACGGACAAAATACTGTGTTTTGAAGCCATTTTTCTTATCAAGTAGGTAGAGTGGGTGGAACCATTCTAAAAGTGAGTGGTAGAGTCCATAACGTATATTCCTTAAATAGAAAAACAGAACAGCAAATGTCCATCAAACAAAGAAAAAAATAATGTTGTTTAAGAAAAATCAACATGTGGCAGCATTTTTACATCTCAGCGAAACTTACCAGTAAGGGCATGCAGGGGCAAGGGGGACCGCAAACCATTTCCTTAAATTACCTCTTATTGTTAACTTAAACAAAGTTACTGGGTTTTTGATCACACGCAGGACTACTTTTTATATTTAAGTACCTTAGCACCGAATGTCATTTTTTGGAAAAATTTTATTTATTTGAGAGAGAGAGAGCAGGAGAGAGCACAAGCAGTGGGGGAGGAAAAATGGGGGAAGCAGACACCCCACTGAGCAGAGAGCCTCATTCAGGACTCCATCCCAGGACCCTGAAATCATGACCTGAGCCAAAGGCAGACACTTAACTCACTGAGCCACCCAGGTGCCCCTCAAATGTCATTTAAGCCATTTTTTATCTATGTCAGTTATCTCAGTAATGACACATGGTCCTTTTAAAAAACTGTTTTCTCTGTCAACTGTAAGAATACATATTGTAGAGATACTAGGAAACTGAAATCACAGTTTCCTAAAATCACAACATTTTAGAAAATCACAACATTTTCTATGTAGCTGAAATTAATGAACGTGGGTTTATTGTTTCATTTATTTAAGATCTGCTAACAGTTCTTAACATTAAAATGTCAAGAATTCTCAACCAAAATGAAAGAGTCCAAGTGACCTATTTTCGTACACAATGAACTTGTTTTGAGTTATGAATGGTGAGTGTCACAGAAAGGCCTTACTGCAGTGGGAAGTAAGGATCACATTGCAATAGCACAGATAAGACAGAAAGAATCCGAGTTAGCTATTTCATCATATGACTCCGGGACTAAATAGATACAAAGAAGGTAAAAATCAAGGATGGTAAAGTCCAGTCTGATCGACATCTGACTTTTATAGCAGGACTGTTTTCTTTGCAGGACTTTGCGCACCGCACTGGGAAACTGAATACTGAGCAGGTCTTCAAAGACAGCAAACTCTTTCTTTATGGGCCATGTAGCATTTTTAGGCTTTGCAGGCCTTGCGGTCTCTAGTCCAACTCTGAAACTGTAACTTGAAAGCACCCATAGACACAACACATAAATGAGTGGGCGTAACTGTGTTCCAATCAAATGTTACCTATACAAACAAGTAGCTGGCCTACTCCTTAAACAGTGCATCAAGTTTACCAAATCACAACAGAGCTGAGATGGGGTAAGGTACAAATACCACCTTTCCTCTCTGTAGCCAATCACACTCAGAACTGTAGGGGCCAAAACCAGAATAACTGGGTTCAAATCCCGCCTCTGCCACTTCCAAGCTATTTGATCTTGGCAAGTTACTTCTTATTAAGTGGCATATATTTGGGAACATTACTTAGAATCGTCTAAGCGGCTCCTTACCTCACTTTCTGGCTCCCTTAACTGCTGCCTTTGTCAGCTCCCTCTTGACCTAGCAGTCACCCAAACTTTCTAGCTGCAGGTGGACAGCTAAGGGGGACACAAAGATGACAGAACCAGTCCTTCGTCAGACCCTGGAAAAGGCCTCGAATTGGAAGGCCTTCCAGAAAGAATCCTTCGCAGAATGCAAACAAAGCACTGTGGGCTACGTTGGGTATCCCTCACCTAAACAGGACCATGAATTTCTCTGATGATGTCATCTTTGGTCACCTGTAAAGTGCCAAGCATCAAACACTGCTAATTCAAATGCCAGAGCCTTTTAGGTTTACTCACTACACGCAAACTTAGAAAACACACAAGAGCAAAGAGGAATGAGAGGTGAAAAGAGATGACAGATTAACCATCTGTAGATACTTACCTCTTCCGGAGGGCTTTTCCCAACTCACCAACCAAATCACGATGGGGACCCACATCCTTAGAGTTCCAGTTCCAAGACACAGGGCTTGGCCAATTTGTGAAGCCTTCGTGGTGTTTTGTCGTCAGGACTACATACCTGTGGACAGCAAAGAAAGCAGGTGGTGGGCCACAAGCATGAGCTTACCCCGCATGCCCCACGCTTTTAGAAAAGGCTGCAAGAACTTGACCACAGGAAATATACTTGCCTGAGTGACTGTGCTGGTGATCCACAGGGAGATGCTGCGGGCACATCTCCCCGTGGATACTGCTCTAGGGATGGAATCAAACTTAAGGAAGCCAGAATCCTTAGTCCCCAGCCAAGGAGGAGGCCCAGAGGGAAGGAAGGAGTAGATAAGAAAAAGAAGTGGCCCTTAGCTCTCTTGTTCTGGAAATAGCAGATGACAGAAAAGCAAAAGAAAAGGTCACATGAACTGCCTCTCATTTACAGAGGTGACCAGGACCAAAAGAGCTGGGGAGAAAAGTGCAGTGTTGAAATAACACTCAACATTTCATTTGCTTGTACAGCAGAAAAACTGATGATACCTGCACATGATCATTTAATCACTGGCTGGTGTGGGGAGCTCCAAGACTTAGAGGGCCAGATAGTATTTCAGCCTTCGAGGGCTCCATTCCTCTCTGTGGCATATTCTTTTTCTTTTTTAACCTTTTTAAAATGTAAAGATCATTTTCATCTCATGGAATTTACGGGAACGGGCAGAGGACCTCTCTCTCTCTGGCCATGGTTTGCAGACCCCTGGTATGGTGAAAGGAACCTTTGGCTTGGAGTCTTGAGATTTGGGTGTAGGACATTAGTTCCCTTCCTCCATCTGGGCTTGTCATCTGGGCCACAGAATAAGGGGTCTGGACAAAGTTCTCCAAGATTTCAATTTTTATTTGTAAACTAGGGATCTCTAAGGCTCCTATTAGACAGTGACCACCACATGTGTTTATTTGACGCTTATATTTCCATATATTTATCGGCACACACTAAACGTCAGCTGTAAATTTTCTTCAGTACAAGGTCCAAGGGAAACAAAAACCCAGGAGGTGACCAAGGAGACAAGGTAAGGACGGAAGACTGCTCTAAGCCAGGAGCTCCTTGCCTCCATCTTACCCTCCTCCAACCCGCTTCCTTCCTGGCCGCCAAGCTATTTCTTCTAGAAGCTGAGGGCAACCATTCTTTGACTTCAAGCCTGGCAACATACCACCCTCCAGGATTAGTCCTTCGGTATTGGCCCCAGCCTTCAACAGCCTCTCCCTTCCCCATTTCAGCACGCCACACTTTCACTTCTCTGAACCCTCCACACTCAAAGCTCTGACAGCTCTCAAAATAGCTCAAACGTCTCTTGAGCACTCTCTGTGTGCAAGGCACAGAGAAGGCAGGTGAGTGGGAATCGGTCCCGTTGTCCAAATACACTGCGCACCAGAACTCTCTTTCCCTCCCTTTTCCGCTGGGAGATGTTAAAGCTGAAAGGAACTAACACAATCCCTTTCTATCATCATGGAAGGAGGCTGCAGGGAGGTGACAAAATGCCAGACCACAGGATGAAAATTCTGGAATCCTGATTGTCCTGATGACCTGGAAGGGACATTAGGTATCACCCAGCTCGATCGTCTCGATATACAGGCGTAGCCACCGAGGGCTGTCCAGCCCACGGCCTTTCAGAAAACCTTTATTTTCTTCTAATCCTCAAGCAGACACGCCTCCTCCGCGTGACCCGGCGTGCCACATTCAATTCTGCATCCTTCAGGAGGCAAATCACTGGACCAGGGGGCTCAGGAAGTCAGACCGGCAGCTGAGCGACCCCGGGAGAGCCGGCGCACCCCCCCCCCCCCGCTCGGTTCCCACCTGCCTAACGTCAGCCCGAGCCGGGAACGGGGCTCCGCCGGGCTCCGCGGCGACACTCACTTGGCCCCGGACGCCTGGAAGAGGTCGGTCCAGGCTTCCGGGTGGAAGAAGCGCGCCGTGAACTGCGGCCCGAAGTCCGCGTAGCTGAAGCCGGGCGGGTAGTTGTCGCTCATGAACTGCTCGTACTGCGGCAGCCCCTCGCCCTTCCAGTGCCACCAGAACCACTCGCTGCCCCAGGCCGGTACCGAGAACACGCCCCAGTGCACGAACACCCCGAACTTGGCCTTGTCGAACCAGTCCGGCAGCGGCCGGGAGTCCAGACTCTGCCAGTCCGGGGTGTAGCGGCGCGGACGCTGGACCCCGCGCACGGACGCCGCTCGGAGCAGCAGCAGCAGCAGCAGCACCAGCACCGGCCCGGGACCCACCGGCCTCGACTTCATGTCGGAAGCCGGGTCGCTGCCTCCAAGCCTACGCGGCCGCCTCTTAACGCGCAGGTACGCGGCGCGCGGTTCCGCCCACTCTCACTAATGATTGGCTCGGAAGGGAAAAGGGGCGTGTCAACCCAGGCTGCTTGGCGACTGTCCTCCCCTCCGGATCGGCCGTTCCTGCAGCGCCCCCTGGTGCTCAAACGGAGAAAGACACAAAGTGTCGTTGACCGCGCTCCGCGGGACGGACGAATGAATGCTGGGGAAGGGACATCACAGCCGGGTTCAGTCGTGAGAGTATGGGAGCCCCAGTGCGTGCCGAGCGCTGTGAGTAGTCCATTTTGGCATTGGGAGCCATAGGGGACTTCTTGAACTGTAGTAAAGAAGAGCAAGCCGGGAGGCAGGAATACCAGATGGGAAGGCATCGTGATAGCCCTAGCAGAAATATGGGGTGGAGGTACAGGGAGAGGAAGTATTACCAGGGAAGAGGAAGGAGAAAGGTGGGCACTGAATAAGGAAGAGCCTCTGTGATCATTTTGTCTGTCTTGTATTTATTGAGCTTGCTTTGGGGATTCTGAGGCAATACAGAGAGCTTAATGTCTTATTGGGAAAATAAGACCCTTTGGCTGCCCCCAAAGGAACGTTTTTCGAGTAAGCAGGGTGAGAAATTGAGAGCCGCAGGTCAAAGAAGTTCCCATGTCAACCTTCTCTGGTAGGGAGGTCACCGGTTGCTTTACAATTTGTATGCTGTATGCTCAAACAGGTCATCAGGTGGGGAAGGTCTAATGACCCCACGTGGCACACAGTCAGTCCCCACCTATCAGTGAGAGAACTGCAGCATATCAGAGTTTGAAGGGACTTTGGAGATCGTGGATGCTATCCCTTTCCCTACTCTTCCCATTTTACAGAGGAGGAAACTGAGGCCCAGGGAGGGAACTGGAGTCGCCCAAGATCACACTGCTCATTTGAGCAGGGATAGGAGGAGAATCCAGGTATCCTGGTGGGGAATCTGTACCTCTGAACAAGCCGCTCCTCTCTCACACCCTGGGAGGGGCAGGGACCTGTGTTGACAGAACCGAGCACTTCCTCATTCCAGGAGCTGCAAGGAAACACAGTAGCTTTCGCTGATTGAACAGCTGTTTTATCTCTAGTGTTTTCTCTGCAAGATTATATTGAAATAGTGCCCAGAACAGTAAGCACTGACACCTCAAAAAACCAAACCAAGACAAAACCCATTTTGTTTGCACACATCTTCTCGTGATCAGAGTGAGTAATGGTCTTTGGTGTTAGAGAACTCATCATGGGGAGGATAAAATGGGACACTATGGCCTTCGCAGCTCCTTATTCTCATAACCAACACGTAAATCTGCAGGGACAAGCAAGAGACATGACGACAGAGTGGACAAAGCTGGAAGTTGGGAAACCTGCATTTCTAGCACTGGATACCATCTTGTTGGGTCGTCTTGGGCAAGTCTTGTCCACTGAATGGGCCCGTTCCATCATCCAAACAATGCGGGCAGCTCTCTCTTGCATCCAGGGCCCTCCTTCTCTGCTTGCTCTCCTCCTCCATAAACTAGTTCTTTACTTAGGGCAGAAATGAAGCGTGGATGTGAAAAGAGAGAGGTAGAAAGTGATGAAGTGCATTTAATTCAATGATTTTTTAAACTCTAGTTTTATTCCTTAAACATTAAATATTTACTGATTTATTCTAGGAACTTAAGCATTTTCTTTGCTAAAGGGAGAAAAGACCCCGCCAACGAATAAAGAAAGGTATGTCCAAACTTTAAGGAGTCACAAGTTTACCTTAAAAACTCATGCCATGTCTTTGCCTTACAAAAAGATAGGTATCTGGATTAAAATGAAATTTGATGTTCCAAAGTGCTTTTCAGGAGCAGTTTTGTTCCACAGATGTTGACCAGCACTCTTAAGACTCTGTGCTTTTGGGCACCTGGGTGGCTTGTTTGGTTAAGTGTCTGCACTGGGCTCAGGTCATGATCCCTGGGTCCTGGGATGGAGTCCTGGGATCCAGTCCTGTAAGGGGCTCCATGCTTAGTGGGGAGTCTGCTTCTCCCTCTGCCTCTCCCCACTCCCCTGCCCACTTGTGCACAGGCTCTCTCTCTCTCTCTCTTGCTCTCAAAGAAAAAAAAATCTTAAAAAAAAGACTATGCTGTTATGAAGAATAGCCAAATTATGGAAAGAGCCCAAGTGTCCCATTGACTGATGAATGGTTAAAGATGTGGGGAGGTGGAAATAAGTATATATATAAATATAAATTTATAAATTTATATTTATATATTTATTTATATTTATATTATATATGTGTGCATATATATGTATATACATATATATTATGATTAGGGAACAAACAAGAAGAACATATGGGAAGAGGAAAAAAAGTGGGATGGAAGCAAACCATAAAAGATTCTTAACAAGAGAACAAACAGGGTTGACGGAGGGAAGGGGTTGGGTGAAGGGCTAAATGGGTGATAGATAAGTATTAAGGAGGGCACTCGTCACGTTGAACACTAGAATTAACTAGAATTTAAATAAAAATTTAGGGGAAAAAAGGGCTCTATGCTGGATTGTCCATAGAACTGGGGACCAAGACTCGAACATGGAGGTCATCTCATGGGGGAAGACTAGCCAGTGACTGCCACTTAATACAGTCCATGATATGGACTGTAATCGAGGGGTTTACTTTGTTCTTGGGGGACTGTATTGAGTTGAATAATGTCCCCCCAGATTTCAGGTACACTCGGAACCAGTGAATGTTTCCTTATTTGGAAATAGTCCTTGTAGATGTAATTTGTTCAATTAGGATGAGGTCATACAGGATTAGAATGTGTCTTAATCCAAAGATTGACATCCTTGAAAGAAGACATCAAGAGATAAGGTGAAGAGAGGAGGGTCATATGAAGGCAGAGATTGAAGTTATGTTGCTACAAGCCAAAGAACTTCAGGAGCTGCCAAAGGTTGGAAGAAGCAAGGAAAGATACTCCCTTAAACCTTTGCAGGGAACATAGCCTTGGTGATGCCTTGATTTTGGACTTCTAGCTTCCAGAAGCTTCCATGAAAGAGTAAGTTTCTGTTGTTTAAAGCCACTTGGTGGAAAAAAATTTTTTTTAAGATTTTTATTTTTAAGTACTCCCTCCACCCAACGTGGGGCTCGAACTCACAACCATGAGATAAAAAATAACACATTCCACCAACTGAGGCAGCCAGGAACCCCCAAGAAATTGATACAGGACATAAAATGAAGTATATTGAGAAATAACATTAAGATTGCAGCAATCTGATGTTATGGAAATCGAGTATTATTCCTAATCAAGCAGAAATTGACTAAACTAGGCCAAGAGGTTAGTGGTAAAGGGCGGCAGGCTTTGGAAACTCCAGCTTTGGGTATGTATCAGCAGTGTGATCTCAGGCGAGTGATTTTTTTTTTTTAAAGATTTTATTTATTTATTTGACAGAGAGAGATCACAAGTAGGCAGAGAACTAGGCAGAGAGAGAAGGGGAAGCAGGCTCCCCGCTGAGCAGAGAGCCCGATGTGGGGCTCGATCCCAGGACACTGAGATCATGACCTGAGCCGAAGGCAGCGGCCTAATCCACTGAGCCACCCAGGCGCCCCAGGCAAGTGATTTTTGCCTCTTAAATGTTTCCTTATCAAAAAAATATGAAGGTACCAAGACCCTCTTGTTCAGGTTATTCTGAAGACTAAGTAAAATACTTCATTTGAAAGCACTTATCCCAGTGTGTGGCACATAGTAAAGATTCAATAAAGACCAGCTGGCATTTATGACCAGAGCACATAGTAGGTCTACCGTACCTAAAGTTGCCTCAATTAATCCCTATCACATGACCTTGATGATTTCCTTCATTGTACCACCAGTAATTATCTTCTTTAGTGGCTGTCTTCCCACCAAAATGTAGAATGTAAACCCCATTAGACAGGGGGAGAACCTATCTAATTTATGGTGCACAACCAGGACTTAGCACAAAGGCTGGCATGTATTTGTGAGATGGGTGCATGAGTGAATGGACAGTGGGCACCTTGTCTTGCAAACAGACAATGGAACTGAACTGAGGGGCAACTGGGAACGATTTGGGGTTTTATAAAATCTTAGTGAATGCCTTCCTTTTTCTTGGAGTTAGACTGAGCCATTGCCTGCTTCCAGTGGAAGGACTTCAGAGGGGCCACAAAATTCTCTGAAAATTCTGTGTCAGCCAGTCCCAGCCTCCCTTGTATTTCCCAGGGACCTAGGAGGTCACAGTGGCTGTGAGTGGAGATTATCAGGGAGTCAAGTGGGGTCATTGCCCTAATAACAAGATTCCTTGAACTAGAGGCTTGTCAATTACCTATGAAAGAGGTAGGATCAACACCCTTGGTCCTCATTGTATCAAATTTTTTGGTCCTCAGTAGGAAAGGGTGACCAGAGAGTGGGGTCTTTTATAGCCTTAGAACCAAGGAAGTCCCAACAATCAAGCAAGAACAGGGTTGGCCAGCCATCCCATTTGACATCTTGAGATCCTGGGAAAATAATCCATTCATCTTCTCCGATGTCCTCTGAGTCCCTCATTGCTGAGCCTGAAGGCTCCATCTGGCTCCCGCGCTCTCTGGAGGATGCAAGCTCTACGCCCTCTTGTTAGGGGAGGTTCTCCTAACCTGAACGTGCACTGAGCCTCCTCAAGCCTTTTGCCCACTTTGCCACTCCTCACAGGGCTTAGGTATTCAACAGTCTGCATGCAAACAGGTATGGCCAGGTTACCTGCCAGGGTCAATGCCATCAGTCATCAGCGAAAAGGGGTAAGTGTGCAAGCCTCTGGGGCCTGGATCAAGTAAGACAATAGAGTCAAGGCTGCTCCTCCAGGGAGTGAAATGACTCTGATTCAGCTTGTTTAAAACTGTGAAAACTCATCAGCATTCAGAGCAGTTTAGTCCTCTAGAATCAGACCACGGGGTGATTTTCACATCAGCCTCTGTCTCAGTGACTGAGGACCTTGGGACTTCTTTGTTTCCTTCAAGTCCGAGTCTCCTCAGATGTTTCCTCCAGTGGGCCAGCCAGTGGTGGGCAGAAGAGCGGATCTCCCCACTCCGCAGGGCATAGATGATGGGGTTGATCATGGAGTTGACAAGGCAGAGCAAGGAGAAGAAGGCAAAGACCTTCTTGACCTGGTCGCTTAGGGTGGTGGTCAGACTGTAGACCATGAGGGCCAGTACTGGGAGCCAGCATATGAAAAGCACGGCCAGCACCACCCCCAGGGTCTTGGCCAACCTCACATCAAGCCTCATTCGCACCATTCCTGGCATCTGCCTGTCCTGGTGTTCAGCCAAGCTGGCTACATGCTGATGGGCTTTCCAGAGGACATGCCCATATGTGTAGATGATGCCAGAGAAGAGGAAAGCAATGAACAGGAGCCAGCCCAGCAGATAGTCATTGGGGATCAGGGGGAATAGCTCAGAGCAGGGACTGGGGCAGCAAGTCCATCCCATAAGGGGCAGGTAGGAGACCAATGCTGAGAGGACCCACATGATGCCCAAGGTTGCCAGTGCCCTCCCACGGGTGAGTAGGATTTTGTATGTAGGTGGATGGCACAGACAGAGGTAGCGGTCAATGGCAGTCAGTAGTAGACTGCCCACAGAGGCTGTGAAGTTCATAGTCACGCTGCCAATCTTCAGTAGGAAGACAGCCTTGGAATCCATGTCATGGAAGACATGGAACTCCACAAAGTTGCAAGCAAAGATCACACTGGCAAGGAAGTCAGCCACCGCCAAGCTGCTGATGAACAGGTATGAGGGCTTCCTGCGGAGCCGGTGGGAGGACAGGATCAGGCAGAGCACAGCCAGGTTCTCCAGGGCACTTAGCAGGGCAAGAGAGGTGCACAGCACGGCAACAGCTATCCTTTGGGAACTGTTCAGGACCATGTACTCTTTCATGGGGTCTAAATCCAAGCCATCCTTACAGCCATTGGCTGCCTCCATCACCCAGCGTCTCTCCATGAGGTGGGTCCCTTGGCTCCTGCTGGGCTTGTCAAGAAGCCTTTGCTGTAGTACAATGAGAAGAAGAAAGGAGTCTTTTTCAATCAGGCAATAATGACTTCACACAGTCAATATAGCTCTAGACCAACCCTTTACCTGTGTTGAGGAATCACATCTTGAAATAGCAATTTACATTTTGTTCCTTTATATTTTGCCCTCTTTCCATTCTACTGGGTCACTAGATCTGTACCGGTTGCCTTAGGAAAGGAATGTGGGAATTCAAGATGCAGAAGTGGCCTGTGAGGTTTTTAGTCTTTTGTTTCCAAAAAGACCAATCCTGAGACTTCCCTTTAAAAGAGAAATCTTCAAGGGCCAATAACTAAGAGATCAAAACCAAGAAAAAAAGGAATCCAGAATACTAAGATGGAGGGGATTTTTCCATTGGTTTTCTGTTCTGTTTTTGTTTATTTGTTTGTTTGTTTGTTTGTTTGTCTGTTTTGGTAAGTACGATGCTGAGGTTTTAACAACAAAGACAAAACTTTGTCATCACATCAGCAGCGTTGCCAGATAAAATATAAGAATCCAGATAAACCTGAATGTCAGATAATTAATCTTTTTTTTATAAGTATGTTTTAAATATTGAGAAACACCAAACCAGAGCACCCAAATATTACATGGGACATCATTAGATACTATTAGAAAGCAAACTTGAAATTTCTCCAGAGGAATATACCTTCTAGCCAGGGTACATGAGTTTCCCACATGAAGGGACCCATGGGATTTGAACTCCCAATGTAAAATAACAAAATATGTAAGGACATGTGAATAAGAGTTCTCAGGAATGTCAGTAGAATGAGACTTTCAAGGACTTCAGTCATTCTTGGGAATACGATTAATATAATTAAACCGTAAGGAATCAAAACCATGAGTACATAATGGAAGACTGCCTAGGCAGATTGAAAAAGAATCAGGTAGAATATCTGGAATTCTGGAAGTGAAAAACAAAGTCTTTGAAATAAGAACCCTTAAAGGTAGGTGAAAGAACAGAACAGATTAGTTGGAAAGCATTGATCCCGAAGGTAGATCTGGACATTTCTGAAAATGCAGCACAAAGAGACAAAGAGATGGGGCAGATGAAAGAGAGGCTAAGGACTGAATGAAAAGTCCTAGAATATATCTAACTGGAGTTTCAGAAGGGAAGAATAGAAGTGGGGGTGGGCATTGCAGAGGTCATAGAAGGGGCTGTGGAGAGTGGAGAATTGTCCAGAATTCTCCTTATCCTCCTCAGATGCAGAAATCACAGTGCACTACAAGCAGAATTTATTAATTTATTTACTTATATGTTTATATATTTATGACTTTCATTTATTTATTTGAGAGACAGCGAGAGAGAAAGCATGAGAGAGTACAAGCAGGGAGAGGGAGAAGCAGGCTGCGTATGCAGCAGGGAGCCTGATGTTGGGCTCCATCCCAGGACCAGGGACCACGACCTGAGCTGAAGGCAGCCCCTTAACTGGCTGAGCCACCCAGGTGCTCCTATTATTTATTTTCTTAAAAAGTTTTTATTTACTTGAGAGAGAGAGAGAACATAAGCTGGGGAGAAGGGCAGAGAGAGAGAGAGGAAGAAGCAGGCTCTCTGCTAAGCAGGGAGCTTGTCCCACGGTTTGATCCCATGACAAGATGGGATCAAGATTTTACTCAGATCATGACCTGAG
Organism: Mustela nigripes; assembly: GCF_022355385.1. Lineage (NCBI taxonomy): Eukaryota > Metazoa > Chordata > Mammalia > Carnivora > Mustelidae > Mustela > Mustela nigripes. Next base: position 17,197,825 of record NC_081570.1, read on the forward strand.
TAAAAGGCAGATGCTAACTAACTGAGCCACCTAGGCGCCCCTACAAGCAGGATTTTAAAAACAAATTAATTCCATATTCACATATATCATCATAAAACTTCAGAACACGAAAGACAAAGAGAAAAAATTAAAAGCAATCAGAAAGGACACAATAGTAGCAAGTGAATTATAATGAAACTTAAATGCAGATTTTCCAATAACAACAAAAGCCAGAAGAAAGGAGGGGGGGCGCTAAACTCTAACTCAAACTAAAGAAATAAAGTCAAGTTGTCCATGAACAGACGCTTCCTGAAGAAACATCTAAAAGGTATGCCATCAGCAGAAGGAAATTCTTCACAGAGGGAAGAACAGAGACGCAAGAAGGAATTGTGAACAGATATGTTTCTAAATGTATGAGCAAATGAAAACAAATGTCTGTATAAAGCAGTAAGAATAGGGGCACCTGGGTGGCTCAGTGGGTTAAAGCCTCTGCCTTCAGCTCAGGTCATGATTTCAGGGTCCTGGGATGGAACCCTGCATGGGACCAACTCTGCTCAGCAAGGAGCCTGCTTCCCCCCGCCCCCGCCCTGCCTACTTGTGATCTCTGTCAAATAAATAAATAAAATTTTAAGAAAAGCAATAATAATAATGCTAATGATTGATTTGGAGGTCATAAAAACAAAATGGAAGTAAAATTGTGAATCACAGTAATATAAGCCAAGAAAAAGATGGAGTTGAAGCTTTATTTAGACTATTTAGGCTTTTAAAAATCAAGCATTGAATTCCTGAGTATAAAATCAGCCAGCCACTCCTCACAACCCCGGTACAGCAGCTCTTTCTGCCAATGGGTCCTGTCCCTGTGCTTTAATAAACCACCATTTTCCACCAAAAAGAAAAAAAAAAAAAATCAAGCATCATCTCTTACCTGCTGGTTGACTTTGATAGTTTACTAACTGGGCTCCATGCTTTTAACCAGACCCATCTTTAATCTAATTTCGACACAGCAGCAGGAGCGATCCCTTTAAAATACTTCAGATCATGCAACTTCTCTGTTCGAAACCTTGCACAGGGACCATTCCATTCAGTGCAAAAGCCAAACAAGGTGCTTACAGTGGCCTAGAAGGCTTTAAGTGTTCTGGCCCCATTACCTCTCTGATCTCCCTCATGTCATGCTTTGCTTGGTCAACCAGCTTTAGGCACACTGGCTGCCTGATGGGTCCAACCCCCTGTCACAGGGCCTTTGCACTGGCTGTTCCCTCTGCCTGAGCCCTCTTTCTCTAGATATATGCTTGACTCAGGCTCTCACTTTTTTCAAGTCTTGGCTCAAGTTTTACCTTTTCAATGACAGCTTTCCTACCACTCTAATACAGTAACTCACCTCATCCTTCTGCTCTTCTGGTCTCCCTAACTCTGCTCTGTCCCCACCCCCCCATATCACTTACCATCTTTTTTTTTTTTTAATTTAAATTTTAATTTTCTTAAAGATTTTATTTATTCATTCGATAGAGATTACAAGTAGACAGAGAGGCAGGCAGAGAGAGAGGAGGAAGCAGGCTCCCCGAGGAGCAGAGAACCCAATGCGGGGCTCAATCCCAGGACCCTGGGATCATGACCTGAGCTGAAGGCAGAGGCTTTAACCCACTGAGCCACCCAGGCGCCCCCACTTACCATCTTCTAACATATACCCTACATCACTTACCTATTTATTTTGTTTTATTGTTCATTGTCTGTTTGTTCCACTAGAATTTAAATTCTGTGAGGTCAAGGAACTATTTTGTCCACTGATACAAGGTCTTTGAGTAGTATCTAATACATAATAGGTACTCAATAAATACTTGTAGGCTTGAGATGAAATGAGATTGAATAGCAACTGATTCTAGCATTCTTTTCTCAGAAGCTGATCAATTAAGCAGACAACATACTAATTAATAGAATGTATAAGATTTGAATATGCAATTAACAACCTGGATTAAATAGTCCTATATGGAACTCAACACCCAATAACTGGAGAATACACATTGATTTCAAGTAAAGGTGGACATTTATCAAAACTGACTGAGTCTTGGGTGAAAAGTAGATTTCAACAAATTTAAAATAATCTGTAACATATAAATCATGTACTCTAACCACAGTGCAATTTGTTAAAAAATCAAGAACTTAGGGGCACCTGGGTGGCTCAGTGGGTTAAACTCTGCCTTCGGCTCAAGTCATGGTCTCAGGGTCCTGGGATGGAGCCCTGCATTAGGCTCGCTGCTCAGCAGGGAGTCTGCTTCTCCCTCTCCCTCTGCCTGCCTCTCTGCCTACTTGTGATCTCTCTCTCTCTCTCTGTCAAAAAACAAAATCTTTTTTTTTAAAAATCAAGAACTTAAACATATAACTAACAAACTTCATAAGTACGAAGCATTAAAAATAGACTCCTGAGTAATTCTTGAGTCAAAGAATCTGAAAGGGAATTAGGAAATACTTAGAATTGTAACATTAAAACCTGTGGGCTCTATCTGCGCAGCACCAAAAAGGAAATGTATAGCCCTTTGTGCTCATATTAGAGAAGAAAAAAGACAAATGTCCTAAACATCACAAAATTAGAAAAAGAACAACTGTAAATACAAAGAAGGCAGAAGACAGAAATCATAAGACCAGAAATTAATGACATAGGAAAGCAAAGGAGACTAGAAAAAACTGGAAAGACTGAAGCCAGTTTTTTGAAAAGATAATAAAACAGGCAAACCTCACATTAGATTTCTGAAGAAAAAAAGAGAACCCAGACAGAAGAATAAAGACATGAACAAGAAATGGTCGATGATCCTTTGAAAAGATATCTACCCTCAGTAGCAACCACAGAAATGCAAGTTCCCCTCATACCAGACTGGTAAAAAATTCAACCTTTCTATGACAGAGTGTTGAAGAAGGCGCGGACCAACGAGGACTTCCAGCGCCTCCAGGGGAGGGGGGCAAGTTGGCACAACCACTTTGGAGAGCAACTCTGCGAAATCTGGTCTGGTCCATGTGACCGGGCGCTTGGATGCATCAGCTCCTGGGAATGTGCTCCTGAGGGACCCTGACACGTGTGACCGATGACACAGGACTGTAAGAGTATACATTTCCTTCTCTTGTTCCTTATTTATTTATTTAATAATGTGGCAACTAGGAAATTGTAAACGACAGGTATTTCCTTCATGTCTTTAGGGGAATAGCGCTAGCCCAAGCCAAGGTGGTGTACTGCTCCTGGAGAGCCAGGGCAGGGCACCCTGCTCAGCAGCCATTGCCGGAAGCCCCTCCTGGCTCCCCTACTCCCCAAGATCCTCTGCCATTTCCCAGATTGTTCTACTTTCTTGCACCTTTGCCCACACCTTCCCACTAAGGTTCCTTTCTCTTTCTTTACCCTACTTCAGAACTCATCTTTCAACCCGTAAAGATTTCCCTGATGCCCTGTCACACAGGAAGCTCGCAGCCCTACTCTGCTTTAGTTTGTAACCAGTTCCGCACTAGGCTTTTCTCCAACCAGATTAATAACGGAACTAACCAACGTTTGTATGGAATTTAAATTCTACAGAATAATTTCCACAGCCACAATCTAATATAATCCGTATAACTTTATAATATAAAACGTATGGGTATTGGAGTGCCTGGCTGGTTCAGTCAGTATAGCCTGTGGCTCGATCTCAGGGTTGGAAGTTCGAGCCCCACAGGGGACATGGAGCTCAAAAATAAAGGGTGCCTGCGTGGTTTAGTCGGTTAAGCAGCAGATTCTTGACTTCAGCTCAGGTCATGATCTTAGGGTCCTAGGATCTAGCTCCAGGTCGGGCTTCTTACTCAGCACAGTCTGCTTGAGATTCTCTTGCTCCTTCTCTCTCTGCCTCTCCCCGCCCTGAGTCATGTTCTCTCTCTCCAAATAAATAAAATAAAATAAAAATTATGGGTATTGTTATTTCACAGAGACATTAAACCACTTGGCAGAGGCCCCACAGCTTGTCAAGGTCAGAGACTGGGTCTCCATTATTTCTGGGTCTTCAGTGCATTGTACATGCCTACACACAGTGGGTGCTCAAAAACTCCCTATGGAATGAACCCATTTGGATGGAAAGGGGCTGCCTCAAATGGAGTGGGCCCCAAGTAGGAGTGTAAGGAGAGCAGCACATCCTGTACCTTGAAATTCCAGCCTGGCTGCATTGTTCAAGATACCAAATGCCTCGGGTTTCCCATTTCTCATCTGTAAGATGGGTTTTGTGAGGGTTTAAGTAAGTTAATACGATACCTGTGCTTATTATTATTATTCCGAGCATCTTCAAATGAGGATAATTCATCTACTGTGTGTGGTTGTTAAGAATAACATGCCTGACACATCTGAAGAGCTCAATAAATGGCAGCCCTTATTATAATCCCGTATTTTAAAATTTAAAAAAAAAGGGGCACCTGGGTGGCTCAGTGGGTTAAAGCCTCTGCCTTCAGCTCAGGTCATGATCCCAGGGTCTGGAGATGGAGCCCTCCAGACCTCTGCTCTGCGGGGAGCCTGCTTCCCACCCCCCAACCCCGCCGCCTACTTGTGATCTCTGTCTTTCAAATAAATAAATAAAATCTTAAAAAAAAGATTGTATTGATTTATTTGGCCGAGAGATCGAGAGAGTGAGCATACAAGCAGGGGGAACAGTAGAGGGAGAAGGAGAAGCAGGCTTCCCCCTGAGCAGGGAGCCCAATGTTGGGCTTGATCCCAGGTCCCTGGGATCATGACCCGAACTGAAGGCAAATACTTAACTGACTGAGCCACCCAGGTGCCCCTGTTTTTAAAAATTTTAAGAGAGCAGAACAATTTTTACAATTGATGGAACCCCTGTTCCTAAGTCAGGTAAAATCTGTGTCCATATCACCTTTGCCCTCTCTTCAAGGCAGTCTGAAGAGGAGATCAAAAACCTCTCATCTAATTCAGCTCCATCATTTCAGCATTGAGAAAACAGTCCAGGGGTAGGGATGTAATGTCCTGAGCTCACCCAACCAAAGGGCAGCGGAGCTGGAACTAGATTTCATATCCCAAATCACAAGACGAGACCCTTGGTCTGGAGGCGCAGAGATGACCCTGTGCACAGAAGCTGTGAAGGGGCATTTGCCTGGGACAGAGAGCAGGTGCTCAGTGTTGCCAGAACCACACCAGAGCTGAGACAGGAAACGGTGCCAGCTTCGTTCTCGGCACTGGTCACGAATGAGTGACAGTGCAAGGCTTTCTCAGTTCCCATGTCCCCACCCTGCCACTTTGGGAAGCTTCCTTCCTGCACCGTACTGCCCCAGCCAAACTCCCCCGTCCCCGTATTTCCCTTAGGAAACAGTCCCCCTCTCATCAGAGAATGGCTTACCCCACGCAGAGTCCAGCCTAGAAGAGCGAGGCCGGTGTGGTGGCTGCCGGCATGCTGAGCTTCACCCAGGTCTGGTCTGGCCACTGACCTGTGGTATCGTCCAAATTAGATAAGGGCAGGAAACGCAAGCCTTTGGATGGGGGGGGGGGGGCTAACAAGACAACATCCGACTGCAGCAGGATGCGGAGAGCAACAGGAAACCCAGCTCCCTGCCTGGTTCCCCTGTGGGCAGATAGGAAAACCTTCTGGAATCAGAGTGTCTGACTCCTAGACGGGCCTCCTCCCCAGGGCAAGGACGGGCATCTGAGTGCCCAGCACGGAGGGAGACTCTGCAGGGCCACTAGTTCCACCCGCTGCCATGGCTGGTCATGTGACTCTGGGCAAGTCCCTTCAACTTTCTGAGCCCCTTTTCTCTCATATGAAATGACAAGGACAATACCTGTCCCAGTCTCTTTGGAAAAAGCTGTTGGCGGATGGCTTCTACCGAGGCTTTTTCACTGGGTCCACTGTGATGGGGTCTCCATCCTTTCCAAGCATGTGTAAGACTTTACACCTGTGCATTTGTCAGGGGAAAGCGTTCATGTTTTTTACCCCATGTCCGGGGAGTTCCAAATAGTAAGAAGGACGGAGGCAGACAAAACCATTTCGTGACTGACTCTGTACAAAAGGACAATTGAAAGAGAACCGATCCACCAACCAAGTGCCACCCCGCCTTAGAACAAGCCAAAGCCTCAGAGCTACCTGACAAGCTTTGGTCAGATAGCATGTTGGTGCTCGGCAGCTAAGCCGCAGCCTGCAGCCTGCTTGGGCTGAGTGGGTGGGAAGAGAACCTTCAGGTGAGGGGGTGGTGGTGGGAAGGTGCAGGGAGTTGCCCCTGGGGGGTTTTTCCACCTGAACTGAAAGTACGAAGTGAAAATGAATGCCATGGTAACAACTGCCCCCGCGTTCCTAGCGTTTAAAGCCAGGGACAACCTGTGAGGTGAAAAGAACGTGACTCTCTGACTGTGGTCACTACACCTACAGTGAAAAGCTGAGATTAGAGGCCAAGAGCCAGCATCTTTCTCTCTGACTGGGAGTGGGGGATGGGGTGGGTGGGTGCCGTCCTGGGGTCCAGTTCCTGTTCTGCTACTGAGCGTCTTTGGATAGCTCCTTTCTCCTTTTTGGGTCTTTCTTTTTTCATCTTTCTTTCTTTTTTTCTTTCTTCCTTTCTTCTTCCTTTCTCTCACTCTTTTTTTTTTTTTTATTTTATTTATTTATTTGACAGAGAGAGAGATCACAAGTAGGCAGTAGGCAGAGAGGCAGGCAGAGAGAGAGGAGGAAGCAGGCTCCCCGCTGAGCAGAGAGCCCTGGGATCATGACCTGAGCCGAAGGCAGAGGCTTAAGCCACTGAGCCACCCAGGCGCCCCTCTTTCATTCTTTTTAAAAAAAGATTTTATTTATTTATTTGGCACAGAGAGAGATCACAAGCAAGGGGAGATCACAGCTGTAGGAAGGGACTCATGG
>NC_081570.1:17204661-17266642 GCF_022355385.1 Mustela nigripes
GGGCTTCCTTCCACATTCCTTCTCCCAGTTCCCCTTGGTGTTTGACAGCACTTGGCTGCAGGTTGTAAGGAAGTTCTCTGGAGTTTCGGGCTGTAGGCTATTGTCCTTTGCCCAAATCTTATCTATGTTTTTCAGGTCCTAAATCAAGGCCACCTTCTCCAGGAAGCCTTCTCTGATTTCTCCCAGTCCCTCCAGGTGGATCAAACTCATTGAGTCCTGCTGCATGGATCACTGTCTACCTTCTATTCTTTGTAAAAATCTGTTTGACCTGCAGAGGCAGAGGGAAAGGGAGAGGCAGGTTCCCTGCTGAACAGGGAGCTCTACCTGGGGCTCTATCCTAGGACCCTGGAATCATGACCTGAGCTGAAAGCAGTTGCTTACCTGACTGAACCACCCAGGCGCCCCTCTTTTCTCATCTTTAAAGCAGGTGGGTAGACTGGGTGATTTTTTAAGTCTCCTCCGGGATATTCACCACATCGAATCCCAGTGTTGCAGGTTTTGCAACCAGACCTCTCTGGATTGGAATTCAGCTCTCTACTTTATGGGCTGTGTGACATTGGGCAAGTTACTTCATCTTTTTGGGCCTCTGTCTCATTCATTTGTAAACGGGAGAAATACCACCCTTATCACATTGTTGTGCAGATTAAGTAACAGGAGTTTACTAAACTTGGGGCACTGTGCCTGGCTCCCAGCACATGTCCAGTGAAAGGCAGGAAGTGACTTCATTGAGTTAGTTTATAGGATTTTACAGGATTCTGTGTTTCAGTCTTGTCTGACCCACATCTGAGAGCTGAGGCAGATGAAAATCTCTCTATTTATTCTCAGCTGACACTTTGCCATCACGCTTTAAAAAAGCCATCACGTTTTTTAAAAACTTATTTGGAGGGGCCTGGCTGGCTCAGATGAAACAGCGTGTTACTCTTGATCTTGGGGTAGTGAGTTTGAACCCCACATCAGGTGTAGAAATTACTTAAATAAATAAAACTTTAAAAAAATAAAAAATAAAAATCTGTTTGACCTGCATGACCTTCTGGACCTGCTTCCCAGCAGGCTGGGCTCTTGTGCTGTGTCCAGCTGTAGGAAGGGACTCATGCGGGCTTCCTTCCACATTCCTTCTCCCAGTTCCCCTTGGTGTTTGACAGCACTTGGCTGCAGGTTGTAAGGAAGTTCTCTGGAGTTTCGGGCTGTAGGCTATTGTCCTTTGCCCAAATCTTATCTATGTTTTTCAGGTCCTAAATCAAGGCCACCTTCTCCAGGAAGCCTTCTCTGATTTCTCCCAGTCCCTCCAGGTGGATCAAACTCATTGAGTCCTGCTGCATGGATCACTGTCTACCTTCTATTCTTTGTATCAATAATATATGTCTCATCTTGTTTCCTGGACTGTGAGCTTCTAGATTTGAGAGTAGAATCTGGGCGAGAGAGTGATGACATCTTTGTATTCTAGTTCCCCTCACACTGAAACAAAATTCTTTTAATGACAGGTTCCAAGCTAATCTAAGCAGCCCTTATGGAGATGGAAGTCAGCCCTGAGAAGGGAGACAATTAGATGGCCCTTGAGCCTCTACTCTCTCTTCCCAAATCATGACAGACATTGCCCATTGGTCCCAGTCCCTCATCCCGAGCCTCACCATGAGCTCCTCACCATAGCACTGCTTGCCCAGGGAACCAGATTTCTGGAAAGACTGGAAACCACAAACAGCAGGTCAAAAGCAGAAAGTGAATCGAAAGACTAGCAACTGTCCTTGCTCTTGACCTTGTACTCTTGACCTTGTAAATAGACAACTATGGTAGTCATCCGAGGGGTGGGGGAACAGCATGTGGGTGAAGGAACCTAAAATCCCTTTTGCGGTGTAAGTCCAGGAGAAGTTTATTGATGCAAGGCAAAATGTGGAAATTGTCCTAGGGGAGAGAAGCAAAGGGCTGCCCAGACCGATTGATTGAGTGATTGATTTCTAAGATTTGTATTTATTTGACAGAGAGAGAGAGCAAGCAAGCACAAGCAGGGGAGCAGCAGAGGGAATGGGAGAGGCACACTCTTTCCTGAGCAGGGACCCAGATGCGGGGCTCAATCCCAGGACCCTGAGATCATGACCTGAGCTGAAGACAGATGCTTAACAACTGAGCCACACAGGCACCCCCAAGGCTGATTTCTTTAGTACTTTCTCTTTGGATTTCCAGCACTGGAGCACAGGGCCTGGCATAAAGCAGGCACTTAGATATTTTAAAATCAACTTATTTAATAAATGAATGAATGAATGAATGAACAAATGTAAGCTGGGGAAAAAAGCAGTCTTCTTCAGAAAGACTCTGTTTTCTTTTCCCTCAGCTGCCAGGAAGCTCAGAACTAAATCCGATGTAAACCTGCAGTCCTGAGTCATTCAAGGTTGGTTCCTGATTCATTTCTTCTTCTTCTTCTTCTTTTTAAAAAGTGGTTTCTAATGTTTTGCTTTTATTTCCACTGCCCTAATTCATAATATAGGCCACCTCCAGTCCTTTAAGGAAAGAATTTGTAATTTATAGAATTGGCACAAAGGATCATCATTAAGGCCATTCTTAAATATCTAGTGGTTGGCAAAGAAACTCATGCCCCATGTGTGGAGCTAGAAGATTCCATCCCAAGTCGGCTGTCCATCCACCATTCACCATTCCCATCCAGGAGTCTGTGGGGCCACCGCCTGCTGTCTCGACACTCATTCTCCCTGGACCTTCCTTCCTCATCTATCTGTATCAGCTCCAGCCTCTCTCCTGGGAGGAATTAAGCTAAATGGTGCCTGAGGCCTCTTTCCACTGCAGCAAAGATTAAGGGCCAAGGTTTTGGAATGAAACATTGCTGGCTTCACATCCCAGCCCTGTGTGTGGGCTGTGTGACCTGGGGGGCCAGTTTCTCAAATTCTCTGAGCCTCAGTTTCTTCATCTGTGGCTGGGGACATGATTACTACCTGCATTGTTGATGTGCAGATTACATAATGATTTAAAACAATAAAGCAATCGCGTGGGTTTCTGAGTGAGCTGTAGTGTGTTTGTGTGTGACACGGTGGAAAGAAAAGGGTCCCAGGTTAGGAATGGGACGCTCAGGGTTGGAGCCTGGCTCTGACACCAGATGGTTCTAGGGCGTAGTCACTTTCTCTCCCTCTGCCCTGCACTGCCGTCTGCAAAGAGGATCAGGGCATAACGATGATGAGGCTTGGCACTGGACCAGCACTTTCTGCACATTATCTCATTCAAACCTCCAAACAACCCTGCAAAGCTGGTATAATTATTTTCCATATTTTACAGATGAGGAAATTGGGGCCCAGAGATTTAAGAAATTTGCTGGGGGCCCCAGGAACCCGCAGTCTTGTTCATGCCTCTGAAGCCCCAGAGCATGAAAGCCCTGTTATTTTACATTCTTTAATTCTTCGTAATCAACTAACTGATCTGAAATCTCCCCACAGGACAGTTTGGTTGAGTCTTTTCAAATATCTTTTTCCTTTTTTCAGCTACCTTATACTCCAGCAACGTACCTTTTAAGGAATGAACTACTAATGCCCATATCGTATTTGACAGTTTGCATAATTTTCCCCACTGTTATCTGAGGCAGGTAGCATTTCTTGAGCAAACAAGTTCAGAGAAGCCATGTCACCCAAAATTTACAGCAAGTGACGGGCAGAACTAGGACTTGAGCCCTTGTGCTTTGACAAAGTCAGGTTCGTAATGGGACAGGAGCTAATGCAGGACCCTGCCGAGGGTGATGGTTCTAACAACAGACACAGGCCATCTTTGGTCTTTAGCCCCAGGGGCAATTTGCATCATTTCTCTTTCTGGCTTTTTCCTCTATTGACCAATTTCATTCAGTAATGCCTCCCTGGCTACATTAGTGGGTCTAAATTTTAGTCTTATCCCCACCAACCTGGTGGAGTCCTCATCTCCTCACCTCCAAGGATTTGCCAGTGAGGCTCTTGGGCTTTGGAGTTAGACAGACCTGACTTCCAGTCCTGGCACCACCAAACGTTAGCTCTATGCCCTCAGATGAAGTCACTACTTTATTCACTTGTTTTCCTCATCTGTAAAATGGGAGTAAACAAACAGCGCACTCTTCATTGGTGGTGGTGAGGCACAAGAATTAATTGAGATAGCATCATGCTTAATACGGTGCCTGAAACACAGTGAGCCCTCCACTGATGGCAGATTTTATATATATATATATATATGTAAAATATACAGTAGCCAGACAATATATATAAAATACGTATGCATATTACAGCTTTCTTCTGACTTCCGCAAGTTCTTTGCTAACTGGTACTGAATGAGAGTGACTATGGCTTCTCTGTCATGCCCTTGGACTGGTGAAGGGGGTCAAGGAGAAAGGCTGAGAGTCATGAAGGGGGATGGGACAGTGTTAGGAGAACAGAGGGAAAAGATCATGTTTCCATTCAGGATGTTTGGCGTTGAGTGAACGGGAATGAAAGGGGGAGTGCCGGGGGAGTCTGACGGATTATTAACCAGGCTGGGAAAAGGAAGTCAGCACCTGTCAGCCTGCAGTCCAGACAAGAGCCCTGGGCCAAGGAGACAGGTTCCAGTCTGGGATGGAACTGAAGGCTGGGTAACCTCAGGCGAAACGGCTCCTCTTCTCTGTCTGCTCATCTGCATCACCATTGGGTTTTTGATGATACCTCAAAGGGTCCTTCCAGCTTGGAAGCTGTGCAATTAACCCCAAGGGATGCGGTGGAGGCCGGGTGTGTGTGTGTGGGGTCATTCGGTTGCAGACGAGCTGGCGTGAGAAAGCCTGCTCCGGAAAGCCTGGAGCAGCGGTTCTCAAACTCTGCCATCTCAGCACCCCTTTATCCTCCTAAAAGTTACCCAGATTCTAAAGGGCTCTCATTGAGGTAGGTTCCATCTTTTACTATGTACTGTATTAGAAGATAAAATTGAAAACTTAAAAAATGTATTGAAGATACCTATTACACGCTAATAGGGATAACATATTTCTCATGAGAATGTCTTTGGGGGAAACCTCTTAACGGTCTGGGCAGTTGGATTTTCATCTCTGCTTCTGCGTTCAGCCCATGGCCATATGTCACTGTGGTTAAAGTAGGTGAAGAAAATGAATTCGTCACTGTCCTGTCATACTTCCTTTGTGGCGGGCACTCTAAGAGGTATTTTACCCACAAAGTCTCCTTTATCTTGTAAATTGCACTTTTGGATAGATTGTCTCATCCACTCCCCCGACGTTTTTCTAAGAGGAAGAGGTGGGTAGGAGGGGCAAAGGGGTGGGGTGGAGGGAGAGAATCCCAAGCAGGCTCCATTTCCAGCACAGAGCCTGACACAGGGCTTAATCTCGTGACCCTGCGATCATGACCTGAGCCAAAATCAAGAGCCAGACGCTGAACCCACTGAGCTACCCAGGCACTGCTTTCCCTGTTTTAAGATGAGAAGCTGAGGCTTAGCTAGATGGATTTAGCCAAGGTGGCGCAGCTTGCAGGTGGCAGAGTCAGAACTCAGTTTTAGGCCATGATGCTGGTGGCCGGCCTGGAGGGAGGGGCATCTTTCCCATACTTTGGGCAACAATCTCTTCCCTCTCCTTTTCCTCCTTTCCTCCCTGGACTGTTTGCTCCAGCCAGGGCCGCCAGCGCCTCTGTTAGCTGCCAGGATCTCAGCGCCAAGAGAGCAGGTGTTTGTTGTCTGTTTCGGTCACTACTGTGTCTCAAGTGCCTGGCACCCAGCCTGGCACATGGCAGCTACTCGGTAAATATTTGCCGAATGAATTGGTTGAAGGACTTCTTGCCGATACTTGTGAAAATCCTGAAGGAGGGTGACTTTCTTCAAGATTTCCAAAGGAGACACAATGGATCTCTTTACTCGGGGAAAGAAGGCCGACGGAGTGTGTATCAGCAAGAAGGGCATCTCAGGCTTAGCATTTCGGAAGTGATTCCCAAAGGCTCAATGGCGAGAGGAACTTAGGACAAACCTTTCGGAGCCTCACCTACCCTGCTGTAAACGGGGGAGGGTAGGATCGTGGGCGACTGCACCTTAATACACGCCACTTGCTGTGTGCCAAGCATGGCTTTGCCTGTGATCTTGGCTAATCCTCATAAGAAGCAAGGGAAGGCAGTGCTATTATCCTTGCCACTGTTTTGCAGACAAGGCGACCAACGCACATAGAGACGAAGTGACTTGCCTGAGGTCCTACAGAAGGGCAGAGCCCAATTTGAACCCAGGCTCAGACCTGTAATCATCAGACCTTCTGCTCCCGGTTGCTCAGCTGGCTTCTGCAGCCTTCTCCTGGGGACCTCTATCCTTTCTGGGGGGCTCCTTGAAATTCCGTGAGTAGCATAAGGTCCCCTGCTTCCTGCCTCACCAGATCCCAGGGTTCAGAGGGTCTCAGGATGGGCTGTCTGGTGACATGTGTCTTAGTTCTGTCCCAACAGGGAGCTCCCCTGTGATTCAGGGCTCCCATTCTCTGCCCTTCTCCTTCATCTTTATAATAGGAATTAAAAGGCCTCTACCTCTCTTTCAAAGAAAACCTGCTACAGAAAAGTTTGAAGGCTCAGTCACTGTAAAGTCTAAATGACTGATCACAGCGTGTGGATCTCCGTGACCCTGAGGGTGGCCGGCTACGTGTGAAAGCTTGGTTATCCGTCATTGGGAAGGGTGTGGTGTGTGTGTGTGTGTGTGTGTTTAAAGATATTTATTTATTTGGGAGAGAGAGAAAGAGAGTGCAAGTGGGAGGTGAGGTGGGGGCAGAGAGAGAGGGAGAAGCAGACTCCCCACCGAGCAGAGAGCCCAGTGCAGGGCTGGATCCCAGAACCCTGAGTTCAGCACCTGAGCCAAAGGCAGACACTTAACTGACTAAGCCACCCAGGCACCCCAGTTAGGGAACATTGTTAAAATCATACCTGGAGATGGCTGGTCACCCCTTCTGACCATGAAGTGCTCTTTGTAGGGCAAACAAGACCTTAAAACCATGATGACGAGAACTTTTTATGGGGCTTCTCTATACAGCAGAGAGTAGGCTATATTCCCGAGTGGCGGACACTGGGAATCATGAGCCATTCCCCCAGCCTCCTTGACTTCTTCCTGGCTCCCCGGATCCTAAAGGGCAGGGTCCCTACCCTAACTTTGATTCTGGTTCTTTCTAGTTGCCGCAGTGGGGTTTGCGATTCGGACTGGTTCTCCCAGCAGGTAGGAGTGGTGACAGAGCAGGCCAGTTCTTGAAACAGCAGTGAGCATGACAGTAATAGGAAGTAACACTGAGTGAGCGCTTGTTGTATACCGTGTGCTGGACACCGTTCTGTGCACTTGACATATTAACTCATATATTCTGCATGACAAGCCAACCAGGGCACTGGAAGTAGTCCCATTTTATAATTGAGGAAACTGGGACCTGCGAGGGGGCTGATGCACAGGCTTGAGGCCACTGACGTCTGGGTGGTGACAGAGTGGCTAGAGGTCACAGAGAAGCTGAATGCAGGCTGATGAGTGAATTAAATCTGGAGTGGGCCATCAGACCATGGAGAGATGGGGAGAAGCCGGAGACGGGCCAGACCTCGGGGGAGGTGATGTTCACACGCACTCCGCCTACCCCTTTGTGATAGAGCGAATAATGTGCACATGCGTATCTGCTTGCTTTGGGGCCTGGGGTGGTGAAGAGGAAGGCCTGTTCTCATTTCTGGCCTGGAATTTGGGATCAGACCCAGTGTACTGATTCCCTTGGTACATAACGTGCAAGAAGACCTGGGTTTCCATCTCCTGCTTCCGTAAAGGGAGGTGATAAACAGATAAGGATCAATGGAGGCTAAGAAGGAAACTTACAGGGGCACCTGGGTGGCTCAGTCAGTTCAGTGTCTGACTTCGGCTCAGGTCATGATCTGAGGGTCCTGGGATCAAACTCGGTGTCCGGCTCTGTGCTCAGTGTGGAGTTTGCTTCTCCCTCTCCCCCAGCCTCTCCCTTGCTCATTCGCTCTCTCTGTGTCAAATAAATAAATAAAATCTAAAAAAAAAAAAAAAAAAAGAGGAGGAATATATAGACAGAGGTTTAAAAGGCAGCCCCAAGTCATAGCTGTGAGTTCTGCTGCTGCCTCTCTTATTAGATCTGTGGTCTCTTGGGCAAATGGCCTCACCTCCCGGAGCCTCAGTGTCCTCATCTGTAAAAAGGGGATAATGAAAGTTTCTCCACTCAGGGCCGTTGTGAGGAGTAAATGGAGAAGGCGGCACATTGCAGATGCGTAGCACAGTGCCTCGCTGGCACTCAGTCTACCCTCAGTAAATGTTAACCATTATGTCTCTTGTCTATGTGCTGGGCTCTCTGAGGATCGTGCCCCAAACAGAAAGAGTAAAATAAAATAGAATGAGGGGGTCAGACTGGAATGTGTCTAGTCTCTTGTGACTCAGGAACTGTTTCACAGTAATATATCATGTTAGAAACCCCAATGGGAATTAGTTGGGCCATTTATTTTTATTTTTATTTTATTTTAATTTTATTTGTCAGAGAGAGAGAGGGAGAGCATGAACACAGGCAGACAGAATGGCAGGCAGAGGCAGAGGGAGAAGCAGACTCCCCGCCGAGCAAGGAGCCCGATGTGGGACTCGATCCGAGGACGCTGGGATCACGACCTGAGCCGAAGGCAGCTGCTTAACCAACTGAGCCACCCAGGTGTCCCAGTTGGGCCATTTCTTGATTTTGTATGGCCCGTGAAGAAGGAAGTGATTTTAAGTCAAATGTACTATTTTCAATAAGAGAATCGGTTCAAAATTTTCCCTCGCATTTATTTTAAACCATTTATAATACATGCATGATCTGTGAAGAGCAATTCTGACTTCTCTTCACTTTCCAAGGGGCACCTGTTTTTGGTCTCTGTACACTCAGGATGGAAGAGATGGCCTGGTGGGTGAACACATTTTGAAGTGATGTTTTATTGGGGGACCAAATGGACATTAAAGTAGGCTGAGATATAACAAGAGAAGGGAAATCATTTTCGGGACTGGAGGGTTTGAATTCTGACATGTGACACTTAGACAGCTGATTTGGACCTTTTTAGAAGAATCTTAAGCAAGAGAAAATAGATCTCGGGTCCCTGTTGGCAAGCATCTCCCTGCATGTCCCCTGCAAGTGGAGATCGCCTTTAGGCCTGACACAGGCGAAGACAGAGCACATGTTATTTTCTCTTTCTCTTTTTAAAAAGATTTTATTTATTTATTTGACAGACAGAGATCACAAGTAGGCAGAGAGGCAGGCAGAGAGAGAGAGAGAGAGAGAGATGGGGAAGCAGGCTCCCCGCTGAGCAGAGAGCCTGATGCGGGACTTGATTCCAGGACCCTGAGATCATGACCTGAGCCGAAGGCAGAGGCTTAACCCACTGAGCCACGCAGGCGCCCTTCTCTTTTTAACACTTTTCAGAATTTCGGGATGTGCAGTAATTTCCCTGGTAAGCTATATAAGAAATGTGATCAGATAAACACAATTTAAGGCTTGAGGTAAATTTGCAGGGAAGAGATCAACTTTCTTCTCCTTATTTCCTTGTGTTTCTGACATCAGAGTTCCTTTTGCATCATGTCTTTAATCTGGTTCATTAAGGGTGTAAATTAAATAATAAATGATGAAGAAAAAGATCAACCTAAAACTGTATATCAATGGCCAAATGATAAACATCCTGGTTGGAAGAAATTAGATCATCATTTGTTTGATCACTGCTAACTTCTGCTTTTGATTCTTCTGTTTATCTTAAGAAGCTCTCACACTGAGAAAAATACCTTTTAAGTAGCAAAATAATTACTCACTAATTTTTTAAAAAAATGGAACCAAGCTCCATGACCTTCTAATGGTGTGAACCTTCTGGAACACCTCCCTTCCTGTTAGGCAAAGCTGGTGGAAAATAATGAAAACACAGATCTGGGTTTGCGGCTTGTCTCTGCCATTTACCTGCTGTGACTGAGCGTTGGTGATCTCATCTGCCAAGTGGGTACCATTAAGATAGGACTCATGTGAAGTCTTGGAGAAGGTGATCTCATCTGCCAAGTGGGTACCATTAAGATAGGACTCATGTGAAGTCTTGGAGAAGGTCCGTGAAATACCTTGCACCCCCTCCCGGTTTTCAGCAGGCTCCGTCCCCTGCTTTTAGCTCCGTCAGATACCCCCAGGACCCAGACAGATCCACGAAGAGTGTGGATCTGCTGTCTAGCAGAGGCAACACCATGAACGCAGCTGTGGTTCTCAGAGGAACTTTGGGGTGGCCCCAACCCCCCAGGGAGAGAAGAGCAGAGGGGAGAGGGGAGTTGTGGTGGGAGGGGCTGCCTCTGATTCACTATGTGAGTAGAAGACTGAGGGGCTCCCCTGTAGGGATAGGAGCGGGTGGGGGAGGAGATGAGAGGCAGCAAAGCCCACAGGACATCTGACCCAACCCATTTCTGCCCAGAGGTCTCACCAACATGCTTCCAGTTTGGATGGGATCCCAGCAACCTTCTTTCCCACACTTGGCCCTAATGACCCTTGGGGGGGATCCTGCCCTTCTGGTCTACCCCACTGATCTGTCCTTTTCTTTCCTTGACCTTTGGGGGTCTTCACTGCATGGGGGTGGGGCAGGACACACCCCATGCTCTGTGGACCCCCTCTCTCCCGAGGAGATGGAGGGAACAGGGAATAATGGGTCTTAAATTCTTTTCTGAGCTTAGCTGGAAGGGGGCTGATGGTTCCTCGGGGCTGCGATGGACCACAGCACTTTCAAGGAGCTCTCCGTAGCAGGGTCCCTTGCTGGTTCTTATGGCAATAGAGCCGGTATTGTGTTCAGACAGCCCGGGGCTTGACTCCTGGCTTTGCCATTTACCACCAGCTATATGACCTTAGGCAAGGTCTCAATCCTGCGTGAGCTTCAGTTTCTCACCTCTCAGATGTGGGTGCTGACGGTGCAGCTCTCTTAGGGCTGCTGTGAGCGCCGGGCAAGAGAAGGCAGCAGAGCTAACAGAGCTACCGCACGTAGTGAACACTTTGAGGCAGGATGGTAATGTTGGGCTTCATTTTTGGAGCTGGAGAAACTACAGGTTAGAAAGATGACGTGAGGGGCACCTGGGTGGCTCAGTCAGTTAAGTGTCTGTCTTCGGCTCAGGTCATGATCCCGGGGTCCTGCGATCGAGTCCTCCATCTGGCTCCCTGCTCAGCAGGGGAGTGTGCTTCTCCCTCTGCTTCTCACCTCATTTGTGCTCTCTCTCTCTCTCTCAAATAAATAAAATCTTTAAAAAAAATAGGGGGGGGGGGTGATGTGGCTCATCTCAGGCCACCTGACCTATCAGTGAGGAGGACTTGGGTACAGCTGCTGGTCTCCCTTCAAAAAGCAGCCTCGGTGTCTCCCAGCCAAGGGACATTTTACAAGGGTTGAGGTAGAAAGCAGAAACTGTGTGAAGAGATCCCTTTTTTCTGTTCTTTGTGAAAGCCCGAGTTCAGTGAGAAAGTGAAGCTGGGGTCCCAGGTGGGTGGGGAGAAGACCCTCTGTGATCCAAAGCCAAGGACACAGGAGAGGTGGTCCCCAGGTCCCGGGTCCCTTGAGTTTTCACATCCTGGGCTCTGCTGTCTTAGGGAGATCGTGGGGCCTCTGGGTGAAGTTACTGGGTGGTAACCCAATCCAAGGCACAGTGGTTTCAAGTTGTGGCAAAGAATCTGGACTCCAGGCACATGAGGGAAGTGGACAGGCTGGACTTCAGGGATCCAACCCCTTTGGACAACAGGCATCCATCATAGGAGAAGCCAGGGCAGCATGAAGACCAGGTGCCGCCCTTGTTCCGTGCTCTGTATGAGGCCCTAGGATTCGGTGGGCAATGCTGGCAAGGGAGAGAAGCTAACTACACACTGAGACCCCTTTTCTGACCAGTCTGGTAGAGTGAGAGCTCTGAGTCCTACTGAATGTGCTTTAATGAGAAAGACTCAAAGAACATTCCGTGTACATCTGAGAGCTCAGGGTAAGAGTAACAGGCGCAACAAAGATGGGGAGGGAAGGCAGGAGACACACTGGAGGGCTCTGCTCAGCTGAGCCGTGCTACCATTTTGCCCACCTTAGCCACCTGCTCTCAACCCACCAAAAGATGACGTGGTTCTTTGGTAGAAATTGATGCTAGGGCCAGCGTCGTTGGGGTCCTGCCTCTCAGGGTCTGCCCCAATTCCTTTTGTGCCCCTTCTCTGCCTCAGTCCTGGGCTTTGTGTCTTCAAGGTGTCTACCTGCCACCCATTCGAGGGAAAAACAGCCTGCAGCCCCCTCCTCCTTAGCTCTACTCCCCAGGAGCAGCAGATGGTGTGACGATCCGAATTGCCACCTTCAAGCCATTTGCTAATCCCGGGGTTCTCAGCCAGTGTCGCCACAGCCAGCCCTCCCCACAGGCCCATGAGTGCTGGTCTTGGGCCCTTGCTCTCTCAGAAGAGCAAGCTGAGTGGGAAGGAGGGGGGCGGATTTTCCTGAGGCCGTGGAGTTACCAGCGCCGAGAGTCACTTGGGTGCTGGCTTGCTACAGACCCTTGGCCTCCCCGGGGTCTAGTGTGGCGCTAACACACTCTTGAGCCGCCCCGGTCAGGCTGTCAGCGTAGAGGTGACTACCTCCTTCTGTGAGTGCTGATTCGTGGTCCTGTCCAAGGGTGAGGACCGCACAGCCCCGAGCCTTCCTGTGAGTGGTCCTCACACACCTTAGGAGTCCTCCCCATAGGGGATCAGTTTCCCGCCCCTGGACAGACCCCCCCCACGCCCCCAGCTTCTGACATCCCTGGGGAGAAGGGGTAAAGGAGGAACACAGGTTTCACAAAACACACAGGTTCTCTGAAATGAGGAAGAGGCCCCCAAATAAAACAACAACAGAAAGTTACTCACTGTGGTCTGTGGCTGAGTTTCCAGGCCCCGCCGGGCACTGAGGAGTCCTGGTGGTGGTGTGTCTGGGAGCTGCCCTGGGTCCCAGTCAGAGCTCCTGTTCTCAGCCACCCAAGTTGGCTTTCTCTCGCGTTTACTCTTGCTCACAGATGAGTGAGCATGAGGAGGTCTGGCCTTCCGTCCTCGTCACCACTTCCCCTCTGGGTCCCCGGTGCCACAGCTTTTTTGTCCCTGTAATTGAGCCATTTCTCACAAGGAACCCTGGTCAGGGTGGGGCATAGGTATAGGCCCTGGAGTCCTCTAATCCAACGTAGCTGTTAGGACCTTGAGCAATTCACTCAATCTTCCTAAACCTTAGTTTCTTCTGCAAAATGGAGGTACGGCATCAGCCTTACACAGATCACCTGGAAGGACATTCCATTCCAATCCCTCCCGCCTATCAGATCAGAGCTTTGAAATCCAGTGCCTATAGGCACCCGCCAGATAACAGAACTGGGTGAAGGGTGCTGGTATGGGACGACAGAGAGTGGTGGGGGGCCCTGGGGGGCCGGGGACACATGACCCAGTCAACGGCAGCTGGCCTCTCTCACCAAGGGCCTGGCCTTGCTGCATGGGAATGCAGACCCAAGGGCCAGTTGTCCCACGCATTTGGAACATGTGCCCCATTTTCCAAGAGAGAATAGAAATCCTGACTTTTATGTAAAAATGGCTTCCAATTTTCAAATGTTGACCACAAAGTCAAATCTTTTCAAAAATGCTATGTGAGTCCAAACCGACCCCATTTTTCATTTCTATTTGCCGGGCCACAGGCTGCCTGAAGGCAGGGATTGTGTCCCTAATGCCCAGTCCCCGGCTTAGTAAGTATTCAGGTACCTGGTACTGAGAAAGGGTTTTCCATCCTATTCTCAGGGAGAAGATTGATTGATTCAAGTTTTTACTTAAATTCTAGCTAGTTAACCTACAGTGTCATATTAGTTTCAGGTGAACCGTCAGTGCTCATCATTAGGAGTTCCCTCTGACTACCCATCACCCGTATCCCATACCCCATATCCCCGCCCATGTCCCCTCCAGCAACCCACAGTGTGTCCTCTGTAGTTAAGAGTCTGTTTTATGGTTTATCGGATAGGTAAAATGAGAATCTACTTCTTCCTAGGAGTACAGAGATGAGTCTGATAAAGTTCCTGCCCTCCCCAATGAATGGCAATTGATTATTTCATCCGATATTTTTACTTACGACCCCCACATCCCAGACCCCAAGGAATGGACCTGGGCCAATGGTTCTCAGGAAGGGAGATTCTGCCCCTGAGGCAGAGAGCGGCCAGATTCAGCAAGTAAAAATATGGGATGACAGTATCTGACATACACAGGCTGAAACGTTATTTGTTGTTTCTCTGAAATTGACATTTAACTGAGCATTCTGTATTTTCTCCAGCAACCTTACAAAGAGGGCACATCTGGCAACGTCTGAAGATGGCACAGCTGGGATGGTTCTATTGACCTCCAGGGAGTGGAGGCAGAGGATGCTAGACAACAAAGACTAAGGGGGAGCAAACATCAGGAATCTGGGTAATAGGGGGGTCTCAGCCACTGCCCGGCTGTGGGTTCACTTCCTTGGTCTAGTCCGTATTTTCCCATTCCTAAAATGAGGAAGTTGGAGTTAATTGGTGTTTCTATAACTTCCTTATGCATTGGAATCACCCAGAGGGCTTGTTAACACACAGATTGCTGCTCCTCCCACCCTAGGGCTGAAGTTGGCTTGGGGGGGGGAGATGTCTGAGAATCTGCCTTCCTAACAAGTTCCCAGGGGATGTTGTTGGTCCTTGGACACACCCTGGGTGGCCCGGATGAGACGGTGGGTAAAGGCCCTTCTTGCAGGCTTGGTCCAGGATCTCTGGATTCCCCAGGTACCCTGCGCAGGGCTGATGGGACCCACACAGGAAGTCTCTTTTCTCTTTTCCCAGAGAGGGAGGGTGCATCTGGAGGGGGAGGACCCAGGAGCTGATCTTCTCCAGCTGGTTTTTCCAGGGGGGACAGCCAGCCTCACCAGCCCGTGTTCTGTGAGACTCTGCCATCTACTGGAGGCATCAATCTCATGCTGGGCCTCAGGCAGGGCTGTATCCAGCGCCCAACGGAGGGAGAAGTATTCAGATGGCATCTCTCCCAGCAGGCCCTGGGGAAGCAATCATTAACATCTGGGTCATCTGGCTCCTTTAGGTGACTCTGTTTCCCATACAGATGCTGGTGCCTGAATTAACCTAGGAACGTGAAAACAGCGTTCACTTGCAAGCCTGTGGGATAAGTTTTGACCAAACTGTTATTCATTTCGCTTTTAAAGGCCTGACGTCCAGTTACTTTAATTTACTAAACACAAATGTTGGTGGTGATTTTTATATGGGAAAAGATTGTGTTATCTTTACAAAGTTTTACTACAAGTACTCTTCTGGGGGGTTGCATACGGCACATTTAAATTGTGGTGACTCACTTATCAAACTAAGAAAAAAACCCATACCAATAGCACATCAGCAAGCATGTGCTGAGACAGACACGCGCATACATTTAGTGGGAGTGTGACCTGAAAGAAAGGAAGCTGACACTGGGTTTTCCAGTGTAGGATGGAGGTTTGAGTACAGGTTCTGGAAGTGGTCTAGACCAAGGCTTCATTGTTGGCCCTGGGCAGAAGCTATGTTACATGGGACAAAGCACTTTCTTTTTCTGGTCTTAATTTTTTCAACCGGAAATGAGGATCTTGAATACGGTGGATATTTCTCAAGCTTTATTTTTTTCTTACTGTTAATTTTTTAAAAAAGATTTTTATTTATTTATTTGAGAGAGAAAAAGCATAAGTGGGGGGAGGGTTAGAGGGAGAAGCAGACTTCCTGCTGAGTGCGGAGCCCCAGGAAGAAGCTCGATCCCAGGACCCCGGGATCATGACCTGAGCCAAAGTCAGACACTTTAACCGACTGAGCCACCCAGGCACCCGATGATTCTGAAACTTTAACTTCATCAGAATCAGCAGGACGGCTGGAAGAGCTCACAGTCTAGAGATGTGGATTTGACAAGACCAGGTGGGCCTCACAATCTATGTTTCTTTCTTTTTTTTTTTTAAGATTTTATTTATTTATTTGACAGACAGAGATCACAAGTAGCAGAGCAGAGAGGCTGATGCAGGGCTCCATCCCAGGACCCTGAGACCATGACCTGAGCTGGAGGCAGAGGCTTTAACCCACTGAGCCACCCAGGCACCCCACAGTCCATGTTTCTTAACCAGCTCCCTTGTCACCTGTGTGACAACTGGGTCAAATGCGCCCCTGCAAGCCTTAGCTTCCTCACCTGAGAATCTTCAAAGGGTGATCGCAGGTATTAGCTGAGACAACACTGCACAAAGCTTTCGTTGCTCTCATGAATATTAAACATGCTCATAGCATTTGAAACAGTAATTAACTTGCAGAAATCTATTTTAAGAAATTAATCATATGATCAAAGGTGATCAAAGATGGCTACCTTGGTATTATTTATGATAGTGAGAATCAGGAAGCATTCTAAGCACCCAATAATAGAGGTGTTATTTAATAAATTATGGTAATTGATGTGCTGAAGTGTAATGTAGCTGTTAGAAAGGAAGTTTTAAAAAAAATCACAATCACTTTGGAAAATGCTCACAATATAATATTAAGAGAAAAGAGCAAAAGGCTTGGATATTATTAGACGATATCCATATGTTAAAAAAATGAAAAGGTGCTCAACAGGGCAGGGGTGGGAGGTAGGGATTTGGGGTAGGGGTGAGGCCTCTTCCCCTCTCCCCTCTAGATTTGAGCCACTGGGGTCTGGGGCCTTATTTCAGTTCCTCAAAGATGCCCTACTTTCTCCATCCTCAGAGTCTTTTGCTGTTCCCTCAACTAGAAATCGCTTCCCTCCTAATTCATCATTCAGATGTCAGCTGCAGTGCCATTGCCTCCCCTGGGAGGCCCTCCCTGACTACCCAGGCAAGGTCAAGCCCCACAGTCGTAAACATGTCTTACATTATAGTTCTTGTCCTTCCCTTTCAGATGACCGTCCACCCCATCACAGCACAGTCACAGTCATCATCACAGCACATCATAGTCACTGCTGTATCCTCTGCACCTGGCTGTCATGCCTGGCACCTAGTACATGCTCAATAAAATTTTGTGACCAAGTCAACTTAGGTGAAGTCACTCAAGTTTTATTTGGAGGCAAATTGGAATCAGGAGAAGACTTGGTTAGCATCATCATGTTAATCCTTAGGCAATGCTATCCTCAAGCTCCACAGACCTTGGGCAAGTCCTTTCCCCTCACTGGGTCTTAGTCTCCTCTAAAAGATGAGATGATTGGGTTTCTAATAGTGGCAGTTAGATTTTAGCTTTAGTGCCGAGTCTGGTGTGTTAACCCGACCATAGGGTCGAGAAGAATTCTGAAGCTGAGTATGAGCTCAGTAGGAAAATGTCTCTGATCAATTAAGGTGGTCTGCAGTGGCTAAGACAGGTCGCAGTAGTCTGCAGGCCAGGTTTTAGCATCCTTGGAATGTAATTCTTAAGGTGTTCGGGGGTGGGGTCAGTGTTTAAACCCTTGAAGAGGATGAAGGATCTGCTAAAATTTAAGGCCAGTATTGCAAACACAGCTTTGTGCAGGGGCAGGTGGAGAGCTGGTTGTAACTTCAGAACCAAGGCTGGCGGTCGAGCCCTGGCCTCTCTCAGCTCTGCTCACTGCTCCTTGTGGGAACGGGCTCAAGTGGCCAAACTATAGGACTTCTCAAAAGGAGTGGAATTCCTTGATTTTGTAATCGAATAGAGTGAGGCTCTGGCATTTCCCTTGGGACCCATTTGCTTCCCCTTCCTGCACCTCCCAGTGAGGATAGCTGGAGACTTCTAGAGGAATACCCACACATCCCCTCTGCAGGGGTACCTCCTCTTTTCCAAGGCATAGCCTTTGTGTTTCAGAAGATGGAAACGTGTGACTTCACGTCCCTCCCCAGCTCCCCTTGAAATCCCTCAGACTCAGCCTTGGTTAGCTGTGAGGGTTTTTCTCTGATTATGAAAGTAAGTAGCAGTAATGGAGGATGTCCACAGAGGGAGATGTCAATTACAAAAGAGAAGACCCTGAATGAGACAGGGAGCGAGGATCTATTCTACTATCTAATCTACTATTTTTGTAGATTAAGAACACCCACTCCTAGAAAGCAGTGCAGCATAGTTTGCAAGGATACATTAAAGTCAAGAAGACTTAGGGATCCAAGAGGTAACACAGAGGGGCTACCTGTGGTGTGGGAGGGAGGAAAGGGGAGAAAAGAAACTCAGTACATTTGTAAATTGATGCAGGAGAGGGGCCTTGCCCAGAGTGCAATGACGATGAGCTACAGACGAAAGGGGTCTGCTTAAGACTAAACTCAGGGGCACCTGGGTGGCTCAGTGGGTTAAAGCCTCTGCCTTCAGCTCTAGGTCATGATCTCAGGGTCCTGGGATCGAGCCCCACATGGGGCTCTCTGCTTAGCAGAGGAGCCTGCTTCCCTTCGTCTCTCTCTGCCTGCCTCTCTGCCTACTTGTGATCTCTGTCTGTCAAATAAATAAGTAAAATCTTAAAAAAAAAAATAGACTAAACTCACCCAAGGGTCTCCCAGAACAAGCAATAATTTTCAAGAAAGACATTTTTGAAATTCAGGAAAATACAAAAATTGCCCCCAGAACCTGCTGCAGGGAGGAGGTGGCCATCACTGACCTTTCGCGGTGTTTCCCTCTAGGCTGCCTCGCATCCAGGCCAGAGTTGTTGAGGGACTCAGCATGCCCATCGGGGCCCTGGGGGCAGAGGAGAGAGGACAGTTGAAGAGATACCTTATGGGGTGATCAACAGAACTGGACTTTGGAGCTAAACTTTGGGTTTGGGTGCCCAACCCCTGTAAGGGAGTATTTCAGTCTGTTCTTTCTCCTTGTGGCCTGCTCAGCCCCAGCAGTAAACAGCTCATATGCTATAAATAACACTGTGGGCTGGGGTGAGCTCAGATCTGAGACTTGAAGCATTCATTAATAGCCTGGGTGCTCATGACCGGGCTCAGACAATTGTTCAAGCATAGGCGGGGTAGCACCCCAGTTCCAAGATAGCACTCCGCTGGGGCATCTTCAGTAACAGAACGCTGGGTTTGGATTTTTGAGAAGCAGGATAATAGGCATCTGGGGTCTAAACACAGATGGACCTGGGCCTCTATTCCCAGTTCTGCCTGAGAACAGCTATGTGACCTTGGGCAAGGGACTTGGTTTCCTTAAGTCTCGGTTTTCCTAACTACTAATACTACCTAACATTTATACGCAAAAATTGGAAAGCATCATATAAATATCAGGGACAAGTAGAAACACAGAGAGAGATGTTTTGCTGACAAAGACTCTGATGGAACTTTAGCTGGGCTCCTCTGAGCCCCTTTTTCCAAGTCAGCCTTGACCTTGGTCCCTATCCTGTCTGAGCCAGGTCTTAGCAAAGAATCCTGCTAAATCGTACCCACCTCTGAAACACATTAAGTTCCTCATCTCTCACCTTTGATGTCCAAGTCCTTGGCCTGCCTTCAACAAGAACCCTGTTAGGTTGGCTTAGAGTGTCCCTATGGTGGAGGTCTTCTGTGAGTGACTTTCTGTCTACTGACCCTTTACCTCGCTCCTTGGCAGTGAATCCCCAGCTGTCTGGCTATGCTGGGAGTAGAGCCCCATGTCTCTCCCCTATTGCAGTATTCAGTAAAGTCTTCCCTACTGGGATGGCTATGTGGCTCAGTCAGATAAGCTCTGCCTTCAGCTCAGGTCATGATTCCTGGGTCCTGGGATCGAGTCCCATAGGGGGCTCCCTGCTCAGTGGGAAGTCGGTTTTTCCCTCTCCTCCTGCTGCTCTCCCTGCTTTGTGTGCTCTCTCTGACAAACACATTTTTGTAAAAAGTCTTCTGTATTGTTTATTTTTGATTTTTCAAAAAATATTATTTATGCTTAGAGAGAGAGAGAAAACACAAGCATGAGAGTCCTGGTACAGCCACTCTGGAGAACAGTATGGAGGTTCCTCAAAAAGTTAAAAATAGAATTGCTATTTGATTCATCAATTGCACTAGGAGATGTTTACCCAATGAATACAAAAATACTAATTCAAAGGGATACATGCATCCCGATACTTACAGCAGCATTATCTATAGTAGCCAACCTATGGGAACAGCTCAAATGTCTGATGAATGGATAAAGAAGATGTGGTATATATATAGACAGTATATAGATGTGATATATATTATCTATATATATACCACATCTCCTCAGCCATGAAAAAGAATAAAGTCTTGCCATGTGCGGTGATGTGGATGGAGCTAGAGTATTACGTACGCTAAATGAAATAAATCAGAGAAAGACAAGTGTCATTTCACTCATATATGGAATTTAAGAAACAAAACAAAGAAGAAGAGGTAAAAAAAGAGAGAGGGGGCAGAGACAGAGAGAGAGGGAGAGGCAAATAAACTCTTAACTCTAGGGAACAGACTGATGGGTACCAGAGGGGAGTTGGGTGGGGGGGACAGGGAAACAGGAGATGAGGATTAAGGGGGGTACTTGTGGTGAGCACAGGCTGATGGAGGGAAGTGATGTAGCAATCTCTGCGCTGTACACCTGAAATAATATTATGCTGTATGATAACTAACTGGAATTTAAATAAAAATCGTAAAAAAATAAAAAAAATGGAATGCCCTTGGGAGGGTAAAACTAATAGAGGCCAGAGTGTTGAAGAGTCGAGTGGGGCTCTATCCCAGGACTCTGGGATCATGACCTGAGCTGAAGGCAGAGGCTTTAACCCACTGAGCCAGTTTTTAACTCTTTTTAAGTGTAATCTATGACAAATTCATTTTACATCACGACCCAGTCCACTTCTGTCACTTACATACTGTACATAAAATCGCAATGTCAATTTCAGGAAATGGTAATAATCCTTAAGATGTGGGAAACCCTCTGACAGTTTCATTTCTATCTTACTTCTACTCTATTCTACTTCACTTTTAAAAAAATGCTCTTTGTAGCCAAAGAAATAATTTTGACACCCACCGAAGGGTCACGATCTGAAATTTGCAAACCACTCGTTAGAGGGCCTCCCTCCGTCTGAACTCGAGGCTGCCCATGTATTCCTGTCTCCACATCTCGGTTCTGCTGTTCTGCCAGCCCTCAGGCCCATCCCTCCTGTTTGATCTTGACTCTTCCAGGCCTAACCCAAGTCCTTCTCCCACAGAGTCTTCTCTGCCACAGCACCAGTCCCACTTCTCCGATCTGGTTCATTTTTTGTAAAGGGTCCTACCTACCTATTGCATACTCAGCTGTTTCCACCTGTGCTTGGGACAGGGGAGGAGTCAAAAAGGCCAAAGACACATTCAGGGTCCAGGTGTTGAGCTGGAGAGCGCAAGATGCATGGAATAGAGATGGTGGGAAGACAGCTAATGAGGGGGTGACAACCCCTAGGGGGGGTTACCCTCTTTTCACTCCCCAACTGCACTCCTGCCTGAAAGAATTCAGGGGAGTGGATGAACAGGAGACAGAGGGTTGGGGACAAAATGAGCCACTAGGCTGGGGGAAGAGCAGGAAGAACTGTCCCCTGAACAAAGAGGGGCCTGCATCCAAGGTCCCAGTGCAGGGGTCAAGGGAAATGGGTCAGAGGGAGGCGCTTCCTGCCGCCTGGCTGGCTGTGCGCCTGGTGAGTAAGCAACCCAGGGTGGGGTGGGGGAGTCAGCAGCTGCTGTTTCCACTCTGGACAGAGGCCAAATCATCCAGTTGGCTGAATACTCCTGACCCAGAGTTGGCTCGAGAAGTATGGATCGGTTTATCGTGAGCCTTCCAGGAAAACAAAGTTATTTCATGGTATTGAATTGTCAGCTGAACCGTGGCAAATACTCTCCCCTTGACCAAGCTCTCTTCAGGCTCCCCTGAAGGTCTCAGGCCCTCACTTTGGGATTTCTGTGCTCATTCCCGCCTTGTTGAGTTGTAGCAAGAATCTCCTTAGATCAGGATAACCAGAATCCCTCCTCACTCCTGCTGTTTCTTTGTTATTTTTATCCGTGGGTCCCGCCCTCCCGCCCCTTATCACCCTCTGTAAGTGTTGTGAATAATTCTCTTTAACAATAGCTTGCAAGCAGGGGGTGTGGGGAATCCTTGGCTGGAAGAGGAAGGAACAGTGCATGGCATGAGGGACCAAGTTCTAGTTCTGACTTGGCCTTGTCGTGGCCATTTGATCTTGGACAAGTCTAGACCTTAGCTCCCTCTTCCCATAAAATTAGAGAATGGAATGGAGTATTCAGGTCTCACCTTCTGTCGGTACTTAAATGCGCATGGAGTGTAGGAGAGGAAAATTCTAATAATCACCACATGGTGAGCTGTGTACCAGGCACAGAGCTAGACTCATCACAGATGTTTTCTCATCTCATTTTCACAACACTTAGCAGTCAGGATCTTTGTTATGTGTGCGATGTTATACATGGAAACATAGCATAGTATTCTATTCTATATCTGGAGCTCTGGGTACTTTGGGTAAGCCCTTTGTGCCCTGGACTTTTGCCTTTGGATGGTTCCACAGGCCAGGAGGCAAAGCTTCTCCCACCTCACCCCAGAATTCCCCGTCTCCCGGTCTTTCCAGAGCAGCACTCATCATCTGAAACCCACTATATATTTCACTTATTGGCACATTTGTCTGTTTCTCCTCCTTGAAATAACCCACCGCGGGCCCGGCCCAGGGCAGAGATCTGTGTCTGTTTTGGTCACTACTACACCCCGGTGCCGAGAACAGTGTTTGGTATGTAATAGGTGTTCAGCTAACATTTGCCGAATGAAGAAATGTACAAATGAAGTAGCTGAGTCAGAGGGAGGTTAAATAAGTAACCCAGTGTAATCCACCCAGCAAGGGGCCACACTGAGATTCAGACCCAGAACCAAGATGACCTTGGACTCAGCCCACTTAACCTCTATCTCATAACTGCCTCATTCATTCCGAGACTGTTTACTGAGGTCCTAATTCCTGTTTGGCCCTGTTTTAGGTGCTGGGGGATACACCCGTGACCCAAATAGACTAAAATCCTTGCCCTGCTCACGTCTGGAAACCCTCCTGTGTGAAAAGAGGTGTGACTTGAGGTTGGGGAGGTGTACGCCAGGTCTGAGGCCCCTTGACATACTGGCAGTAGACAGGACTAGTCGCTCAAAGTCTGGATACTACTGTCAAAGCTCCTTAAAGGCAAGACCCAATGTCTTTATTTGCCTTTGCACTGCATCCAGCCCAGCTCCAGGCATTGAACTGGGCCTCCGGGATAAAAATGGGGACGGCGTGGGTTCCCTTTTTAAACTGAAGCACGAAGGCAATTACACCTACTTCTAAAAACATAACAAAAACAAGAACATCTTTTAAGACCAAGTTTAAAAACATTCTCGACATTTCTGAAACACTTTTAACCCAAGCTTTCTATCCTGGGCTTTAAAACACAACCCAATGTTTTCCTTCTGAGAGTTTGCAAATGTGGTCACAAAAGAAAGGGAGAACGAGAAGCAAAGAGTCTTTGTGACTCCATCAGACACCCCCTGACACATTTCCCAGACTGGGAAGGAGGCCTTCCATCACAAGAGGCAGAATCTGACTGGGGAGGAGGAGGAGGTGGGGTTATTTGAAAGCAGAATTCTCTCAGGCCAAGAAGTTCTGTGGAAACTTGTTTTCACAGAGTTCTCTTGTGTGTGGCCTGACCCAGAAATTCTGGGGAAGTTCAGG
Source organism: Mustela nigripes (assembly GCF_022355385.1). Classification (NCBI taxonomy): domain Eukaryota; kingdom Metazoa; phylum Chordata; class Mammalia; order Carnivora; family Mustelidae; genus Mustela; species Mustela nigripes. Next base: position 17,228,234 of record NC_081570.1, read on the forward strand.
CGAAATTTGATGTTTTGAAGCAGCTGCCCATGAAATCAGTTCCAGAGGCTTCCCTCAAGCTGAGGTCCTACTTCTAGAAGCCTAGAGAATCTAAATAGTTTTCCAGGGTAGCAAGATGGGAAATTCTTCAGCATGTCTGTGTTAACGAGTTTTTTACCCACTTTTCCACAGTGGGTAGCAATTTCCATAACATGCTAACTCTGAACCAAAATAGTCAATTCATTTGACTAGTGCTAAATACAGCTAAAAGAGTTCATTCTACTCATGAGCAGTCATCTGAGATTTAACCAGTCGTAAATGTAAGCTCTAATTATAACTAATAACATTTTATATTCATCTGATATATTGAAGCGGAGGAGTGTGCGTGGGTAGTAAGGACACCACTTATGAGCATAGCATTGGATTTGGACAGGTTGGGTCTGAGTCCCAGCTCCACCATTTATAGCCTTAGACCTGCAGGTAAAATGATTTAATCTCTCTCAACTTCAATCCTTTCTAGTAAAAATTAGGTATAATAAGAGTTCCAGATTCCCAGGGTTATTGTCAGGATGAAATGAATATGTATACATATCACTTAAGTATGAAGTCCTCAGTAAACGTTAGCTATTGTAGTAGGCAGCCCCTAAAAGGGCTCCCAATAATCTTTGCCTCCTGGTACTCCCAACCTTTGTGTGACCTCCTCCTCTTGACTGTGGGCCAGACTCAGTGACTAGCTTCTAACAAACATTATATAGTGAAAGCGATGAGGTGTTAGGCACTCAGAAGAGCCAAAACAAACTTGAAAACAAAAGAGCAGAGTTGGAGGTCTCACCCTTCCTGATTTCCACACTTGCTACCAATCTATGGGATTCAAAACGATGTGACACCAGCATAAAGATAGATCTGCACATCAGCGGAATTGAATAGAGAGCCCAGAAATAAATCTTCATGTGTAAGGTCAACTGATTTTCAACAAGAGTGCCAAGACCACTCAGCAGGGGAGGGGCAATCTTTTCCACACGTGGTGCTGGGAAAATGGGAGATCCACACACAGGAGGATGAAGTTGGACTCTCGTCCTATACCACAGATGGAAAAAAACCACAAATGGATAGAGACCTCATCATAAGAGCTAAAACTCTTAGGAAAACTTGGAATAAGAGCTTTACCACGTTAGATTTGGCAATGATTTGTTGGATTCTGACACCAAAGGCACAAACAATGGAAGAAAAAATAGACGAATTGGAATTCATAAAAACTAAAAAATTCTGTGCATCAAATGACACTATTAATAGGATGAAAGGCAATGCAAGGCCCTTAGGTGCTCACTGCCTGCTCCAGGGTCCTTCTGAGGACATAGCGGCCACAGGACTGTGGGATATCCCAGTAGATCCTGATTGCATTTCTATTGGATTTTAGGGATAGGTAAGCAGATACATCATCTCTTATTTCAGACCAGAGAGGTTGATTTTTGTTGTTATGAATGTCCATTTGCCAGGGTAGGAATGTAGAATCATTCTATTTTCTCTCTCTGATGTTGATGACTCATGGAACTTTACGTAAGTGGAATCAAACAGTATTTATTTTTTCGTGATTGGTGTACTTCACTTAGCATCATGTCCTCAAGTTTTCTCCATGTTGTAACATATATCAAGACGTCCTGCCTTTTTAAGGCTGAATAATATCACATTATATATTTATATACACCACATTTTGTTTATCCATTCGTGAATGTATACTTGGTTGTTTCCACAAATAAACTGTTGTGAATAATGTTGCTGAGAATGAATATCTGTACAAGACCCCATTTCAATTTGCTTGCTAGGTGTCTACCTAGCAGTGACATTGATGGTTCATATGGTAAATCTATTTTTAATTTTTTCCAGAACCACTATGTTATTTCCCACAGTGGCCATATCAATTTACTTTCCCACCAGCAATGCACAAAGTTTCCAATGTTACCACATCCTTGCCAAAACTTTTTATTTTCTGCTTTTTGTTTTTGTTTTTATAATAGTCATCCTAATGGTTGTCAAGTGATATCTCATTGTGGTTTTCATGTGTATTTCCCTAATGATCAGTTATGATGAACATCTTTTCAAGTGTTCATCGGCCATCTGTATTTTTTGGAGAAATATCTGTTCATATCCTCTGTCCATTTCTGAACTAGGTTGTCCTGTTGTTGATTTTTCAGATTTCTTTATATATTCTGGATATGAAGCCCTTATCTGATATATAATTTGCAAATATTTCCTCCTGTTCCATAGGTTGCCTTTTCACTCTACTGATATTGTCCTTTGATGCACAGAAGCTTTTAGGTTTCATGAAGTCCAGTTTGCCTATTTTTTCTTTTGTTATCTGTGCCTTTTTTCTAAAGACTTTATTTATTTATTTAGAGAGAGTGAGTGGGGAAGGGGCAGAGGGAGAGAGAGAATCTCAAGGAGATTCCACGCTGAGCATGGAGCCCCACATGGGGCTCAAGCCCATGACTCCGGTATCATGACCTGAGCCAACATCAAGAGTCAGAAGCTCAACTCACTGAGCCTTTGATGTCAGAATCCAACAAATCATTGCCAAATCTCACGTGGTGAGCTTTTATTCCCAGTTTTCCTAAGAGTTTTAGCTCTTTTGTTTAACTCTATCTATCTATGGGGTTATTTTTTGTCTACGGTATAGGATGAGAGATGAGAGTCCAACTTCATTCTCCTGTATGTGGATCTCCAGTTTTCCCAGAACCATGTGCGGAAAAGATTGTCCTTCCCCTGCTGAGTTGTCTTGGCACCCTTGTTGAAAATCAGTTGACCTTACACATGAGGATTTCTTTCTTTCTTTCTTTTAAGATTTTTTATTTGTTTATTTGACAGACAGAGATCAAAAGTAGGCAGAGAGGCTGGCAGAAAGGGAGGGGGAAGCAGGCTCCCCGCCGAACAGAAAGCCCGATGTGGGGCTCGATCCCAGGACCCTGGGACCATGACCCGAGCTGAAGGCAGAGGCTTTTAACCCACTGTGCCACCCAGGTACCCCTGAAGATTTATTTCTATTCCGTTGATGTGTAGATCTATCTCTATATTGGTATCATATTGTTTTGAATCCTGTAGATTTGTAATAAGTGTTGAAATCAGAAAGTATGAGACTCCAACTTTGTTCTTCTGCTTTTATTGAAAAATTGTTTTAGCTGTTCAGGGTTTTTGAAATTCCTAAGTTTTAGGAGGGATCTTTCTATTTCTGAAAAAAAAAAAAAAAAAAAAAAAAAGTCTTTGGGAGTTTGATAACAATTGCATTGAATCTATAGATCACTTTGGGCAGTATTAACATTTAAACAATATTAAATCTTTCAATCTATGAACACGATATCTTTCCATTCATTTTTGTCTTCTTTAATTTTGCAGTTTTCATTATATGTCTTTCACCTCCTTGGTTAACTTAATTACTAAGTATTTCATTCTTTTTAGTGGTATTATAAATGGAGTTGTTTTCTTAATTTCCTTTTCATATTTTCATTGTAACTGTAGAGAAGTGCAATTGATTTTTGAGGGTTGCCTTTGTATTCTGCTACTTTTCCAAATTTATTTATTAGTTCCAGTAGATGTTTGATGGAAACCTTAGGGTTTTCTTAAATATTTATTTATTTATTTATTTGACAGAGATACGGAGTACAAGTAGGCAGAGAGGCAGGCAGAGGAAGAGGGAGAGGGAGAAGCAGACTCTCCACTGAGCAGGGAGCCCAATGCGGGACTCAATTCCAGGACCCTGGGATCATGACCTGAGCCGAAGGCAGCCGCTCAACCAACTGATCCACCCAAGGAACCCTAGGATTTTCTATATATAAGATCATATCATCTGTCAGCAGAGGTAATTTTACTTCTTCCTTTTCAATTTAGATGTTATTTATTTATTTTGCCTAATTGCTCTGCCTAGGACTTGTAGGACTATGTTTAATAGAAATGGTGAAAGTGAACATCCTTGCCTTGTTCTTGCTTTTAGGGGAAAAGTTTTCATCTTTCACATTGAATATGATGTTTGCTGTGGGTTTTTCAGATATGACTGTAATTATGTTAAAAATAGTTTACTTCTATTCCTAGTTTGTTGAGTATTTTTATCATGAAAAATTGTTGAATTCTGCCAGTTTTTTCTGCACCAGTTGAGATGATCATGTGTTTTTCTTTCATTCTGTTAATATGGTGTATTACCTTGATTGATTTTTGTATGTTGAACCATCCTTGCATTCCCGGAATAAATGCCACTTGGTCATGGTATATAATTGGTTCACTATGCTATTGGATTCAATTTGATAGTATTTTGTTGAAAGCTTTTGTAGAAATGTTCATAAGGAAAATTGGTCTACCGTTTTCCTATCCTGCAGTGTCATTTTCTGGATTTGAAATCAGAATAGTAAAGGATGAGTTAGGACTTGTTCCCTCCTTTTCTTTTTTTTTTTCTTTTTTTTGAAAAGTTTGAGAATGATTGGTGTTAGTTTTTGAATATTGGTAGAATTTACCAGTGAAGCCATTAGGTGGAGGGCTTTCCTTTCTCAAGAGTTTCAGTCTCCTGATTAAATCTCCTTACTAGTTATAAGTGTAATCAGATTTTCTATTTCTTCATGATTTAGTCTCGGTAGATTTTCTACCTTGAGGGATGTTTCCATTTCATCTGGGTGATACAATTTCTTGGAGTACAAGTGTTCATAGTTTTCTCATAATCTTTTTATTTTTGTAAAATTTGTTAGTGAGGTCCTCACTTTCATTCCTGATTTTAGTCATTTGAGTATTTTTTTTTTAAGTCAATCTGTTAGAAGTTTGTCAATTTCATTGTTTTTTCTTTTCAAAGATATAACTTTTGGTTTCATTGATTTTTCTCTCTCTCCCTCTTTTTGTTTTTTTTTTTTTTGTTTTTTTTTAATTCTCTATTTCACTTATCTCTGCTCTAATCTCTATTATTTCCTTTCTTCTGCTAGGTGTGGGTTTAGTTTGTTCTTTATTTTCTTAAGTTGTAAAGTTACATGGTTGTTTTGAGATCTGTCTTGTTTTTTTAATGTGTTTGTATATAAAGCTTTCCCCCTTAGCACCACTTTCAGTGGGTCCCAAAAGTTTTGGTAAGTTGTACTTCCATAGTCATTCAACTTTAAGTATTTTTTAATTTCCCATATGATATATTCTTTGACCCACTTGTTGTTTAAGAGTGTGTTGTTCAGCTGTCATGGCCACATGTACAGTTAGTGTTGTAGTGGGAGGGTGAAGACCCTGAATCAGAAGGTATAAACCATCTCCAGACCTTTTGCAAGAAGCCTACATGGTATTAACACTGAATTTAAACTTGCCATAGTATATAAACTATATTAATTATGTGTTTTGCATAAAATTGCCAAAACACAGTGATGGTATATGATGGTATAGGACCTTGAAAAAAAAATCTATATTGTGCTTTTCCTCTGTGAATGGGAAAGCCATTTTTAGTGGATGACTGCCATTTGACGACTCAGTTGGATGTATAGCTAAATCTTGCATCATACTGTACTGATGTGTATTATTGCTAGTAGTTGTTTATGGCAATGAAGAGTTTATTTTTAAAAAATCTGTTATGGGGGGGCGCCTGGGTGGCTCAGTGGGTTAAGCCGCTGCCTTCGACTCAGGTCATGATCTCAGGGTCCTGGGATAGAGTCCCACATCAGGCTCTCTGCTCAGCAGGGAGCCTGCTTCTCTCTCTATCTCTGCCTGCCTCTCCGACTACTTGTGATTTCTCTCTGTCAAATAAATAAATAAAATCTTAAAAAAAAAAAAAATCTGTTATGGGGGCATCTGGGTGGCTCAGTGGGTTAAAGCCTCTGCCTTCGGCTCCGGTCATGATCTCAGGATCCTGGGATAGAGCCCCACATCAGGCTCTCTGCTCAGCAGGGAGCCTGCTTCCTCCTCTCTCTCTGCCTGCCTCTCTGCCTACTTGTGATCTCTGTCTGTCAAATAAATAAACAAAATCTTAAAAAAAAATCTGTTATGTACAGTTGAAATATATTTTGCATTTGCTAAAAAAAAGTGTGTTAATTTCTACAGTTTGGATCATTTTCCAGTTTTCCTTCTGTTATGGACTTCTAACCTCATCCTGCTGTGGTCAGAGAAGATACTTTGAATGATGCCTGTATTATTAAGTCTATTGAAATATTGAGATTTAACTTGTGACCTAAAAGATGGTCTATCCCGGAGAATGTCCCGTGTGCATTTGGGAAGAAAATATATGCTGTAGTTGTGTAGAGTATGCTCTACATATTTATTAGATCTGGTTCGTTTACTATATTGTTCAAATCCTCTATTTCTTTACTCATCTTCCATCTGGTTGTTCTATCCATTATTGAGAGTGTGGTATTAAGTCTCAAATGATTATTATTGAAATGTCTTTTTCCCCTCAGTTCTCTCAATTTTTGGCTCACACATTTAATGATCTGTTACTACTTTCATAAACAACTTCCCCTCTTCCTCTTCCTCCTCTTCTTCCATTTCCTTCTTCTTTGTCAAGATTTTATTTTTTAAGTCATCTCTATACCCACTGAGGGTCTTGAACTCACAATCCAGACATCTAGAATTACATGTTTTACTGACTGAACCAGCCAGTGCTACAAACTTCTTCTTTTTAAAGATTTATTTATTTATTTGAGAGAGAGAGAGAGAGTAGGGGGAGGGTCATAGGGAGAGAATCTCAAGCAGACTCCACACTGAGGGGGGGCTCAATCTCATGACCCACGAGATCACGAATTGAGTTTAAACCAAGAATCAGATTTTTAACTGACTGAGCCACCCAGGTGCCCCTGTCCTTCTCTTACATACACTCAAGGTTGATAATTCTTCTCCAGCCAGTGGACAAAACATTCATTATCATGGTGAGGTGACCTTTTTGCCTATTCCTAGGGAAGGGTGACATTTAACCAGTATGTTTCTGATGGCCCTATTGGCGGTCTAATGTTGATTAATCAAATGTCTGATTGGATGTTGTGTATAATAAACTAGTTGATATCTTCATTACCACCCTTTTCTAGGGTGATAAAATCCTGTGGTCACTTTAAATTTAAAAAAAATATTTAAATTTCAGTTAATTAACAATGTAGTATTAGTTTCAGGGGTAGAATTTAATGATTCATCAGTTGTATGTAACACCCAGAGCTCATTACATCAAGTGCCCTCTTTAATTCCCATCACCCAACTACCCCATCCCCCTACCCCACCTCCAGCAACCCTCAGTTTGTTCCCTAGAGTTATGAGCTTCTTATGGTTTGTATCCTTTTCTGTTTTTTATCTTATTTTTCCTTCCCTTACCCTATGTTCATCTGTTTTGTTTCTTAAGTTCCAGATATGAGTGAAGTCATATGGTATTTGTCTTTCTCTGACTTATTTCGCTTGCATTACACCCTCTAGCTCCATCCACTTGGTTGCAAATGGCAAGATTTCATTCTTTTTGAAGGCTGAGTAATAGTCCAGTGTGTGTGTGTGTACCATATCTTTTTTTATCCATCTATCCATTGATGGAGACCTGGGCTCTTTGTATATTTTGGCAATTGTGGACATTGTTGCTATAAACATTGGTGTGCATGTGCCCCTTCATACCACTATGTTTGTGTCCTTTGGATAAATACCTAGTAGAGCAATTACTGGGTTGTAGGGTAGTTGTATTTTTAACTTTTTGAGGAGACTCCATACAGTTTTCCAGAGTGAATGCACCAGTTTGCATTCCCACTGACAGTGTAAAAAGGGTCCCCTTTCACTGTGTCCTTGATGACTTTCATTGTTTCCTGACTTGTTAATTTCAGCCATTCTGACTGGTGTGTGGTGGTATCTCATTGTGGTTTTGATTTGTATTTCTCTGATGCCAAGTGGTATTAAGCATTTTTTCATGTGTCTGTTGGCCATTTGTATGTCTTCTTCAGAGAAATGCCTGTTCATGTCTTCTGCCCATTTCTTGACTGGATTATTTGTTTTTTGGGTGTTGAGTTTGATAAGTTCTTTATAGATTTTGGATATGTCACTTTAAATTTTATTTTTATTTTTATTTTATTTTATTTTTTAAAAAGACTTTATGTATTTGGGAGAGAGAAAGTGAGAGACAGAGCATGAATGGAGAGGGAGGGCCACAGGGAGAGGGAGAAGCAGATTCCTCACTGAGCAGGAAGCCTGATGTGGGGCTCAATCTCAGGATCTAGGTGCCCCATGTCATTTTAAATCTTTTTTTTTTTTTTTAATTTTTAACTTTTTTATTTTTTAATTTTTTATAAACATATATTTTTATCTCCAGGGGTACAGGTCTGTGAATCACCAGGTCCACACACCCCACAGCGTCATTTTAAATCTTAAACTCAATTTTGATTTGGTGATTAAACTGGGTCAGCCCAGATAGTAATCACGACTCTAAAGTGACTGACAGTTGGATGCTCTGCTCTTCCTTATTCTGCCTTTCACAGCTGGCTCGTTTTTGACATCTCTGGGATTGTAGTCAGGGAAGAAGGGTGAAGAAGAGCAAAAAAGTTCCTTCTGGACCCCAAATCTTGTCAGATGGCTTTGTGTTTTCCTAGCTGCCTTTCTACCATGGGCACTTTGGGGGGGTTCTTCAGTAACTCCTCCTCGTGAGTTTACCTGGTTGCAATTTCTTCACAGGGGGCAGTGTTCCCCCTTTAGGCTCACTGCTGCAGGACCTCCTTCATTTTCTACCTCTTCATGGTATCCTTTTAGGGCAGGATCCCCACTTGTAGGCAGGCACCTTCGTGGGCAGGATGCCTTTTTTTAAAAAACCCATATAGGAAGGAATATAAATGCTCTGGGTTTTCTTTGCTTTTTTTTTTTTTTTCCCCCCTAAAAGGCATTAAGAACATATTGTGCAAGTTTCTTGGGCTGCTGAAAGCCTGGAAACATGGCTACCTCCCATCCCACAGCAAGCCATATTCTGAGCTCTTCCTAGGAATATGGGCCCTGGAGAGTCCAGCGGAGGGGCCGAGCAGAGGTTCTGGTATCACACTGACCCATGTTGGAGTTCTCTGTGTGTGACTTTGGGCAAATCACTTAATCTATTTCTCTGAGCTTTGGTTTTATCATCTGTTAAATGTGGATAGAAATAGTACTGACCCCTGTAGGGTTATTGTGAGAATTTAATAAGATTAATGCATATAGGGCATCTGAGTGCTCAATCAAGCGTCTACCTTTGGCTCAGGTCATGCATGATTCCAGCTTCCTGGGATCAGGCCAGGCCTCAGGCTCCTGGCTCAGCAGGGAGCCTGCTTCTCCCTCTGCCCCTCCCCCTGCTCATGCTCGCTCTCTCGCTCTCTCTCTCTCCATCACTCTCTCTCAAACAAATAAAAATCTTTTTAAAGAAGATAATGCATATAAATTGTGTAGCATAGTGTCTTGCTCTTAACAAAGTGCTCGATACTTAATACTATTATCTAATGAGGGGCGCATTTAGAATATGCAAAAGATCACACCTTTGGATCCTACAAGTTAATGGTTATAACAAAATAAAATAAAGAGATATCAGTTATAGGCAAGGAGATGACATAAAAATTCAGCCCTGGGGAACCGGAGTCAAGAGATCAGGCTGTCCTTGGGCAGGTTGCTTCTCTCCATGCCCTAGAAGCTATGGTTTTCATGGAGACAGCCTTGGTGCCTGCTTTTCACACGAAGGGGAGTCGCTCCATGGAGTCCAGTAGGCCAAGCACTTTAGTCATCTATGAAAACTATGCCAGTCTGAGCATTTTTTCTGTTGTGGCAAAACCCAATCTCTTCTGCCACAGAAGCTTAACTCATGGTTTCTTCCCAAACCCAAGCAGTCAGCCAGAGGGCAAACACTGGCCTGCGTGAGTCAGTGGAAAAGTCCAGACATTTGTCAAGTGGATAGCTATGGAGGTTGTCAGCTGTGATGAGTAAGTAGATCTTTTTTTTTTAAAGATTATTTATTTATTTATTTGACAGACAGAGATCACAAGATCTCTGCCTCCAGAGATCACTGCCTCTAGAGAGGCAGGCAGAGACAGAAGGGGGAAGCAGGCTCCCAGCTGAGCAGACAGCCCGATATGGGGCTCCATCCCAGGACCCTGGGATCATGACCTGAGCCAAAGGCTCAGGCATGAAGCAGAGGCAGAGGCAGAGGCAGAGGCTTTAACCCACTGAGCCGCCCAGGCGCCCAGAGTAAGTAGATCTTACTAGCATCAAGCTTCCCTGAAAAAGAGCTGGCCCACAGGCATATTTCTTAAAATTGGGGGCAATACATAACTTGTGGTCCATAAAACAAAACTTTTAAAATTCTTTTGACTAATTCATTTCTACATTAATTCACCCTCTCCTCTGACAGATCATGTCAGAGAAGCAGCTATAAATAACCAGGAGGGAGAATAGTATCTGTAGATCCAGAAGCCTGAGACTTGACTTTGAAGCCCTAATGGTGGGTGTGTAAATCAAAAGTCCTAACCTATAAAGTTACCGTGGTAGTTTTACCTCTAGGAATTTATTTAAGGGAAGTTTATTTAAGAAAAGGAAGATTTATCTATAAGGATATTCAGCTCAGTGTGTATACCAAATAACTGGAAGCAACAGTTGGGGATGGTGAAATTAATGACAGATAAGCCATAACATAAAATACCGTTAGTGGGGGCACCTTGGTGGCTTAGTGGGTTAAGCCTCTGCCTTCACCTCAGGTCATGGTGTCAGGGTCCTGGGATCAAGACCTGCATCAGGTTCTCTGCTTGGCAGGGAGTCTGCTTTCCCCTCTCTCTCTGCCTGCCTCTCTGCCTACTTGTAATCTCTCTCTCTCTCTCTGTCAAATAAATAAATAAAATCGTTTAAAAAAATACCATTAGTGATGTAGGTATGTAGGTATATATACACAGAAACAGGTTCACAGTATACTGAGTTTAAATCATGAAAAATAAGAACCAGGGATCAAAAGAATATGTATCATTTATTATCATTACCATTTTTATGAAAATAAAACCCCCCAAACTCAGTAATTGAGGGCTTTCTTAGCACTTGCTCTAAAGACTTCAAAGATGTTGATTTGTTTAATCCTTACACTGTTAGGTGCTGGTATTATCCCCATTTGATAGATGAAGAAATTAACATGCTGAAAGGTTGAAAAGCCTGCCGATACCATATGCTAGTGAGCTGCAGAGCTGAGACCCAGGGCAGGCTCTGGGGTCTGTGCTCTTCCCACCACACATTGCCTCTCAGTATGGAAAAAAGACAGGAAGGACATTCCCTCAAAACCTTGTCTCTAGGAGGTAAGACATGGAGTGATTTTTGTTGTTGTTTTTGGGGTTGTTGTTGACCTGCTTTTTCTATGGTTAATACATGCACATATGTAAAAGACACACTCCAATAAAAATGTTAAAGATAGAAGATCTTAACCGGATAAGCCTCTCTGAGCCTCAGTTTCTCCACCCATAGAATGATAATAGTGCTGATCCTGTAGAACTAATGCCAGGATTGAGTGTAATAATGGATGTGGAAAAACCCTATTGTAGATTTGGAATATGTTAAAAATGTGAGGTTTTACAATGGAGTAAGAGAAAAAATGTCTACAGAAATTCAGCGACTGTAAGAAAACACAGTGGGAGTTTGAGTTGGCTTCTTCTCTCATTGGATTCTCTTTAGAGCCTTCCATGATTCCTAAAGATAGTGCGTCTCTTCTTCCTGCCATGAGTGTGAGTAGCTGGGAGACAGGTATAGTCATGGTCTTAATAGAATTAGATGGCTCCCATGTTCCACTATTTTTTTCGGTGAGTATTAAGTGTTCCAGATTTCCTTTGGTTATCAATCTGGTTGCCAGCATGAACCTGTTTGGATTGTTCTTCCCAAGGTTGCTGCCCATCTTTCTGTCCACACAGCTTCTGACCTGAAGTACTGAGAGCTCAGACGTTGGAGCGGGCCAAGAAATGGAGAGCTTGGATCAACAGACTAGCAAGGAAACTGAGGGTGGACTCTGGGTGTCTACCTGGGTGATGAACACTTTAAAAAACTGATCTAAAATAACTCTGAGTGCTCATTTTTTTTGCTGGTTGTTTGGTATAATGACTACCTTTGAGGATTACAGAGGACAGACCGGGTCCTCTTCATATATACTCTCCCACATTAGGGGATTACTCTTAGAAAAACTTAAGAGCCATAGTTCTCAACACAGAGTGAGCTGTGTAGGGGAAGTGAAACCTTATTTCTACCTTCTTAGGGTCTCTGGCCTGAGAATTAAACTGACAGAGGACATTAGCAGGAGAAAAGCACACAGATATATTTCTTTCTTTTTTTTTTTTTTTTTAAAGATTTTATTTATTTATTTGACAGAGATCACAAGTAGGTGGAGAGGCGGGCAGAGAGAGGAGGAAGCAGGCTCCCAGCTGAGCAGAGAGCCCGATGATGATGCTGCAGGGCTCGATCCCAGAACCCTGAGATCATGACCTGAGCTGAAGGCAGAGGCTTTAACCCACTGACCCACCCAGATGCCCCAAGCACACAGATATATTTCTAAATTTTAAGTGATGAGGACATGAAGACCCAAAGTCCTGGCAAAGCCTAAATGCTTTTATAATAGGTTGAATAAGAGATACAATTGTGGAAAAGTAACTAAAATATGTGGGGAGTCTAAAGGAAGGTAAGAGTTATTTTAACCAGGTCTGTTTGTAGGGAATTCTCTTGGCTTCCGCCCCCATCTCTGATGGTAAGAATGTTTCTCTCTGGATGTAGGAGGACATCTTTCACATGGGAATATTCTTTTTTGTTTTCAGGAAGAAAAAGGAAGGGGAGGTTAGAGTGACCTTTTGCACCTGCTGTTTTTCAAGTGTTTTTAGTTCAAAATAAGCCTTCTGCCCCCCTTTAGCTGGGGTTGGAGCACCAAAGCAACCATCCTCAAAGATCCTGATTCTGGGGTGGCAGTCCATGCTTCAGAATCCTTTAAAGGTCCCGGAGGTTGAGAAGCCCTGGGTCAGAGTCACAGGAAGTGTGGGAGTTTAGCATTGACTTCCTGTACCCTATTTAGTGATTACACCGAATTGGCTGTAATGGCCGAGAACTGATTTGCAAAGGCTTGGGAATGTATGAGCAACTGGGGAATGCGCGGCAGATGCTTCCCCAGGAAACACATTCAGGTTGTGTTGAAGGGTGTGTGTGTGTGTTTCGATACCAGTCTGGCAACAAGATTAGAGCCGCAAGGCACATCAAAACATCAGACAGGTGTTCTACTTTGCTTTCTTGGTAAGTTCCAAGAACTTGCTTCTCCTGACTAAAATTAGCCAGCAACTGACGGGCCTGCCAGCATTCAAAGTTGTACTCTGAATTTACAGATCAATAACCAAACCAGCCTGAGTTACAAACTGGGAGGTGCGTGATCCAGCCTGAAAGCCAGTGGGTCCGACTAAAGAGACATGCTTGAAAGGTGTGGCAAACCTGTGTGATTGCCTCACTACCTTGCCACTCATGGGGTTTAAAATACGAGAATCAGCCTGCAACTTGCCAATCCTGCAAAGCCAGACTCTCTGAAACACCTTTTTGTCCCACTTGTACTTACACATTAGGTAGGTAAACTTGATGTAAAAGATTCTGTTGATTTTGGCTCCCACTGGTATGTAATTCAAAATGCATCCTCCTGGGAGAGGATTTTAGGGGGTGTGCAAATCCCTTTCCTTTTCCCTCCATTCCAGGGAGCCCAGGTTCAATGTTTGTAACCCGAACTCTGTAGCAATGTAAGCAGGTTAATTTTTGTGTTGACAATTGGCATTGTCTGACCTTGACTCTCAGGGGAAGAACTGAGGAAATGAATCTCTCCAGATACCCCGCTTTCTTCTCTGATAAATTGTCAAGGGAAAAGCCTTTGAGTTCTTTTACCGCTGGGATGGAGCCTCTTTCACTACTGTAGCCCCAGGGCTTGGCAGAGTGCCTGCCTCAAAGAAGGCACCAGATAAATCTTGGTTAAATAAATGTTTTGTATTAAACACCCACACATTTATTATGAGTTTGGCTCCCAGCATGGGTAGCTGATTTATATCCTGAGAGCTGTTTCTTTGTATCACCACTTTCCTTTTTGAACAGAGAACCACTAATTGCATTGTGTTGGTGGCCCTGACTTTGCAGACCGGCAGGGAGGGGCTAGGCAGAGGCTGCATCGGATGTCCTAAAGAGGGTGTGTTTTTGGCCCCTGCTGCCCAGTTCTGAGTGTTACCAGTGCTTGGTAAATATTAATGAAGGTTGAGGCTGGACCTGTATTGGGAGGCTGCTGGGAGTCTCGGACATAGTAAAGACTTTAAGAGGGCTCTCCTGAGAGCAGCCAGACTCTGACCCAGCCCATTCAGCGTGGGCTCCGGGCAGAGGACCTTTCAGGCACTGGGGAAGACAGAGGGGACTCAGACACAAATGCTTCAGGGGGACACAGAGCACGGGCTCTGAAGACTTAGCTTGTAGCTCTCAGCTTTAAATTTTATGGGCCTCACATTTTTTCATCTGCACAGTAGAGATCAAAATCGCTGTGTGTTGAAAATCGTGTGTATTGATAACTGTCCAAAATACTACCCGTGTGTTTACACAGGTAAGAATCAGAGAGCAGGGTGACTGAATTCTGTAATACAATTTGGAGCTAGTGAAGTGGGTTCTGTTTGTTTGTTGTTTTTGTTTTGGGTGCCTGTGTGGCTCAGTCTGTTAAGTGTAGGCCTCCTGATTTGGGCTCAGGTCATGATCTCAGGGTCATGAGATCGAGCACCGTATTGGGCTCACATGGGGTGTGGAGGCTACTCTTCAGTTTCTCTCTCCCTCTCCACCCCCCCCCCCCCAAATAAATAAATAGTAACACAATCAAATTGGTGTAGGGAGGAGGATGGGGAGGGAGTGTTGTGGAGATGAATTTGATTGATATTTGGATGATATAAATAAAAAAGAATTAGACCTACCAAATGGGAGATGATATTTGCAAACGACATATCAGATAAAGGGCTAGTGTCCAAGATCTAGAAAGAACTTACCAAACTCAACACCCCCAAAACAAATAATCTAGTTCAACAATGGGCAGAAGACAAGAACAGACATTTCTCCAAAGAGGACATAAAAATGGCCATCAAACACAGGACAAAATGCTCAGTATCATTCAGCATCATGGAAATACAAATCAAAACCACAATGAGATACCATCTCACACTGATCAGAATGGCTAACATTAACAAGTCAGGAAACAACGAATGTTGGTGAGGATGCAGAGAAAGAAGAACCCTCTTACCCTGCTGGTGGGAATGCAAGCTGGTACAGTCACTTTGGAGAACAGTGTGGAGAGTCCTTAAGAAGTTAAAAATACGGGCGCCTGGGTAGCTCAGAGGGTTAAAGCCTCTGCCTCCAGCTCAGGTCATGATTTCAGAGCCCCACGCTAGGCTCTCTGCTCAGCAGGGAGCCTGCCTCCCCTTTCTCTCTGCCTGCTTCTCTGCCTACTTGTGGTTTCTGTCTGTCAAATAAATAAATAAAATCTTAAAAAAAAAGAAGTTAAAAATAAATATGACTCAGCAATTGCACTACTAGATACCACAAAGATATAAATGTAGTGATCTGAAGGGGCACATGCACCCCAATGTTTACAGCAGCAATGTCCCCGATAGCCAAACTGTGGAAAGGGCCCAGATACCCAGTGACAGATGAATGGTAAGAAGATGTGGGGTGTGTGTGTGATGAAATATTACTCAGCCACCAAAAAGGATGAACTCTTACCATTTACATCATTGTAGGTGGAACTAGAGGGTATTATGCTGAGCAAAATAAGTCAATCAGAGAAAGAAAATTTTTTTTTAAAAGATTTTATTTATTTATTTGACAGACAGAGATCACAAGTAGGCAGAGAGGCAGGCAGAGAGAGAGAGAGAGAGAGGAGGAAGCGGACTCCCTGCTGAGCAGAGAGCCCGATGCGGGACTCAATCCCAGGACCCTGAGATCATGACCTGAGCCGAAGGCAGCGGCTTAACCCACTGAGCCACCCAGGCGCCCGAGAAAGACAATTTCATATGATTTCATTCATATGTGGAATATAAGAAACAGTACAGAGGATCATAGGGGAAGGGAGTGAAAACTGAATGGGAAGAAACCAGAGAGGGAGACAAACCATGGGAGACTCTTAACTATAGGAAACCAACAAGGTTGTTGGAGGGGAGCTGGGGGGGGAATGGGGCAACTGGGTGATGGGTATTCAGGAGCTTATGTGACGTGAGGAGCACTGGGTGTTATATGAAACTGATGAATAACTGGACTCTGCATATAAATTAATGAGGTACTATATGTTGGCTAATTGAATTTGAGTAAAAAAGAAACATTTAGAGATATAAAATACACTTTCATACAAGTATCCAACCAGATAGAATATGTAAAATGCAGTGATAAACACTTGGCACTTCATAAATCTTTGCTATTAAAAAAAGAATTAGAAAAAAAATGCTCAGACTGAAACCACACCGTTATATTAAAAAAAAAAAATTCACAGTAAGGGCCTTTTCCGAAGTTAAAGTCTTGAACTCATTAATTAAATACAGCCTGGCTACTATCTGATGTCTAAGCCCGCTTCCGGAGTTTTTAGGAAACAGATTACATTTTCAGTAAGCTAGCAGATGCTTATTATACACATCTTATTTGACTATAATATGATTAGCACCAGAAAGCCCCATGCTCAAAAATATATCTTCTATAAATTTCACCAAATTAATTTGATTAACAAACTTCTCTCTTAAAGTTCAGTCGCTTAAGGAAGGTTTTTTTTTTTGTTTTTGTTTTGTTTTGTTTTGTTTTTTAAATTAAAGAAAACATAAGGTCCGTGGCCAGAAAGACACAGAGGTGGGGGATGATGGAAGCAAAAAACTGCAGGTTAAATAACGAATGATGTGGGACCTATAAACAGTATATATAAATTCTGCAGTGAACACGTTCCACGTTCATAGAACTTGGCGTTCTCTTTTAAAACACTCATTTTGGGTCGCTTATCCATTTACCTCAAAGTTGTTGTCCTTTCCCTCTTCCCTACACCTCGCGGCATCATCACCGGAGCTACAGCTTTACTCCCCCTCCCCACTTACTACTGGGCGGAAAGGGGAATCAGCGAGCCCCGGTTCTTTCAACAAACCTTTCTTGCGCACTTACAATGTACGAGACACTGTGGTCAGAAAACCAAAACCCGGCCTCGCCCCTTGAGAGTGCGGTGGTCCTGGTGGGGAAGAGGGGTGACAAATAGGGACAGCAGCAGTTACCATGCGAGACGACTTAGGGCTCTCACTGAAGTTAAGGACCCGTGGGGACACACACACACAGGGGGCACTGACTGACTTGATCCGCGCATGTGTGGGAAACGCCTTCACAGGGGGAGGCCTCTTCGGGAAGTTTTGGGGCTGGGGTCGGGGACACCAGAGGGAACCGCGAGCTTTGGGGGTTGCAATGAAGTTCTCGCGACCGAAGATGATGAGAGGAGCGTCCGGAGCAAAGTGCGCAGAGGCCAGGCCTCGGGAGGCAACTTTGGCGCACATCTTTCGGCTTTAAAAACTGGTCACGCGGCCCAGCGAACCCAAGTCGGGGACCGAGGCCGCTTGGGTAAAGCCCCCGGGGGGGCTGGGACCAGTCAGGGTCTCTCGGTGCCGCAGGACCCGCGCGCCGAGCGCCCGGGCTGACGCCCCTTCCCAGGCGCCGAGCGCGCGTGGGCAAGACGGGCCAGGGGGGTCGCGGGCGCCGCCGCACCCAGCGGGGCCGGGGGCAGCGTGGCCGGCGCGTCCGGGGACCTGCTGGCCGTGGGCACGACCGCAGCAGTTGTTCCCGACATGCTCCTCTCGGGGAGGATTTCAAACCTTGGGCCCTAAGCTCGCCTCCCTCGCCCCCGCCGGCCCCAGCAACAGGCGGTGGCGCGCCTATCATTGGCCAGGCGGCGCGTCGGCCGCTGTTGATTGGCCGCCGGGCCTCCCGGCCCCGCTTCGGCGCTCGTCGCCACCTCCATTTTGTCGGTAGAGGCGGAAGGAGGAGGTCGGGTCGGGGCGCAGAGGTGGTCAGCAGCTAGCTCCTCGGTGCCCGTGGGCTTTGTTCGTTCCGTGCCTCGTCTCTCCCTGGAAAGGGAGGGGGGCTTCGACGCCGAGCAGGAGCCGCCGCCGTCCGAGTTTGAAGTCGGTGAGTGGCAGCGGCGCCGCGGGAGCGGCCATGTTGGCGGCCGCACTCCCCATTGTTGGGGGAAGGAGGCGAGGGGAGGCGAGATCCCGGAAACCGCGTCGGGCGCGGGGAGCCGGGGAGCACCCCAGCCGGGCTCGAGAACAGTGGGCTTTTCGGAAGCCAGGCCCCGTCGGAAGACCCGAACTTTCTGGGCTCGCGCGGTGAATGACTCAGGGGCTGTTAAAATAAGTGTGCAAGGCCCTTAACCCTTCCACAAAGAGGGCGTATTTGGTAAATGATTTCTTGGGATAGTAAATGAAACCCCGGATGTATAATGCTCACTGTAAAGAGGAATTCTTGGGTATATTTTAGATGAAAATCGGCTTAGGTTATGGCCTGTGAAAACTTCCAAAATGGGGAGGAGTTGAGAGTTCATAACTAAAGGAGACACTTTTTATGACGTAGACGTGTTGGGAGAGGAGGCTTTTCGAAAAAGGATACGTGCTGTGTCGCAAGATGGGAAATTTCGAAAAAGATTTTTAAAACGTCTCTTTAGAAAACTGATTTTTAGCCCGTTTCTTGGGATGGCTGTAAAAGCTAATGGTTCCCCGGTTTGAACGTTTTAGTGACAAAATCCGTGTGAGACTTTGAAAACTTCTCCCGGGGGAAAAAAAAACACCTTGTTGTGGCACTTGGGACTCCTGTCTCCACACCCCCCCACCCCCCCACCCCCGTCCCCAATTCCTGGATCGCAAGGCCGAGAAGAGTTCTTAAAGACGACAGTTACCAGATTATTTTCCATCTTATTAGTTCAGGAAGTAGCCATTCTTAACTGTATTTCCATACGTAGTAAATAGAAGCGATCACTTTCCCCTTGTTTTTTGAATTGAAGTAATGAAGTAATCTTTTCTTTTCTAGGTAGGACTTCTCTCAAACTTGTGTGCTGAGGAGACTCAGATGTTGGCCTCAGCTCCTAGGCTGAACTCAGCAGATTGGCCCATGAAAACTTCTGTATTGAGACAAAGGAAAGGATCCAGCAGAAAGCAACATCTATTATCCTGGGCTTGGCAGCAAGGAAGGGGACAGGTAGTGGAAATCCTGCAATCCGAAAAACAGACTGAAAGGTATAAAATTATTTTTATAAGTTTACAAGGATGTCTTATCCTTTTGATCTTAACCAATTGTCTTTTTCACGTGATTATTCACATTTGCAGATAAGCTTTCTTAAGAAGGTAATAAAGGCTATGCACATAATTAAGTGTGAACATCCGGTGAAGTTATTAAAGCAGTTGGATAGCAGTTTTGAGTCTTTCCAAAATGATTTCTGGAGTTACAAGTTGGGGCTACAGAACTTTCCTAAATTTTTGAACTTCTCTTACTGGAATTTTGCTAAGTATTTTATTTCCATTTACTTGTAGGTGACAAAGAAGCTGAAGATGGGTGGCGGAGAGAGGTACAACATTCCAGCCCCTCAATCAAGAAACGTTAGTAAGAACCAGCAACAGCTTAATAGACAGAAGACCAAGGATCAGAATTCCCAAATGAAGATTGTTCATAAGAAAAAAGAAAGAGGACATACTTACACCTCATCAGCAGCTGCACGGCAGGCCATGCAAAATGGGGGGAAGAACAAAAATTTTCCAAATAATCAAAACTGGAACTCTAGCTTATCAAGTCCTAGCTTACTTTTTAAGTCTCAAACTAATCAAAACTATGCTGGAGCCAAGTTTAGTGAGCCACCATCACCAAGTGTTCTTCCTAAACCACCAAGCCACTGGGTTCCAGTCTCCTTTAATCCTTCTGATAAGGAGATAATGACATTTCAACTTAAAACCTTACTTAAAGTGCAGGTATAAAATAAGATAAAATACTAATGTTTAAATTTAGTTATATTTCAGGGTAGTTGTCCATTGTTTCAGGCCAAATTCACTAGGGAATTAATCTATTTGTAAAACTGCTAATGTAGAAAATATAATTAGACTTCATCTTACCTATTTTACATGTTATGTGCACTGTGAAGTAATGGTAGTATCAGTGCAACTTAAAATTAACTAAATTATTGATAATTATACATTGATATGGTGTTTTCAACTGTGTAACTCTTAAACCTGTCAAATTTAGATTTGGGGAATGGTAATCAACTTTTCTTGTTTGTTGGGCAGAAATAACTAAGAGTTATCGTTCATGGATCAGATTTACTTGTTGAAAGCTAGTCAATCTGCTTATGAGCACCCAAGTTAAAATACATGTAAGGATTGAAAGGTAGTTGAGTATTTGACAGTTTGAAGTCCTATAAACATCCAAACCAGTAATATGCCAACAACCTGATGCACTGCCAAAAAATGTGAATTTTTTTAGCGAATAGTTGGATTTTAGTGAACTGTATGCTGGTGAATGTGGAAAGGGCACTAGAGGCTTTCCAATTTAGAATGAGACCATATACCCAGTGGCCATTTCTTTCATGCAGTAGGTCTGCTAACTAATGCACCAAAACCCGTTTTTACAGAAACAGTATTTGGTGGTTACTGAGCAGCTTTCAGAATACATTTTTATACTATAGCACTGCATAAGCTGTTCTGACAGTGATCTGGTCTCAAAATCATTCCCTATAAAACTTAAAAGTGGGGAGCTATATAATGTGAAAGTTTTAAGTACCTAGGAAAGAGCCATGTAAATATATGTAATAAACTTGTAGCATATGTAAAGTTTTGTTGGCATTTATCCTATAAAAATAGAATATTTTAGTATGAATTTGCTGAATGTAAGACCATGGACTGTTTTTATACTATGGCCTGATTTTAAAGGTCCAAAATAATTTGTTTTTAAAGTTTGCCCTTGTGCTAAAGTGCCAGTGTATGTATAATTGATCTGGTTGTAAACTATATTTCAAAGTAAATCCTAGTGTAATAAGTTTTATATAACTGTAAAGGTTTTAAGCTGCTAAAACACTTCCTATTTTTAAGAGATGTGAAATGCAGTATGGGACTGTTTAATTTTTTCTTCCTTAAGCCCAAAGATTAACTATTAAAGGGTCCCTCCAACTTTAAAGATTCATTCTGGCTTTCAGTAACTTTTGTAATCTATAACAAATATAGTGTAGTGTTTGTCAGTATATATATTTTTTGTTACTAGTCTAAGTGCAACCCAGGGGACCATTTATGCAAAAGATGTAATTTCTTGCATAATAACCTTGATAACATGTTTTACCTAAATATAACAGCTAACACAGTAAATTACAAACGTGTGTGGGAGAGTCAATTTAAAATTTGATTTTAAGTGCCCTATTCCAATTTGGCAACTTTTTGACCTTTTAAAGCAGAAGGGCCAAGCTGTAGTTCTCCAATGAACTGAGATGAGGTGATACTGCGCAAGTCAAATAATGCTAACTTAAATTCAAGTTTACATAGTACTTAATGTACATATGTGAATTTAGCATGAAATTAAAAAATAAAGTTGCTTCTTCCCCCCCAATGGCTAAATTGTATTTCATAAAAAATTGCTATGACTATCTTTAACATTTACTCTTAGAATGCACATAAATTAACCCAACTGAAAAATGGAAGGACATTTGGTTTTTAAGAGGCAACCAATGTGCTGACTGATACACTGTATTATGACCTGCCCATCCCCAGCAGATTTAACTGTAAAAGGCCACAGAATACTTCATGGAAACTAAGCTTCTGATTCATCAAGTCAAATACAGCAGGACTAATTACCTGCCTCTCTTCTTCTACATTCTAAGGTGATTGAGATTTATAGAAAACAAAAGTTCCTCCCAAGTTGTAAGACCCTTGCAATTTGTCTGCTATATATAAAAGCATAATTTACACCAGGGATCTTTGGGGTGTGGGGGAAGGCATCACAAGAGCCACATTTGCTAAGTGAGAGGGGTAGCTTCAACTAGTTCAATAGGTGAACCCCAGGGCAAGGCCATTACTTTATCATGCAAATCAGGAGGTAACTAATTTGGAGAAAATAAAAATCGGAGTCTTCATTTTTCTTCCTGTTCCATTCCCAGTGTAAAGTCTACGAACAATGCCAAGGATTGTTATATTACTTAACTGCACTGGGATTTCACTGGATTTAATAGTTTGCAGCCCAGGCATGTTAGTTTTGGACTTCTTATGTATGAGGTTTTTGGTCTGGGATTGACTCACATGGCCAGTCTTCAGACTTGAGGATGGAGTACCAAAGGCTTTTACCTAACCATAAAGTTTTCAATAGCTAAGGATAATTATCAGATCTCATTCCTCAATAACTAATAGTTTTGGTTAATCTACAGGATTTTCCCAAACTACTTAACTTGAGAGAACCATAAAGTTATTAAAGGGAACCTCTATCCTTTAAGGCTGAAGGCATCAGCCTTCTATCCTTTAAGGCTGAAGGCATCAGCCGCAGCATGAGCCTATAGTCAGTGCTAGAATTTTGTCGTCATCTTTTTGATGGCAGTGTAGAGTATGATGGGAGTCTGGGTACATCACCTATTCTTACACTTAATTTCTGGTTAAGTTCTATTCTTCCCCAAAGCAAGCACAAAGGGTTTGGATTAAGTTTTCTAGTTTCTTTAATTGCATTCTCATTGGCAGTTACTCTGTAAAACAGGAGGAAGAGAACATCTCTAAAGTCTCTTACACAAATGAAGAAAGCCTACCCAGCCATAAACATGGAAGGCAGAGCTAAACCTAAGGAAAAACAAAACAAAACAAAAAAAACAAAACAAAAATAAGCCCCAAAATTTTTGGCTCCTAGACCAGTTTATTTCACTCTAGCATTCAAAGAGATGGGATCTACAAAATACTAGACACAAAGGCTTTTTTACTTCATTACAAACTACTCTGTCAGTTATCAATGAAAGGAATTTACATGCCTTGCTTTTTATTCCAAATAGAGTCCCGACTTCAATAGGGTGAAACAACTGTTAGGAATACATAAACACAATGCAATAAACATAACCAACACTGTTGGGGGGGGGTGGGCAGAGGAAAAAGAAACCTGGAGAAGGAAACTTTCCTATTGCAACTACTGACATCTGTTAAGATGTCAGTAGTTGAATGACAGACAACAAATAGGCTGCTTACTTCATTTATCAACGAGAGCAGTTTACTCCTAAAAAGCTCTGACCTCCTGGTAGAAATGCTGTTAAGATATTCCTCAGCTGTCACTGTGCTGTCTTAAGTCATAGCCTCCCTTTTTCAAAGTATCTCAGGATTTTGTAAACAAGAATATGGTCAAAAACCAATACAAGATTGAAATTTGGAAAGCCAGGATAGAGAGCCTGAGTCACAATAGCTGTGTCATCTCATGTTGTATTTAACCTTTTTCATCCAGAAAGATTACAAACAAAATACTTTTTGATACTATATCTTTTTTCATTATTCTATTAATTCTTCCTTACATGTGAACTCTATATTCCATTATATTACTTTTGTTATAAAAAACTTCCCATTACAAAAAAAAAAAAAAAAAAAAGGGCGGGGGCACAAAACAGTAAAGAGGAACCATCAAATGAAAAAACCATGAATAACCTGGGATCTGCCACTTAATTGCTGTGTGATGTTAAGCAAGTTTGAAAACATTTTTTTAACCAAATGGGGGTAAAAATACCTCCCTTTCTTATTTCCCAGTTATGTGTATTCTGCAATATTTTCAAAAATTTTTATAAATGGCTTAAACACTTCCATATTTTTAGATGAATAACTTTACATAAAAGGCTTAAAATATGCGGCAGAAATTTGACAAAAATCAAATGTGAGTGATGGAAGAATCAACATATAAACAAACTTCATATCCTAATAAGGAACTAAGGAATCCAAAACATTTTTGTGATACTATAAAAGTTATTTATTCACTATACACAGAACATGTCCCCTATAAAATGTACATGTAAATCACTAAAAAGTATAATCTGGTGAACATTTTCTCAATTACAGAACATACTAAATCAGCTGGGATAACAGCTCTCTGTCTGCCTCAAAATAATCTAATTATAGCACCCAGAGTCTCCTTTATATCTATTGCAAAGTTAAATACTTATTTTGGGGATTATTTCCTAATGTGTTTGAGGAGGCAGAGTTAACAATTTAATATGACTCTAGTATATTACAGTCACTGCACAATAAATCAGTTTATTACAGATTAAAACATTTTTTCATTATTTGTATTAATGGGATGCAAACAAATACTGGATACTTTTAAATGGCAGATAACCACAAAAATTATCTTTGATAGTATTCTGGGTTTTATAATTACATTAAGATACGAATGGTGTAAAAGAGTTATGAATACGCCTCAAACAATGAGGTCACACTGTAATGATTCACTAGATTGTGCTCAGTAGACATTTATTCAGTAAGTGAATTTTCTCCCCAATTACCCAGTACAATTTTTGCCCACAGTTAAGGGCTCAGTAAATAAATGTTTGCTGAATATACTGACTTAGGACCGAGGTGAGAAGAGATGGACCCTCTTAGCTAGATGTCAAGTATTATAATCGGAATTTATCTGGGAGAGTGTAAGGAAGATGTAAACTGCACATGGCATACAAGTAAATAAACTCAGATGCCAACAAAGCAAATCATTAAGCAGAAAAACACTGGCACTGGAATAAACAACGGTAAGATTTGCCAATAGCAAAAATGAAACTGACTTTAAGAGATAACCAAGAAAAAGTTTATATTGGACCATACCCTTTCTCACCCAATTCAGTTTGAGACAGACCAATAGAGGCACTGTAAGAGACTATGGCTGTCTTCCTTGATATTCAGACATCCTAGTTTCCAGTAATTTATTACGGACCTGTTACCCATGAATCAATATAAACCTATTCAGATTTAGGGATTAGTTTTCCACAAGTACAAAGTTGAATTTCCTTTTATTTGTCCTAAAATGCTTACTTTCAAACTTGAAGGGACTTCAATTATTCCATGTAGTTTCGATAACATTCTTTTATCTTTTCAGACCAGAGTCAAAATATTCGTACAGTATTCATACTGCAGCACCTTCCACCCACCCTTTGGTCGCTTGAACTGCCCTTCTTTGGTTCTTTTTCCGCTTTCTCAGATCTTTCTTGAAGTGTAGTAAGCAGAACTGTACTGGGTATTCCAGCTGCAGTTTGGTCTTAAATAAAAGAAGGATGTTTGTCAGTTTGGTTTTCTTTATTCTTCTCTGTGGTATACAGGATTTTGTTAGTTGAACTGGATGTAGCAGCTTACTGGGCCAAATTTTCAAGAGAATAGTACAATAGTTCCCAGGTCTTTTTCCCTGGGTTGTAAACTTAACAGCTCATACTCTATGTAGCACCTTTCCTTTCTCACTGAAGCATTATCTGTCATTTTTCTTCTTGCTTACTTGGCTTCAAAACAAAACAAAACAAAACAAAATGCAGAGATCTTAAGTAAAAGAGAGGTGAAGTGTCAGTCTTCACTTGAGTCTTCATATGATCTGCTCTAATACTGACAACAGTGCCAGACACATAGCAGATATCCACAGCTGTGAACTATGTAGCCCAAAATTAAAGCACTGTGCAAGGATCCTCATCAAGTATGAATAGGATCCTAACTATCATGGTTCAACTATAATTTAGTCCTTTCGAAGTGGTTAGGTATGTCACTTTAGAAATAACTATAAAGTTCTCAAAAAAAATAAGGTGAGTCATATTAAGTGACATAAGTATAAAGATGAAATCATCAGGCCTTCTGTTTCTAACACAAAGACTGAGAGCAATTTCAATGGGCTCTCTCCTCAGTATACTTTCATCAAAACACAGTCCATTAAAAACAAATCAGTAAGGACCAGGCCTGAGCTCAAATTTTAGATCTGCCTTTATAGCCTTTTCTTTATGCCTCAATTTCCTCACCTATGATATGGGGTAAACCAAAGTATCTCTCTCCTAGGGTTTTGTGAAAAGTAAATGAGTTAACGCATTAAATTTTAGGACTGTGTCTGGCACATCATAAATACTAACTATCAGCTATAACTGTTGTCATTATAAAGCAGCTAGAATTCAAACCATAAAATACCTAAACCAGTTCCCCGAAGTGGTTATCACTTAGTATATTAAACTGCTCACTGACATTCAATTCAAAAGTATTTTAAATCAAGCCATAACTAAAAGGCCCAATTCATCTTGTTTAGGACGGGAAGAGCAGAATTACCGGTCCATCCAATAATGAAAATATAAATTTACAATTAGCGGACTCAAATTTCATTTTAATACTTATCTTAATTCTACCAGTAATTTCTATGTTATTTAACCCCAAGGGGCTTAATAAGCAATCATGAAACAACTCTGACATCACATAAGGAATTTTAAAGTAGTATATAAAAGATGTACCTTTCTGGCAAGTTCTATCATTTCCAAAGAAAAGTTGTGCCTAGTGCAACACTGATTAAAAATATTCCTAAATCTACAAAGAATTGTTTCCATTGTTATTTTAGAATCTCATCCAAAACTATAATAATTCCAGTTAATCATTATTTCCTTCATTTTGTTTTTATTATAGCATGTTTGCTTAATTTACAGCAAGCAGAAAATAAGCTGGGTCTTGTTTTGATCCAAACATTGATGTTTTAAAGGTTGTACACAATATTTGTTAAAAAGAACATATAAAAATACCTTTTTAGAAGCTTCTATAAGAAAGAAAATACAAAGTTTAACCCCACAACTTTCCTCTTTGCTAGAACTGCAAACTACTGCTACAGTTTTAAATAGACTTTTTGTTGTTTAAACTATACATCCAGGAAAATCTAAAAAATTAAAGAAACGTGCATATAAATGATTGCATAGCAGAACATGAACATTAACTGCAAACAGTAAAGAAATGAAAGTTAGAAATACTATCAAATATACAAAGGTTCTAGAATCAATCCTTTAAACACATTCCACAAACAGTATTTAAAAACCATCTTTTTTGTTCTTTACAGGCAAGGCCTATATTACTAAAACCAAAATTGGAAAAAAGTAATCCTCTAAAAGGAATCGTTTCTCCACAATATTTCTTACTTATACCTGCAAGCAAGCAATCTAAAATTTTTAAAGATGCTAGCTTTTATTCTGAAATGAGATTGGACAAGTCCCTCTTATTGCCCCCCCAAACGATCTCTCAGAGAAACGCTAGAAATTATAAACGATTAGGGTCTTGTTTTCTTTTTTAGTCAGGTACTACATTGAAAATCAAACTCAGAGATGGGACTCTTTAATTCTTTTTCCAAAATATTTTAAATTTCATGGCACCACAGATCACCTAGAATGGGAGTGTTCTCTTTCAACTTGCCTCACCTGAAATTAGCTGATGTGTGAAGAACAAGTCTCTTCATAAAGTGGGAGGCAAATTTTGATACAAATGCACAGACCAAGTGCTATAAGCATCAAAATTCAGTTTACACTACGCATATGCATGAACAAAATCTACTCTGAAACAATTTACTTGCTGCTTTTTAACAGCAGTTAAGAAAACTAAGCAGTATCACCAACAATGCTCCTTGAAGTTGAGAGGAACTACTTGAGAGCATTTTTTTCCCTTAAAATTATTTCTGCCATTATTGACCTGCTTAAATTTTAAGGTGAGTTCTTCTGATGTTTATATGTTTCAAATCTTCACAGAAACCAGAAAAAAGCAGTGAAGGCTCCATGTTTCAGTTAAAAACTCAATCTTCCCCCAAATGCTACTTAACCCAGTTGGCATCATTCCCCAAGACAGTGGGGTTAACAAAAGAACTATTCCACGCTCTGTCATAAATTAACTATTATCACGGGCCTAGACATCTTAACAAGACAAAAAGGTCCACCCTGAACCTACATGTGTCTGATCAGTCAGTGTTGTACTGTGGCTACAACTTCACTTTTGTATCATTCTATCTTATTAGCAAGCTACATTTCTAGGTTAACAGTTCTACCAAATATGGTTATGAAAGTTTATTTTTAATAAGACAATGTTGCAAATTATGGTCAACCAACATCTTTCCACCAATACTTCAAGCATAAAAAATGAGAATCTTTACAAAAATATACAGAGACACCACAAATTGGTAGCTGCCCGTAACATTAAACAAACTGGACTCTTAAGAGTGGCTTCTCAACAGCATATCATTTTAATTATAACCATTTGCCTGGTACAGGGAAAACTGACAAGTGTTTTTTAAGCATCATTGCAACATTGTATTCCTGATAATTTAAGTAAACCAAACTATGAGTAAATGAATGATACATGCCTAAAAATATCAAGGTTTATACTATCAGTGGCCACTGGACTTAGGACTAGTCCAAGACCTTGATCTAGATTTTGACCTAGACCTAGATTGTGATCTTGACTGAGATTTGGATCTAGGTGGTTCTTTTTTCCTTGATTCCTTTTCATATCTTGAGCCAGACTTATAATGTGTTTTGGAATCTGTTTTAGAGGTGCCTCTAGTTTTGGTGTGAGATGCAGACCTAGAACGTGATTTAGCCTTCATTTCTTTCTTGGGCTGGGACTTGGACCGTGATCTTGAATTGGATTTAGATCTTGAAAAAGATCGATTTCGGTGTTTGAATCTTTCAAAACAGAGGAGAGATACAATTAGAGTAAAAATTAGATTCTATATTAATCAAATTTGTTATTTTTAGAGCAAAAGTTCACTCTGAAATTGAAAAACATAGAAGTCTTTTTCAAAGCAAAGTTATTTACCTATCATTGTCGGAATGGCTTCTGCTACGCCGTGGTCTTCCAGCCGGTCTACTGCTAAAAAGTACATCAGAAAGAGCAAACAGTGACAAATGTCTATTTACAGTCTTCTAAAGTTTCTAATTAAAAAAAGTGAGCCATAAAACTTTTTAAATGAATCACTAAAATATTTTTAGTTTCAATGAAGCATACAATGTATATAATTAAAGTGTACAGAAAGATAAAATTAAATG
This sequence comes from Mustela nigripes, assembly GCF_022355385.1. Lineage (NCBI taxonomy): Eukaryota > Metazoa > Chordata > Mammalia > Carnivora > Mustelidae > Mustela > Mustela nigripes. The sequence continues at coordinate 17,257,197 of NC_081570.1, forward strand.
CTAACAAACATTTATTTTTTCTGACAGATTACTGTACTACACATCACACTTACTTTCTAGGACTATAAGATCTTCTATAGTTGTAATCAAAGGACCGGCTTCTTGATCTTCTTCTTTCATAACTCCGGCTTCTAGAACGTCTGTATCTGTCATAATCATCATAGCGTGAAGAGCTGTACACATTCCTCCCTTCCTTGGCTTTCATTTGATTTGGAGCTAATGATATACATAGAACAAATATTTAGAGACATTAAAACCTAGTATTCTAAGTCTTTAAATTACAGGAAAAAATTCTGTCTTCCCTTACACCCCCGAATTGTGTCAAGATCAATTGTGACTGTTAGTCTTAGAAAGGGCATTTGTTTTTTAGGGTGTCTATCAGAATATTGTTTTCTGTTAAAAATGATACTCTCAATTACCTTCCCAACTATTTTTTGTCAGACTTTTTCACCATCTAGCTTAGCTTGTTGTCCAAAAATATGCCAATTATTTCAACATTAAAAAAATTCACATTTTTAAGATTTCCAAATTAAAACATGACACTGAGCCATATGCTAATTTGGAATTATTCTGTGTGGTTTTCATTTATTAGGAACATAATTAACAATGACAAAACACTTATTGGTGGCCTAGGAACAGTATTTTAGTATTAAAATGCAGAGCTATATGGTTAAAAGGTTCTGAGAGATCACAATAAAAGTAGAAAAGAGCACTTATTGGATGCCTCAGACATACCTGCATCCCTGGACAGTCCTGAATTCCTGTTATCTTATTCAAGTCTATGAAGTGATACTGCAAGTTTGTGTGTTTATATAAATACCACAGCAAACACCCAAGAACCAGAGAATTACTGGCAGCTAGTGTCAACTTCCATGTTCCTCCTCTCTCCAGCAGCTATTTTCATCTCTATCTTTTAGTATCTTGCCCAAGGTAACAAAATGGTTGAGCCCCGGCCTACCAGACTCCAAAGGCTATTCTCCCGCATCATTAGTATGTGGCTAACACCTGGTGTTTACCCACATAATAAAAACCACAGACTAATATAAAACCAATTCTAGGTTTAGCCTGTAATCTTTCTCAGGTTAATTCTATCTGTTCATTTCCAGAGTCAAGCAGTCAAATACCCAATTATAACTTGAAGATCTTTATGAAGAGAAATGGCTGAGTAGACCCAAGAGTTTCCAAATTATTTCCCTTTTAATTCCACCGCCAATTATTAAAAACATGGTACAGTAGACTGTATAAATCCACATTCTTGTAAGTCCAAACACATTTCAGGCACTCTAACTTTCTGCAAAGTATGTGAGAACTCTTTCTAGATTTTGAACAGATAGACAAATTGTGAATACTTCCAAAAAGAGGTATTAATGCACTGTTTAAAAATGACATACTATATATAAACATGTATTAAGCATAAGAGTACTTACTCTTCCGATCCCCCTGTGCAAACTGTATTTCAATTTGGCGTCCGCAAATCCATTTTCTGTCCAAATTATGTAAAGCGTCTTCGGCATCACGGACATCCTCAAATGTGCTAAATGTTAAGGGGCTTGGGAAGTTTTGCATACTTTGATAACAAATGAACGTTTGGATGGTAGGTCTGGAACAATTCAGTCTCTCATTATTCTAGAAAATCATCCAGACCTCACCTACTCAGGTTGGTTGATTCAGCTATAGACACTTCATAGCATTAAAGCACTTGTGATTTCCTACAGTATACATGTGAAAACACGTGTGATTACATATTATAAAGTTATTAAAATAAGATTGGTTATAGCTGAACTACCAAGTAATCCTATCAAAAGTTTTCTTCCTGAGTTTCAAGTTTTACAGAAGCAAAAAAGAAAAACAAATGTCAGTTCTGTTGTATACTAAAACAAAAATTTCTGAAAATAAAACCAAAACTTTTTCATATTTTTGTTTCAAAGGAAAAAAAGAAAATGCCAATAGTTCTTGTGTAAGCAAGCAGAATATACCTTACCTTACAAGTGATAAAACATGAACTTCAAGTTTATTTTGCTGTTTCTCTCTGCTCTGACACTACTATTTCATGTAGCTGTCTTCCTTATACCATACGGGAAGACTAGTATGCTATCCACTTGTGGGTATCAAAACAGAATCAAGCATTAAATACTGAAGATATCACTATACCAAAAGCATATTACACCCATGCATAGACTATAAAAGCATGCGGTCAAGAAATAACAGACCATTTCTAAAGATTCCTGGACTGGAAAGCCCTAACCATATGTACTAAACATACAGCTCCCTGCAAAGAAGTGGGTCTGGCACTGGTTTTCAACTTGAGAATTTCAAGATAACATTTATAAATCTGACAGAGGAACTACTGGTACTGGTTTTTGATTGGAGAGGCAGTTGTCTTGCCCGCCCTCTTCCCTCACTGTCAGCAATTAACTATGAGAACTCTAGGCTTTACAAAGTTAATTCTGCCCAAATTCAGCTCCTCTCCTAAAACCACCATTCTGATGAAGCCAAGCAAATATTCAGAGCAGTGGCTGATATAAAAGCTTTGAAAAGGGATTAAGTTTGAGTGTAGATTTTAATTCTATCCTAAAAATCACTCTTGCAACTTGTCCATTTTTTTTCTCAAATTTGGGAGACAAGAGTACAGATCTTGAGCTGATTAAAAAACACCCTCAAAGAGACACACTTTCTTCAAGACTGATACCACGGTTTATTCCAGGTATTAAAAGGTCTGCCTCACCAGATTTCTTATTTTTTGTTTTGAAAGGAATTAAGGACAATAGCAAGTTCCCAGCTCTCTCTTCCTGAAGCTACTACGTATATGTTAATGAAAGACAGGTTTCCCCAAGTCCTACATCATTGGGGCGTTTTTCCAATATGAAAAGGCAAAGGCTGATGGGGAGTTTAGAACCTTGAGTGCTGTAAACTGAACACCCCTCAAGGTTAATGTAGATGGGCTTTAAAATATTAAAAGTTCACTTAATGGTATACTACTTACTATGCCAGAAGACAGAATATAATTTACTTTTTAGAGGATTAAAATTAAAAGATGTTAAAAATTATTGAGATTAACTCATTCTCTGGATCTACCCTCAAAAACAGACCTAGGCTGGACGAATTAGGGCAAAGTTCTACTATATGTATTAAGAGAAGGTTAACTAGGAATAGGGTCAAGTATCACTTGGATGCTAGTTATAGAGAAATTTGTACTCGGTATCTTTGCAAAATCCTGAGACCTACTCACTTTCAACTATTTTAAGACCATGGAAAGACTGTATAAGAAGTATATGATTCTCCTTTAGATGACAACTCTCCTCTGGCCCAAGTACTACATACTCTTGAGTCAAACTACTGTTGATCTTGATTCCCACCCAGGCCACCCCAAACCAGGTAAAATCAGGTCAACATTGTAAGCCAGAAAGCATCACTTTTTAAAAAAAAAAAAAAAAAAAAAAAAGCAAGCCAAATATAGCTCTTATCCTCTCTGTAACAGAGCTTTGCAACCAATTCCCCCAAATATAGCTCTTATTCTCTCTGTAACAGAGCTTTGCAACCAATTCCCCCAACTGTCCTTATCACTACCTTTGCTGAAGTAGCAGCTTTCAACATTTCCCCTAGATCTCACTAGGACCCCTCTTAAGTTTCAAGAGACCCACTGAATTTAATCAGTAACAATTTTTCCTTGCCGGATGCCCACAGCCCAAACCTTTGCTGTCTCACTGAATAAGTAATGTCACCTAAAACTCTGGGTCAGGGAATGACTTTCTGTAGATCCTGATTAGGCACCCATACAAAGGATAAGGCCTTCTGCAATCCACTCAGTGCTAACTGAGGGTATGTGCTAAAGCAGTGCAGGGACCAGCAGGCTTCACAGAGCTAAGTTTAGAAGTCTGGAGTATGTGTACACCCCCCCACCCACAGCCACTTTAAAATCTATAAACAGGTAGTTATGTCCAGTGGATTTGACCTTACAAGACCACCAGAGATTGTTTCTAGATAGTTCCCAGTGCTAGCACCTCTCTCCCCGTTAAGCATGGCTCTAGGGAGTCGGCTTGACCCCAGAACCTCATGCTATTCCAAAGAGCACTGCCTTCTACCATTGGATCTGACCATCTGGTCCGAAACAGAAATATGCCGGGTTTAAGCTTAACAACATAATATCCTGGTACACTTTAACTTGACAAGCTGAGAGAGTGCATTTATACAAGACCACAATCACAACATCAAAGGCCCACATAAATCAACTTACAGGTTTTGTCACTAGACCAAACCAGAATAGTTTTGAAAATTAACTGCTTACAAAACATTAAAAAATAAATAAATAAAAAAAAAGGAAAATAGTTATTCTGTAGGATACATCAGGTATGACTCCTTTAATCTTGGCCATCATTCAACTTCATCTTGACCTTTAACTCTTTAAGTGCTTGTCAGAAGGACTTGTCATGAGATGCTTGGCCAAATATGACAGATGGCTTTATCTTTAACTTTGAAAAACAACCTTTTCCCCCTTTTGTAGATAAAGCGAGGCTTTGTCTCCCATTAGGCTTGTCCTTCTTCCAGCTTTTCTTTAATTTTTCTTTTCCCAAACTCTCCCTTCTCTTCAAGCCTGATCCTTAAGAGGTCTTTGGCTTGTCTACTTGCCTTAAGTGTTGAACTCTACTCTAAAGGTTCTTTCATGCTTTCTCTTTGGGGTCGCCATAACTGTACAGCTTTACATTCTCTGAGGTAACAACAGAGGACAGCAAATTAGGGGACAATATTAAAGAAGTTTACCTCATTGTTAAACAATTTGTTTTTGATCAAGTGATTCAAATTAACAGACAACACCAAACTTTAATTGCTAAGCACAAGAACATATTAACTTTTAATTTGACTTACATTAAAGGTGGTAGCAACGAGAGTGTATTCAAATTTAAATCACATTTTATCATCATTGATTTGAGTTTCAGCATCATGAATGGGAATTTAAGTATTTTACTATTTTTGGATTAACTTTAAGAAATAGTTAAGAGCAATGTGTGAGTCAATTTTCAAAAATTTGAAGACATTAAACATTGGAGGACAAAAGTAAACTACTTTTTAGATGTTACCTCTTACATAAACTTGAATTTCAAACTTCAACACCCCTCACTAATCAGCCATCTGAAGAAAGGATATTGAACATAAGCAAATCCTCTTGGACGGCGCGTGTAGAAATCAAGTGGAACATACACATCAACTATAGGACCGTAACGACCAAATTCTCGTCGTAAATCTTCGGACCTAAAACATCATAAAAAAACAAACAAACAAACCCCAATTTTTACGTTCACTTCTTTAAAAAAATTTCTTTGTAAGAAACAGGTAACTTTCTGTAATCTGTCAATTAATGACAGGGAATGTGCTGTATCCCTGGGTGACCAGAAACCGACAAGCTTTCTAAATCTCAACATCAAGAGCCAACTTTCAGAGCACAGGAGAAATAACCAGGTAACCTATCTTTTCGAAAAAGGAATGCTAAGATCCAAGATTTTTGGAAGATAATGCAGTTTGTAATAAAATCTATTACTTTACATTAACAACAGTTAAAGACATCTAAGGAAATTTGATCACAAATTTATCTAGTTTCTAATCACACCTTTAATTTTTCATAAAAGGCATAGTAGTATTAGGTTGCATATACTAATGTTTTACTTTTACAGGATCAAATCAACATTAGTACTCTGAATACCAAGCACTTTTATCCTAAAATTTTAGCTACAGGTTTAGGCACCTAGTAGGAGGTAGATAAAGATTTGAAAAACAGAAGTCACATATATATATAATTCCTTAAATGGAAGGTCAAAACAACAAGGGAAAATTTTTCTAGATGCTAGAACACGAATTACTTTCCTACTTAGAAGTTAGGACGGTAAAATGTAAATCGCACAAGGCTACCAAAATAAATCTGACTGTACGGGGGTTAGAGTGATTGTGTGAAACATAACGTCTCTTCTAGTGATATGATCTCTTCCAAGAAATTCTGACGGCAACTACAAGCAATTAAGACAATTGGTGAGAACAAAGACACGGTCTGGATTAATCCAATTTAGCTTATTAACATCCGAATGGTAGAGACTCCCTAAGACTCATTTCTCAAAGGGCGACCAGTTATTTCCGGGAAATGAGAGGAACTAGTTCGCACCTTCTAACTGGAACAATTTTATCTACCAATTTTTGACATTCCTTCTCTCCAAACATCTCCAACGTTTCAAAAATCAGAACTATAGCACAACAACAAAAAAAAGGGTTGCAAATGCTTCGCCATACACGCCCATCTCCCGATCCCGTTATTTCCTTGCAATTCTTTAGCCAAAAAAACAAAAAAACCCCAAATATAAAACCCCTGGGGCGAGGGGGCGTGTACCCCAAAGAACGTGAACTTCAAATCAATGGGGAATGGATGTTCGGCCGCGGCGGGGGCTGGACGTGCCGAGAGGAAACGGGGAGGAAGGGGCTCTGAAGTGCGGAGGGGGAGGGGGGCCGAAGCCCAGCCACGCGGCCCGCGTGCCCCGCGGCGGCCTGGGAGGACCAGGGTAGCCGCCCTCGCTCCCCCGCGGCGGTTGAGCCGGCGCCGCGGCCTAGCTGGGGCCCGAAAGCCCGCGCGGAACCCGCCATCTTCGCTTTCCCCTCCCCCGGCCCAGCGCCCTGCCGCCGCCGCCGCACGGGTCCTCCCCAAGAGCCTGCGGCCTCCCCGGGTAGGCCCAGGGTCCCTCCTCTGTACACACCTGGTGTCGTCGGCCACATTCCTTACGAACAGAGACGTGTTGGGGGGGCGCAGGTAGCGGGACATGACGGCGATGGGAGTCTCCCTCGGCAGGGGCACTAACGGGCTCAATAAACCGTCCGCGGATGCGGCGGCGGATCGTCAGACACTCTCAGCCAGAGGGCTCCGCTACGAAACCTCCTCTTCTCGCGAGACTTCACTCCCGCCTCCACCCCCGCCGAGCTGGGCTCAACGCCGAGACCGGCAACGGTTCTTTCCCGCGAGATCGCCGGGCGTGCGCCTGCGCAGGCGGGCGGCGGGGGGTCTACGTGCCGCAGCCTCGTTCCCATTCATTGGCTTTTTGCGCGGCCTCTTCCCCTCCCCCAAGCCCGCGCTTTCTTTCTTTAGTGCTTTATTTTCCCGCCCTTTTCTGCCTTGCCAGGGTATTCCCCTTGCTGCCCATCCAAGACTGGAAGCAGACGTTTTAACCCTTACGCCGAACTTTTACACTTATTGCTACCCAGAGTTTTAAATATTAGAGACCGCCATATGATTTCCTGTCTCGGCCAAGTTAGGCCCTGGCTTTTTTTTAGATCGCTGACCAGCGAGGGAAGAATTTGCAGCCTCTGGTACTGAGTGTGAAAGGAAAGGAGGCGTGTGTCCTTGCCAAGGGGTGGGCCTGCCTCCCCGGGGCTTTGTGCACATCGTGGAAGCATTACCTGAGGACCTGTGCGGGGGCTGCCCGCGCTCAAACCCTACTCGGTCATTTTCTCCACCTGTCCATCCTATTTCCTTCTGATTAAAGGCCGCTCTCAATCTTTCGATTGGAACCCAGACCTCCCATTTTAGTTTCCATAGTCATCCACACCTGTTCTTTGTTGCCAACGGCCTATATTGCAAACGGTCCTTCCAAAGTTTGGGTCTCAGAACCTCTTAACGCTCTTACAAATTATGGAAGACGCCAAAGAGTTCTGCTTATGTGGGTTACAGCTGTTAATACTGAAGGAGCAGGAGGCTGGCTGAGGACAAAGCAAAAGCTGGCGCCTTGCACCCCCCCCTTCACCGGCTCCCCTCCATATGTGTAACATTCCTCAGGCACCCCTGACTGCCATAAAACGATAAATAGTTAACTTGTAGAGATCACAGTCCTGCAAGGTAGGAGTCTCCCCTGGTTTGCAAATATCCTTGAGATTTACAACAAAGAAGTTACCTTATCAATAGCCCTAATGTCACCCTCCCCTCCATGAGAAACGGAAGGAGGTGGAGGTAGAAGGAAAAGTAAATAAAGTTAAATTTCTTTTAAACCTAAATCTCATTAACAGGGATGCTTGATAGCAGGAATGTAACATTCCACCAGGAGACTCCCAATTGTGTTCAAACTATCAATCAATAAGCTCAGCCCCACCCGAAACTTGTTTGTATCTGTCTATAAAAATCCTGCACCGACCCAGCTCTGGACCTCTTGGTGTTATCAGCAACGAGCGCAGCAGAGGTCCAGGTTCGAACCTGCAATAAACGACCCTTGCTGATTGGCTTTGACTCACGTCTCTGGTGGTCTTTTAAGGTGGGGGTAATATTCAATTGGCATTTCATTACTTACTGAACTAGAATTTAAAATGGAGAAAGTTTTAGGTCGTAATAACACACAAACTCACATTCCACTATCCTTCATCACACGTCATGGAGCCTCTGGGAAGCTCTGCTCTATATTTGTGAGAGACTACCCATGAAAAAGCAAATAATATTTATTATAGTTTTGACCCCTTGAAAGGGTCCTAGGGACCCTAACCAGACCACAGATTAAGAATCATTCCCTGGTCTATCAGATTCAACTTTTGGAGATGAGGGATCACCTACTGAAATGCCTCTGGCATATAGCACAATACCAAACAGATAGGAGGGACCCAAGCGCTGTTAATTTAAATGAGCTTTTATTTTATAAAGGGCCATAAAAGCATTATTTTGCATTGGTCAGCATCAAGCAATTACATGACTTGACACCTGTGGTGATGGTCTGTTGTGCTCTGTAGCAGAACTGTTGTTTTTCTTTTTTAAAGATTTTTATTTATTTATTTGACAGAGATCACAAGTAGGCAGAGAGGAAGGTAGAGAGAGAGGAGGAAGCAGGCTCCCCGAGGAGCAGAGAGCCTGATGCGGGGCTCAATCCCAGGACTCTGGGATCATGACCTGAGCCAAAGGCAGAGGCTTTAACCCACTGAGCCACCCAGGTGCCCCCAGAGCTGTTGTTTTTCTATGTTTATGTTTTCCAAGAAGCTTTGCACACAATTTAGAAAAACATTTATTAATTACCCATTATGTGTCAGACATTGTGCTAGATGCTGGAAATTCAGTGATGAAAAGCATGAAACAGGTTTTCATAGAAAAATTAACGAATAACAACTGAAGTGATTGTGGATTTGTGATATAAGACAGTAATGCAAAAAGTTAAAAAAAATTTTTTTTCTTAAAACAGAAGGTTGTAAGGTGCCTGGGTGGTTTAGTGGGTTCAGCCTCTGCCTTCAGCTCAGTTCATGATCTCAGGGTCCTGGGATCTGGAGCCCTGCATCAGGCTCTCTGCTCAGCAGGGAGCCTGTTCCTCTCTTTCTTTCTTTTTCTTTTTTTTTTTTTTAAAGATTTTATTTATTTATTTGACAGAGAGAGGGATCATAATTAGGCAGAGAGGCAGGCAGAGAGAGAGAGAGGAGGAAGCAGGCTCTCTGCTCAGCAGGGAGCCTGC
>NC_081570.1:17266742-17551599 GCF_022355385.1 Mustela nigripes
TTTTTCTTTTTTTTTTTTTTAAAGATTTTATTTATTTATTTGACAGAGAGAGGGATCATAATTAGGCAGAGAGGCAGGCAGAGAGAGAGAGAGGAGGAAGCAGGCTCCCTGCTGAGCAGAGAGCCCGATACGGGACTCGATCCCAGGACCCTGAGATCATGACCTGAGCCAAAGGCAGCGGCTTAACCCACTGAGCCACCCAGGCACCCTGTTCCTCTCTTTCTGCCTGTCTCTCTGCCTACTTGTGATCTCTCTCTGTCAAATAAGTAAGTAAATAAATAAAAATCTTTAAAACAAACAAACAAAACCAGAAGTTTGTGTAGGTTGTGTAAGAGGAACTTGCTGAGCACTCTCCCTCCTCTTGAGTTAGACATTTTTTTAGTGGCTGGAAAACAGCCTTCTATAGATTACTTTAAGAGATGGAGGAAATTTATACAGGGGGTACTCCAGCCACTCAGTTTAGTGTGTGTAAAGGTTTATAAATAGATTCTGCCCTCCAAATGTTAATAGGATTGGTTACATAATCTCTGGGGCCCATGGCAAAATAAAAAATTATGAAGATGGCAGTAGCCAAACACTAAGCCAAGTGCAGGGTAGTTTGGAGTGTGGTGGCCCGTGTAACCCGCACAGGTGGCATGCTCATGAAGTCCATTCTAAATGTTAGCAATTACTGTTCTTACTCATAATGATTGAGAAATAAAAGGAAAAGTGAGGCACAAATATTTACTAACTGGAATTGCTTTCTGCTTCACATACCAAATGCCCCTGTGATCTTTTGTGCTTTAGGATCCCAGAGCCTTGAAAAAGACGATATTGGTTAGGCGGGGGGTTGGGGGGTGGGCACTGGGTGGCTCAGTGGGTTAAAGCCTCTGCCTTCGGCTCCAGTCATGATGTCAGGGTCCTGGGATTGAGCCCCACATCGGGCTCTCTGCCTGCTTTGGGCTCTCTGCTCGGCAGGGAGCCTGCTTCCTCCTCTCTGCCTGCCTCTCTGCCTACTTGTGATCTCTGTCTGTCAAATAAATAAATAAAATCTTTAAAAAAAGAGATGATATTGGGAAAAATAGAAGGAGTGAGCATCTTTTAGCCAGCTGCAGCTTTACCAAATTATAGATGTGGTGCAGGTGGGAGAGCAAGAAGCTATACAGAGGAACTATGGAAGCACAACACTCCTTCATCAAAGTGCTGCCCAGAGTGGTTAAGAGAGGTACATTTCACTCTGAGCACAATACCAGGGCTGGTAATTTTCCCCAAGGCCAAATGTTCATCTCTGAGAAAGGTCTGTTGGTACTGCATCTCCTCGTAAAGAAATTATGTTTCATTGGCATTTATGTCAGAAAACCACTTTCCTTGGATAGTATTCTCAGAACCACACAAAGACCAAAATGTAAAATACACAACTATGAATTTCCTTGATCCTGAAAAGCTTTTTTTTTTTTTTTTTTTTTAAATTTATGTGCCGTAGCACAGACATCATGCCTGAGTGAGCTGTGCTACTTGCTAGAGGGAGACTCAGTGGTGCAAATTCTGTGCGTTAAAACCTAGGACTTCTGAGCCTGTCTCCATAAGCAGAACCGAAAGTTTGAGCTATATATCAAGATTAATTTTTCTGGTACCACTGTTTAATTCAGGCAGTTGTCACAGACAGTGCTCAGCACTGTGTCTCTGTCTATGGGCAAACAATCAATTTAGGAGCATGCTTTTTAAGTTTATTTAATAAGACACGCCTGATGTTTCCTATAAGGCTTTTCACTAATGAGTAGGCAACAGGCCAACTTCTCTGGACTGAGGAGGACTTAGCTTAGACATTTCTTACTTGTGAATTGGAAATTTTGCAGCACAAAAATAATATACACATTATCAATTTACTTGTGTTCAAGGTTCTTTTAACCTCTGGCTCTCGCTAGTCCTGCTCGGTGGGTAAATTCACTGTGAATGCACACATCTGTTCATTATATTCCTTAGATGATCTATTAGCACAAAAACTGCTATCTTGAATTTGCTTAAGGTAAAATCACTTGTTCCATCTTGGCATCATTTTATTGTCTTAAAGTAACATTTTCCTTAGTTATAAATGTCCAGTGTTTATTTTTAAAATTTCGGAAATAAAACTATAAAGAAAACAAATATCACCTGTGATCCTACTACTCAGAACTAATTACTATTAAACCTTTATGTATTTCTATGCATTTGTGTAATTGTTAAAATTGGAATCATACTGTACATATAGTTTTATAATGTGTTCTTTCCCCACCAAATATTTTATAAAGAATATCTTCCAGGGTCATTAAATAGTTTTAATAAATGTAGATTTTTTTAAAAAAAGATGTATTTGAGAGAGAGAGCGTGCGCACGCGCAAGCAGGGAGAGGGACAGAGGAGGAGGGAGAGGGAGAGAATCTTAAGGAGACTCTACACTGAGTATCACTGAGTATCACCAAGCTACAGTCAGACACTGAAACACACAAAGTAAGCAAACACAGTCAACTTGACGGGGCCATGGGATGCTAGACATTTGGTCAAACATTACTTTGGGTAAGTCTGTGAAGGTGTTTTTGAACCCTCTCATCCCATATTTGAATTGGTAGACTGAGTAAAGCAGATTATCCTCCCTAATGTGGGTCAATGGAAGACTGAAATAGAACAATGGAATCCACTCATTGAAAGGCTGAAATAGAACAAAAAGTTGGAAAAGAGGGAATTTTGCTGTCTGTCTGACTGGGCTAGGACATTGGTCTTCTCCTGCTCTTAGATTGGAACTTACACAATTGGCTCTCATTAGTCTCCTGTTTACTAACTGCAGATTTTGAAACTTCTCAGCCTCCATGATCAGGTGAGTCAATTCTTTACAATAAATCTCTTTATATGAATGAATAAATGAATGAATGGATAAATACACATACACACGTCCTATTGCTTCTATTTCTCTGGAGAACCCTGACTAATATGCATGGCTATCCTCTAATTTGTTTATCCATTCACCTGTTGCTGTACATTTGGGTTGTTTCTGGTTTTGGGATGAAACTTCCATGAACATTTGTGCACAAGTCTTTTTTTTCAGATATATGTTTTCAGTTCTCATGAGTAAATATCTAGAAAGGGAATTGCTAGGTTATATGTTATGTCCTCCAGGAAGCAGATACCAAGATGGGGTGAAAAATGCAAGTGATTTCTTGAGGCTAATGTCTATGAAATAAAAGGAGGAAAGGGAGCCGGAGAGGCCAGGAAGGTCTCCAGACCAGATCTCAACCTGTGAGAAGAAAGGGGAAGAGAAGAGAGATGGCTAAGAAGAAGCTCGTACTGCAGTACAGCTTAGAGAGTTTTACCAACTCATTGAGCATCGAGGAGTCCTTTGTTGGAGAGAAATGGCCAGACCCTAGGATCCTCCCTGTGCTCAGTCTTTGGTTGGGTCTGCCTAGGAAGAGCACAGCCTCGGATCAAACATTGCAGTGGATCCTGAAGGCACTGTGGCTGAGACTGCCAGCTAACTACATCCTTTGGGTAGGGTCACCCCTGATGGAAGATCTGAGTGGCAACCTTCCGTGGTGGCCAAAGTTCAAGCCTTATGCAGATCCCCTTCTCTATACATCACTGAGTCGCCGCTCCTTCATAGATTCCAGGGGTGTCTCTTACTAAGGGGAAAAATTGAAGGAGGGAGGCTTTTGGAATGAACGAGGGCCCCTGTAGTCACAGCTGGTACCATCCTCTCCTTCCTCCTCTATCCTCATCCTCACTAGCATTTCGTCAAATCCCGATGGATTACCCAGTGGTGGTCTGAGCCCCTGGTCACCATACCCTTCTTAGGCCAGGGTTACAGCACTTGCCCCTTCACAATACAACTGTCCAGGGATATCCAGAGGCATCCAACCGGATCATCTGGATTCGTACATATTCTTCCCAAACCCCATGGCGGAACAATAATCCTCCCTCTTCCTACTCATAGGGTTGATTGTAACCAATGGTGAGAAATCATGTCAGGGGTCAGCTTTGATCTTTATACCTGGCAGGTTGGCAGCAGCCAAATCAGCCTTGGTAAGTGGGAATCTGTGCCACAGGTCAGAAAACCATAGCACCTTGGGCCAAATTGGGCTTGCAGCCTGTTTTTGTGTGACCTGCATACTAAGAATGGGTTTTACATTTTTTTTAAAAGATTTTATTTATTTATTTGACAGATGGAGATCACAAGTAGGCAGGGGAGCAGGCAGAGAGAGAGGAGGAAGCAGACTCCCTGCTGAGCAGAGAGCAGATGGAGGGCTCGATCCCAGGACCCTGGGATCACTACCTGAGCTGAAGTCAGAGGCTTTAACCCACTGAACCACCCAGGCGCCCTGGGTTTTACATTTTTAAGTGGCTGAAAAAAAAATCAGAAGAAGATTAATATTGATTTCCTTGTTTATTCCCTGACTCCCTAAGCCAAATGTCAGTTTATTAAAAGCAGAGACTTTCTTTTATTCATGGCAGGAGGGTCTTGCACTGCAAAACTGTGAACTAAAATTTTAGTCTGTGGAATCCTTGTGCATGGCTGATGGGAATGTAAAATGGCGCAGCCACTATGGAAAATGGTATGGAAATTTCTCAACAAATTAAACATAGAATTATCATATGATCTGGTAATTCCACTCCTGGGTATATACTCCTGAGAACAGGTGTTCAACCAAAAACTTGGACATGGATGTTCATAGCGGCACTATTCCCAGTACTTCAAAGTGGAAACAATGTAAATATCCATCAACTGATGAATGAAAAATAAAATATGGTATATTCACACAGTGGATATTATTCAGCTTTGAAAAGAAGTATAGTACCAATCCATGCTTTAACATTGGTGAACCTTGAAAACATGATGCTAAGGGAAAGAAGCCAGATGCAAAAGACTGCATGTTGTATGATTCCATTTATATGAAATACCCAGCATAATTAATCTATACAGAAAGGAGATAGTGGTTGCCAGGGGATGGGGAAGGGGAAATGAGGAGTGACTACTCAAGAGGTCCAAGATTTTTTGGGGTGATAAAAATATTCTGGAACTAAATGGTGGTAATGGTTACACATTGTGAATCTGCTAAATGTCATTGAATGGTATGCTTTAAAGCAGTTAAAATGATAAATTGCTATATTATGTGTATTTCACCATGATTAAAAAAACAGACTATAAAGATAGAAAAATATTTAATCCATTACTAAATGCTGGACACTTGCATTTTTCCAAATTTTCATGATTAAAACTCACCCTGAGAGGAACATCATTGTATATCCAACTTTCTATGTACATTTTGGTTAGGACACGTTCCTAAGTGTTGAACTGGTGAGTCAAAGAATATGAATTCTAAGGACTTATATATTTGGTCGAAATACCTTTTGGAAAACTTGTACCAGTTCACCCTCCTTATCCATTTAATAAACATACAATGAATATATGTGGGGTTTATATTCTGTGCCGCGGGGATAAACTAAAGAATAAATCACAGTCTCGGGGTTTTGAAATCTAACTGGGTGACGCGGTCATGTAAACAGCCAGTAACAAGAAGGCATAATAGATATAAATTAAGGGTGACACGGAAGTGTGAGCTGGAGAACTTAATTCAGTCTTAGTTGTGAAGGGAGGTGGATATCTGGTAGACCCGGGAGTTTCCTCAGTCTGGGCCAGTTACCCTCCCCAGTTCTGGATAGAATCTTAAAAAGGAAATTGCCATTTTTACAAATTAAAACTTTTACTTCTTTTTTTTTAACATTAAAAAAATAATTTAATGGAACACCTGGGTGGCTCAGTTGGTTCAGAGTCTGCCTTTGGCTCAGGTTGTGATTCTGGGGTCCTGGGGTCTAGCCCCACATTGGAATCCCTGCTCAGCGGGGAGCCTGCTTCTCCCTGTTCCCCTGTCTCTCCCCGCCACTCGTGCACTCGCTCTCTCTCTCTCTCAAATAAATTAAATATCTTTAAAAAGTTTATTTACTTATTTAACTAATCTTTGCACCCAATGTGGGTCTTGAACTCACAATGCTGAGATCAAGAGTAGCATGCTGAGCCAGCCCCTTGTCTCCAAATTTTTGCTTCTTAAAACCATGTTTATTTTAGGGGCACCTGGGTGGTCCAGTCCATTAAGCATCCAACTGGTGATTTTGGCTTAGGTCATGATCTCATGAGTCCTGGGATCATGCCCCGTATGGGGCCTCACATCTGGCTTGAACTCAGCAAGGAGTCTGCTTGAAATTCTCTCTTTCTTCTCTTCCCACCACTCATACGTGTGCTCATGTGGGTTCCCTCTCTCTCTCTGCCTAAAATAAATCTTTTTTTTTTTAACCTATATATTTGATTGCTAGAGAAGATGGTTTTTCTCATATTTATTGGTCATTTGTATTTCTTCTTTGGCCCATTCCCCTACTGGGATATAAAGGTTTTTTTTTTAGTATTTTGAGGGGATCTCCCCCCCACCCCACCGCCTCTGGGTTTTATTTATTTGTTTGACAAAGAGAGAGAGGGAAAGAGGATGTGCAAGTAGGGAGAACAGCAGGCAGAGGGAGAAACAGGCTCCTCACTGAGCAGGGAGCCTGATTTGGGGCTTGATCCTAGGACCCTGGGATCAAGACCTGAGCCAAAGGCAGATGCTTAACTGACTGAGCCACCCAGGCACCCCTGAAGGGTTTTTAATTGTAAGGATGCCTCTATTCCAGTTATTTTCGTGGCAAATATATTCAGCTAGTTTGTGGTTTGCTTTCAGATCTCATGCATGGTGGTTTTAAAAAACAGCTTTATTGAGGTTTAATCTATATATTATAAAATAATGCCCATTATAAATATACAGTTCAGTGATTTAAAATAAAATGTACTGTTTGTTTATACATATGCATGTATGTATATATGTATACACAAGTATTTATATATGTACATGTATATGCATATGTAACATAGAGTTTGTATGTGTTTGCATATATTCTCAGTATGGTATATAAATATATGTAGCAGAGAATTGTGCAGAGTTTTTTTTAAATACAACATACAGACACTCATTGTATGTAATCATAGTTTTCTTATTACTTTTAAGTTCAAACTATTAAGAGGTTCAAAAAATACTAGTAAACAAGTTTGTTAACATTCTTTTTGGAACTGTATTTCACAATCAATTGTTATTTATGTTCGTACCTGGAACATGGGAGAAGGCACACAATTATGGGAAAAAATCGCATTAGTTCCGACCCACACACAGACGGGAGACCTTACGCACAAAAAGCAAAGACACAGAGATTTAATTATTTACTCTCACTGTACTCACAGCTGCGTGACTTGGTTACCTCATAGCCTGCTGGCCTGGGGGAGGATCAGGCGACTTGGAGCCCTTGATGAGAAGTTGAAGGTGTTACCCCATTCTGATTTAGGGCAAGATGACCTCTGCCCCATCTTTTGACATTCTTCTCTGTCCTGGCTCCTATGCACAGTGTGTCCCACTTTAGAGCATTTCTTTTTTTCTCTTTTTCCTTTCTTTAAGTCTGACTCTTTCTAGCGTTTTCTTTGCTCACTGGTAACTGCTGGAAAGGAATGACTTCTAGGCCCTTCCCACTTTTATTTATTGAAAAAAATTTGAGGGGGGGCATCTGGGTGATTGTTTATTGGGCATATGCCTTTGGCTTAGGTCATGATCCCCAGGTCCAGGAATTGAGCCCCAGGTTGAGTTGGGCTTCCTGCTCAGTGGGGAGTCCGCTTCTTCTGCTCCCTCTGCTCCTTCCCCCTGTTCATGTTTTCTCTCTCTCAAATAAAAAAATCTTTTAAAAAATCAAACTTTTTTTTAGTAGGCTTTACACCCAGCATGGGGGTCGAACTCACAACCCCTAGATAAAGTTGCATGTTCTACCGACTGAACCAACCAGGTACCCCTGGACCATACCCACTTTTAATGGACATTTCAGCTTAGTTACTTGCCCTGATGGTCAAAACACAATCACCTCTAGTTATGTTCCTTATGGCTGACTCATCCCTTTCCTGGGATCCAGTCTCCTTTTCCCCAATCTTGCCATACCCATGAGACGGGGAGGCCAGATCCCCTAGGTTTGCCTTGTCTCCTGGGCTTTTGCCCTGCGAAGTAGGTGCTGTTGTCTTTATTTCTGGCGGTCGGAGTTGAAGCTAAGAGAGGACAGGGATTTCCCCAGGATCCACAGGTTGAAGCTGTGTAGACATTTGCTGTTCTTATTTCCTGCCCACGCCCTGTTCAGGGGATTCCCCACTTCATGTGTCTCAGCGAGAGGCAAAGCCTGCCTCTCAGTTTAGTTACTATAAAGCCTTGTTTTCCCAGCATTCCTTGCAGCTAAAGTGTGAACATGTGCTCCAGGCTTTACCCATCATACCCTTCTTTTCAAGACTTGGATAGCATGGGCTGGAGCCACAAAGAAGCAGGGACCACAGAGAACTCTCTCTGGTGGCTGTGGTGGTCCCAAGAGTGGCAGAAACCAGGGCCTGGCCAGCCATCATTCGGCATGCCAGGACAGAGAGCAGCTCTGCTTTAAGTGCTGCATGGAGCCCTGAAGTGCTGCATGGAGCCCTGAGGTTTAGACCCTAAGCATCATGGGAGTTTTGGGGGGTGAGTGGGGTCTCCATGGTTGGGCTCGACATGGAAGCAGTGGATGCTATGGGCTGTCATCTTTTTTTTTTTTTAAGTTTTTATTTACTTATTTGACAGATCACAAGTAGGCAGAGAGGGAGGCAGAGAGAAGGGGGGAAGCAGGCTCCCTGCTGAGTGGAGAGCCCGATTTGGGGCTCCATCCCAGGACCCTGGGATCATGATCTGAGCTGAAGGCAGAGGCTTTAACCCACTGAGCCACCCAAGTGCCCCTGGCCTGTCATCTTTTAATGGGCCATATGGTTTTGGATAGCGAGCATCTCCCCATCAACTTGGATAGACTAAAGATCAGAGAATCTTACCCCCAATTTCAGGATTGCCTAAGGCCCTGATACCCAAGCACAGTTCTGGGAAGGTAGAGGCCTCCCTCCAATTAGGATTACATTTTTCTATCCAGACAGGTAAGAGTTCAGAGCCAGATAGAATTTGGCATAGAAAAATAAGGAAAAGAGTATATCTTACATCTAAGTATTATGAAGCATAAAATTTTAGCTATACCTGGAAAATAACGCACAGATTATAATTTTTTAAAAATCTCTGCTTGTGTCCACCCTTCTAATCAGCATCACAGTGACCTGGCTATTTGGAGTGACTGGGAAAACTGGTCTGCATCTGAAGTTTGTGCATTTCCTCATTAGGATGTCTTCTAGTTCTGTTGGGTGATGTTGAGTCAAGAGACAGGGTCTGTGAAGAGCAAAGTTTCCATTCTTCCATTTCACCCCTGCTTGACCATAACTCTCATGCCATCCCTCTTTAGGAATGCAGTGCATGACTCACTAGGAAGATCCCCTAAAATCTAGAGACCTGAGAGGAAAGCACACAAGGGCAGTGATGGTAATAAGCAAGTGTCTAAAAGGCTACAAATTGGGGCGCCTGGGTGGCTCAGTGGGTTGAGCCACTGCCTTCAGCTCGGGTCATGATCGGGGTCCTGGGATCGAGCCCCGCATTGGGCTCCTTGCTCGGCGGGGAGCCTGCTTCTCTCTCTGCCTCTGCCTGCCTCTCTGCCTGCTTGTGATCTCTGTCTCTCTCTCTCTGTCAAGTAAATAAATAAAACCTTTAAAAATAAATAAAAAAATAAAAGGCTACAAATTATATGGAATATAATTCCATAAATTCTATGGAATAAACTCGGTTTATCAGATCTGGGGTCTTGAGAGCAAGGGGGGAAGTACAGGAACGACTGCCCTTAGGGATGTCCGAAGAAACGGACCACGAGGAATCCTCCATGGTGGCTAAAGTGGTCATAGATTGAGAGAGTCAAGAGTTTAATTGGGGCCAAAAAGACTGATGAACTTTAAAAGCCAGAGAATACAAATAATCACGTTGTTGTGGCTATAGGAATTTCTGGTACTTGAATAGCCTTAAAAGGACCCAAGCCATCATCCCTATTTGGCAGATGAGAACACTGAGGTTTCGAGAGAACTGAATGAATACATGGCTAGTTAGTGACAACATCGCGATGGAAATTGGAGAGTGCTGGCTTTCTTTCCAGTGTGGTTATGCACCGTTACTGTTGTTTCCAGTTAACTGAATATTCTAATTACTTGCATTTGATCACTGATGTCACAACACCATCAGGTTTGTGGCAGGGGGCAGGGCAGGGTTCCAGAGCATATAGCAGGTGAAATGGGTAGTGGAATTAAAAGAGGATGAACTTTGGACTCAGAGGTGGGTTCGAATCCTATCCCAGGCCCTTTCTAGCTATGGTTATGAACCCTGGGCAGTTTACTTAATCTTCTTTACTTAATCCAAGGATCGAGATGATAATTTACACTTCATAGCATTTCATAAGGATTAAATATGTATATGTAGTAACAGATGTAAGTGTCTCGCACCTGGTAGGGGATCAATAAATAGAGTGTATTAATGTCACTGTCCTCAGTTCCAGTCCATAAGTAAGAGTTAATCTGTGAGAGAGTACTTTGCTTAGTACTAGATGTTAACGTAGTTTTATCTCTGCTGCTAGGAACCCAAGGTTGGGAAATGATGGGTATTAAGAAAATAAAAAGTGAAACATTAAATATTTACAAGATTGAAGAGCGTAATCAAGGTCGTGATGTATGGGTGTTTAGGTTGTGCATCACCCAGCACAAGGGTATAGTTTACACAGACTATAATGTGAATGGTGACCTCTGGGTTTGCTCAGTGTACAACCTGGACAGTTATATGTGGTGGCCCTGAGGATAGCCTATGATTGATGATTTTTAATGAATAATTGGATGTTTTGTAATAAGGAGAGCAGAAAGCAGTTAACAGATTTTATGGTTGGAGGTATATGGCTTCATTTTTCAGGTGTGGAAACTGAGATCCAGAGAGGGAAAGGAACGGACATCATCCAGGGCAGAACTGGAAAAAGAATCATGTCTTCACGTTCTTTACTAATTGCCCTTTGTGTTTGTGAATTATTTTCTTTGTGGATAGGAGTTACCATCCTGCACTGTGTCTTAAAACTTCCACAGAGAAAGATTTATAGCTGCTTTGCTTCTTCTAAACGTTGTCAGGAACAGACTCAGGATGGCTAAGCAGAAATTTATTTAGTTCTGGATCTTTGCACTTCAGTGTCTCCGAAGTTTTCTTGGGAAATGGTCCCTGTTGAGCAGCAGCCCCTGATCTCCTCTTGCTTGCTTCTGATTTTGACTTGATATTAGCTGGCAAACTACACAGTTTACTAATACACCCAGCTAGGTTGTTAGCTTGGTATTAATCTGAGAACAGTGTCTCTGGAGGCCCACTGAACTCCTTCGAAGTTTGCTGTGCAAAACTGATAAATGGCTTCAAATTATAATTCAGAATCAAATAGGCAGAAACTTAGTGGGGCCTATGGGAGGCTGCTAGAAGCTAGATATGGGGCGATAAGTGCCTTGGTCTTCCAATTAATAGCCAGCTATGCATTGCCAACTCATTTTCCCTTTCCTCCACAGCCAGGTATCAGCCAGGAAATGGATCTGTGGGAAGCAATATGCCACTCGGTGCTGCGGGGACGCCAGGAAGGCTGGTTGGTCTCTGTCAGTGGCACAGGCTAGGTGGCATTCTGAGAATAGAAAGAGTTACAAGGCTGATTGAGGCTGGTGCCTTTCAGAGAGGGCGAGTGGAGGAATTGAACCTGGGCCATGGCTTGATAATTAGGTAGACTCGCAGGAGAGGAGGGAGTGAAGAAGAGATGGGGAATATATTTGGGGGTTCAAAGAATGACAAGCTTCCAAGTCTTGGAGGGAGAAATATACAAGATGCATTTGGGAAATAAAATATGGATGGCTCCCAGTGGAGTGTTGTGAAATCACGAAAGGAAGCTGGGTCTAGCTTGGCAGGTACTTAACCTTTAAGCTGTGGGGTTCTGACTGCCCCTCTAAAAGTTTTCCCTGCAGCTCTTTCTAAAAGATTGCCCTCATTGCCGGCTTCTCCAACACCTGGGGGCAGGAGGTGGGTTAGGAGACCTCTTTCCTCCTGAGGGCTACTTCTGGACCATTTCTAGCACGAAGGCCTTGTTCCTATAACTACTGTATCACCCAGTATGCCCAGCTCGGCCAGCTCGGCCCCGTCCTCTCCCCTCTTCCTGGTTATCTCCACTTGCTCACTGCTGATCTTTTGGAGCCGGAATCATCAAGAATGTAGACTTATGAAGTCATGCATTCCTGGGCTCCAGCCTCGGGTGTGCCACTATGTTGCTATGTGATCATGGGCAACTTAATATCTGAGCTTCAGTTTTTTTTTTAAGATTTTATTCATTTATTTGAGAGAGCAAGAGAGAGAGAGCACAAGCAGGGGGAGCTGCAGAGGGAGAGGGAGAAGGAGACCACCCCACTGAGCAGGGAGCCCGATGCAGGACCATATACCAGGACCCCAAGATCATGACCTGAGCCGAAGGCAGACTCTCAACTGATTGAACCACCCAAGTGCCCCTGAGCTTCTATTTTCTTAGGTGGAAAATGGGATGGTAAAGCAACAGTCTTGTCGAGTGGTTATTGGCATCCAACATTCATTCGGCTAGAAAGTAAACAGCCTAAGATAATTATAAATTGATGTATATTCTATGAAGGGCTTGAGGTAGAGAATAGAGAGGGCAAATGTTGGGGAGGGGGTCTAGATGGGAGGGGGCACTTAAGCTGAGACCCGAAGGAAGAGAAGGAAGACGATATGGGATAGAGACATGTGGGGCACTCAGCATGGCGCTGGCCCGTGCGGAGCACTCAGTAAATGTTAGTGATGATTATTCCCCTTAGTGTTGCTGTGCTGTGCACCTGGCTCTCAGCCTTCCTCCGAGTCTTCAGTGTTCACGCCAATGACCCAGCCCACATCCGCCCTGTTTGTTCCTTTTTCTATCTTTTTAAGATTTATTGACTTATTTTAGAGAGTGTGAAAGTGTAAGCTGGGGGAGGGGCAGAAAGAGAGGGAGACATGGGGCTTGAACGTGGGACCCTGAGAGCGTGACCTAAGCCGAAATCAAGAGTCAGAAACCTAACCAACTGAGCCCCCCAGAGGCTCCTGTTCCATTTCCTTTTCCACGCTTTCCTGAACTTTATTAAAGAAAAAGCAATGATGGTATATCCCTAGAACATCATCAATCTTTTGGGTAACCTCCCTTGAAAATGTGGCATTCGATTTCCAGGCATATGCTAGAGCGTATGTGATTCCTGGTTGTATGAAGCAGGTGAGAAGTTGAACTCCTAACAGTGTTCATCCTCCGGTTTTCCCCAGTCTGTGTGCCCACCCCCTCCCCCCCGGCCCCCGCCACCACTGCCCTTGGCCTGAGCTCCTTAATGTGTGGCAATGGTGGAATTTGAGCCGCTTCTTTAAGACTGGATCTCCTGTTCTGAGATATTCTTGATGAAGGCACCAGACAAAGCCCTCCTTTTGTTTGATTTGCTTTGGCAACTGCATCCTCCCTCCAGGACCTCTAAGATGCTCCAGGAGCTCTTGGACAAAAATACAAATTGCCTTAAGCATGACCGAGTCCTCACCATGACTTCCCGAAGAAGTTTAGCCAAAACCATCACATCAGCCTGAAAACCCGGGTTATTTACATCCAGACTGATCGATGGTTCTGCATTTTAATTTTTTTATTTTAAAAGATTTTATTTATTTATTTGACAGAGATCACAAGTAGGCAGAGAGGCAAGCAGAGAGAGAGAGAGAGAAGCAGGCTCCCCACTTAGCAGAGAGCCCGATTTGGGGCTTGATCCCAGAACCCTGGGATCATGACCTGAGCCGAAGGTAGAAGCTTTAACCCACTGAGCCACCCAGGCACCCCTGATTCTGCATTTTTTGTTCACTGTCAGTATGTTTTGCATTATCTGGTACCAAGTCCTTGCAGTTTTCAGCATTCTCCTCATACTCAAGTCCAATGGCTAAACCAAGGAGACAGTCTGTTGCTTCTTGGCCATCTTGCATCTTGAAAGGACGGTTAACACCTCTGGGATACTTTTCCAAAGAAACCGGACCCATCACTGCTGTGGATGTTTCTTAAATTACTTCTGTCTTCAGTCTTGTAGAGTCTGAGTTCCTGTGAGCTAAATAGTAAAGCTAAATAATAAAGTCTTTGAGTTACATAATGAAGTTTCTAAGTCATGTGTCATTTTTGCTGCAGTTGAGGCTGGCGTGGTTGTGACATGGTTGTGACCCGGTCCTGGGTTCTTGCTCTGGTCCCGGGGCTTCTGTGGGCGGGGGGAGAGATGAGAAGGAGTGGGCAGCACAGGCAGCCAGTGACGTGGCAAGGGTGGCCTGTTAGTTCTTTGACCTCCTCAACTCCAGTGACCATCACTTCTGCTCCACCTAAGGTACCCCCTGCCGTGGCCACATGCTGGACCTTGACTCCCCAGGACTCCTTTCTTAACTCTCAAATGCGCACCATGCCTTCACACCCTTCCCAGTTTTCCCACCCAGTTGTTCCCATTAGACCTGTTCTTCAAATTGGTTAAAACTGCCAGACACTGGGCCCCTCTGGGTCTATTCGCTTTCTCTGTTCTAAGTTCCTCTTTTCCCGGTTATCCTGTCACACCTGCTTGCTTTGGTGTTTGTTGCTATAACAAGGTCACGGTCTCTCGCAGCTGGGTCTTCAATGTTGCCTGGTGATCATTCTGTGGTTTCCTGATCCGCTTTCTCTTTTATACTTTAAACCCCCTTCATTAGAACAGAAGGGGATCTAGAACCTCTCGGTGTGTCAACGTCTTAATGGTCTCCCAACCCGCATCTGTGTAGCCTTGGACTCTTTCACGGCCTGGGGGCACACCAACTCCCCCTGTGCTTCCACTGCCCAGCCAGCACCCCTGTCTCTGCCTGAGGACTGCCCTCGGGCTACCCAAAGTCATTTGCGGCAGAGAACCAGAAGTGGCTAGAAATTTAACCTCACACCCCACTTCCAAAGGGCAGCCCTTAACCTCTGACTTGCGGCCTGGCAGAATAGCTCCTCCAGCAAGCTTACCCTCAGACTGGGACAACACTAAGGCGTAAGAGGGACATCGAGTTGCCCTTCAGGACCCTTTGCTGTCATGGCACTTTTGCTCTGCCCCTTTCCTTCCTGCTCCTTCCTACAGGTTATTCCCAGGAATGTTTCCTATTAAATCCCTGCACAGGCATCCTCTTCAGAGGAATCAGTCTCAGACAATCCTCGCCCAGCTTTTCCTCCTCTTATCGTAAAGGAAGAGCTGGTTTCTCTTCACAACGTCCCCCAGATTCTGGTCCTCCCTGGCCTTCCCTGTTCTATGCTTTTGCATAGCTACAATCTGTATTTGTTTCCTAGGGCTGCAGTAACAAAACACCAGACTGGGTGACTCAAACAACAGAAATTTGTTGTCTTGTATTCTGGAAGCTCGAAGTCTAAGATGGAGGGGTTGGTTCCTTCTGAGGGTTGTGAGGAAAAGTCTGTTCTATCCTTCTCTCCTAGCTTCTGGTGGCTCACTGGCTATCTTTGTTGCTCCTTGGCTTGTAGATCTCTGCCTTCATTTTATACGGTCTTCCTCCTGTGTTGAAATTTCCCCTTTTTATAGGGACACCAGTCATATTAGATTAGGGCCACCCTAATTATCTCATTTTAACTTGATCACCCCATCTTCAAATAAGGACACATTCGTAAGGAGGTACTAGAGGTTAGGGCATCAACATATGAATATGGGGGTAAGGGACACAATTGAACCTGTGATACCATCTCTATGCTCCCTGGCTTTCCAGAACTACAGATATACATGTTCATCATCTGCAGGATTGCTCCCTCGAGTGCCCCATGTAAACCTTGTATTAGACGCTTTGTTTTCTGGCTTCTCAGCACGTTTCACTGTGTGGGGAATTTCCAGCCCCATGAGTCCCATTTCCCCAAGGGGGAACCCGGAAAGGTATTTCCCATGTCTTCTTGTGGTAAGGCTTCAGGCCCATGAATTATTCTGTGCCAGTGAGACCCAGTCATGTGAGACTTTGATTCAGGAAGGAGGGATATGAGGAAGAAGGCTTGGAGTGGACACCATTTTCCCGGCAAGGGTGGCGGCAGAGGTGAATGGCTTTCAGGGCTGCCGTAGTTGCAAGCTGACTTGAGTTCTTGACTGGAAGGGACAGCATTACCTGGCACAGTAGTGGTTGGAGTCAAACAGAGATGCTGGCCACAGAGCCAATGATGGCCTGAGGCAACATGGCGGCAACAGAAACAGCAGTTTCTTCCTGAAGCCAGGGTTTTGGTTTTAGTATTTATCTTGGATGCTTAATCTTGAATTTTTTTTTAAATTTTTTTTTAGTTTCACACAGATTCTGTGGGCTCTTAATGTCATTTTAATGCTCTTAGTTTCTGTTTAATTTTCTGTTTAATTTCTGTGATTTTTTGCCCTTTTTAGCAAAGTCCTTCAAGAAAGGGTCATGTCTTTCAAGAGGATTTTCTGTAAGAATTACCTGATAGTTCAAGGGAGTAAGTCTACCAGCAAGGAGGACATTAAAGGCAATTCCTTCCTTACTCCAACCCTCGCCACCTGTTATTTTGGATTGTCTTAAGACAAAGACCTTTAATTGAGAAGACAATTGGCAGAATACAGAGGTAAAAATCAGTGGGGCCTCTGGCTGGCTCAGTCAGTATAGCATCTGCCTCTTGATCTCAGGGTCCCAAGTTTGAGTCCCACATTGAGTGTGGAGCCTATTTTAAAAAATAAAAAAAATAAAAATCAGGTCTGGAACTCTAAAGGCTCTGTAGGGGAGACAAAGCTTTGCCCCATGCTATCTGGGTTTCTGACTGGATCTGAGAATTAAATTGACCAAGACAGATGAACAAGAAAAGCACACAGACATTTACATAGTCATGAGAAACCCCCCCCCCCCAAAAAAAATGAACACCCAAAAAGCAGACAGCCCTGTATTGGAAAAACCTGAGAGTCTTATCCTTTGCTTTCGCAGAGAATACTTCTGACACTTCTGGTCAAGAATGTGTGGGGTTTTTTCCAACACCAAGCAATTCTGTGACACAAGCTGGGTATCCTGCAGTTTGCCTCACTTCTGAGACTGTCTACCTAGAGATAGTGTCAGATCCCACAGGTTAAGAGTTCAGTCCCAAGGGACTACCCCCCACTTCAAATGCCACCCCAAAGTGTAAGTCCCCAAGTTACCTACATCTTCTGTCTGACCTGGCTACAGATTGGATGTTTGCATGACTTCTTTCTCCTTGGATTTGATTTTTGCTAGAATACCTCACAGAAGTTATTTATTAAAGGATATGATATTATTTATTAATAATATTTATTAAAGGATATGATAAAGGATACAGATGAACAGCCACATGAAAAAATACGTAGGGTGAGGTCTGGGAGGATCTGGAGCACTGGAGCGTCTGTCCCTATGCAGGTGGGAGAGTTCACCCACTTGGAAGCTCTCCAAATCCTCTACTACTGGGGTCTCATGGAGGCTTCCGCACACAGGCACGATCAATTACTATTATTATTATTATTTTTTAAATAAATATTTTATTTATTTATTTGACAGATGGAGATCACACATAGAGAAGCAGCCAGAGAGAGAGGAGGAAGCAGGCTCCCTGCTGAGCAGAGAGCCCGATGTGGGACTTGATCCCAGGACCCTGAGATCATGACCTGAGCCGAAGGCAGAGGCTTTAACCCACTGAGCCACCCAGGTGCCCCACGATCAATTATTAACTCCATTTTCAGCCCCTATCCCTTGTCTGGAGAAGTGGTGGCTGAGGTGGGTAGCTGGAAATTCTAAGCTTTGCATGATGGCTTGGTCTTTTTGGTGAGCAACTCCTACCCAGAACCATCAGGAGCCCACTTAGAGTCCCTTCAGTAAAATAAGATGCTCCTAGTGTTCTTCTCACTTAGGAATTTATAAGGGTTTTGGTAGCCCTGTGTCAGGGACTGGGGACAAAGACTAGATATGAATTCCTTACTATAAATCACAGTATCATGAGGCCCTAATCCATTCACTTAGGTCCCCAGACTCCCATTTGCTACAAGAGGTCTCCCAGCTTCCAACGTTGCTTCCTTTCCATTTATTTTCCACATAACAGCCTGAATGAGCTTTTTAAAGCTCAAGTTACTCCCCTTAAAGATAACTTCTGAACTCTTCTCCCCGATACCAAAGGCTCTACGCAATGTTCCAGGAATGACTTGTACCAAGCTTTCCAGCTAGTCTTGACGACTTGCAAATCCCCAACATTCCTAAGATGTTCAACTTCTGGACCTAATTCCCATTAGATGTTCCTTCTCCCAAGCCATGCTCAGCTCTCCAACTTGGATAGTGCCCCTGCTGTATGCCGTCTTAAAGCCTGGTTCTGACCCCATCAGAGTCCCAGATTCCATTTATGACGATGCATGCCTGCTTGTCTCTCTGCCTGCCTCCCCTGTAAGTTCCCAGGGTGAGGGTGGGGGTTGGCAGACTGGGGCTTCTTCAGCATGATAGTGCCAATGTCTGGCAGAGACTGCCCCATTTCAGGTGCTCTGCACATTGGGCTGAAGGCAACGGAGGGCTGACTGCTTTAATTGCTCTTCCCCCCAGTTTCAGATTTTGAAAGATTTTCACCGCTAGACACAATTTATTTTTTACGTTAACTTGTTTGGGCTTCTCAGGGGATTAATGAATGGTTCTCTTCTCTTCTCTCTTTTGAAATATTTTAAAAATTTATTTGACACACACACACACACACAGAGAGAGAGAGAGAGGGTGAGTGAGCATGAGCTGGGAGAGGGGCAGAGGCAGGGGGAGAAGCAGGCTCCTCACTGAGCAGAGAGCCTGTGGAACTTGATTCCAAGATCTCAGTATCATGACCTGAGCCGAAGGCAGACGTTTAACTGATTGAGCCACCTTGGTGTCCCCCGCCTTTTTTAAAAAAAATTATTCAAAATTGCTTGACAGATTGCTAAGGAGGTCTGTTTTTTTAATCTGCTCAATCTCCCTGCATTTATTTAATTGATAAAGAAATTGAGGTTGAGAGAAGTGAAATGACTTTGTAAGCTTTACAGTGAGTTAGTGAATGACATGAAGCTAAAACTCACGTTTTCGGACTCCTTTCACAATAGCTGTGCCAGTCACCTGTTGGTGCCGTGTTTCACAACTGGCTCTCTAGAGCAGGAGGACAAAACCTCGATTTGTAGAAGTTGTCAGTTTCTGGGGAGTAAAGACTTTCACCATGGCTGACGTCAAGCTCCCTGCCTGAAGTTGTTGAACATGAAGAGTTGGTTCAGAGTCCCTGCTTTCTGCTTTTTCTTACAGGTTTGTAACACAGGTGGTCCCGGCCCCTCAGAAAGTAGCTGTTGCCAGAACGTGCTGAATTCTGGCAGTGAAATCATGCACAAGGCTATAGATAAAAATCCCAAAGGAAGATCTGCTGAAAATAGGACAAGATGGAAGACTTGTGTGAAGAGAGAGGGCTGTTCATTGTCTTGTGTTGGAACCCAACGCCAGTGACAGCCCCCACAAAGAGGAGTTAATGAACCAGAAATACAAGTCCCTGGCAGCTCTGCTCTGTAACTTCTCAGATTTATTGCAGGCAAAATTAATTCTTCCTTCCTAGGAGTTCTCGTATATCTCCACTCAGTAGCTTTTTTATTTTTAGAATTGCCTGCAGAATATATCCAAACTCCCTAGCTTGGCAGAGAGACCTCTTATCAAGGGAAGTTTCAAAGAAGGTGGGGTAGGCTATGGGAAGAACCCAGGCTCTGGGGCTTGAGCAACTCTGGCTTTAGTTCCTGCCCCAGTGCTGAGTGCTGTGAGGTCTCAGGCTGGTGTCATAGCCTCTTAGCTTCAATTTCTTCCTTCTTAGATACCTTCCTGGTAAGGTTGACACAAGGGTAAAATAACATAAGGCATGTCAGGTGCCTAACCCGGCATCTGGCACGTGTTACAGATACGAGAAATACCTGTTCCCTTTTTTTTAATAGGTGACACATTGCCAGCCTGTTCAAATTGCCTTTCTATTTTTAAGAGCTTGCTTTCCTAGGAATGGATTAATTCATTTACTCAGTTTCCTAACAAATATTTGGAGACAGGACCCAATCTCTGGTTCCCTTGTCTTTACCAATGAGCGGTTTTGTAGAACTAGGACAGAGGTAAGCGCTTGGGCTCAGGGTTCAGGGAGGCAAGGTAAGACCCAGTGAAAGGTGTTCTTAAATAAAGACCAAAGGGCTAAGGGGTGATAATGTGAAGCCCGTTCATGATGACATCTCACCGAAGGAAAGCTGTAACTGTGAACCATACTAGTGCCCCCACTAAGGGCTGGGTGTTTGACCTACAGCCCGAAACCCATCTTACCTTCACATGAACCCCATGGAGGTAGAACTATCTCCGTTTTGCTGATGAGAAAACTCATCTTCAGAGAACTGCACACATTTACTCTATAATATTCCTTGTGTACCTGCCACGGGCCAGGAACCGTCCTGGGAATTAGAGAGGCTAGACAATCCCCACCCTCACGGAGCTGGCATTAACAAGGCAACAAACCAGATAAAGTAAACCATGGTTATGTCAAGTGGTGCTTAGTGCCCTGGAGAAAAATAAAGCAGAGCAGGAGTAGGGGATGGAGGGGAGGCTGTCGTTTGATTTAAGGTGATCAGGGGAGGTCTCATGGAGAAGGTCAGCCAAGGAGGCCTGGGGCAGGGCGTGGGCCATGTGGGTAACCAGTTCAGAAACTCGCTGAGATTACCAGGAAGTGACCAAAGGCACTGGAATCACTGTGATCAGGCTCAGAAGCCAGTGGTCTTATTTATCAGGTCTCTTTTTCAAGAAACAGTACTGTAGGGGCACGGGGGTGGCTCAGTGGGTTAAGCCTCTGCCTGCGGCTCTGGTCATGATCTCAGGGTCCTGGTATTGGGCTCCCTGCTGAGCAGGGAGTCTGCTTCCCCCTCTCCCTCTGCTGCTCCCCCTGCTTGTGCTCTCTCTCCTTCTCTCACTCTCTGTCTCTCAAATAAATAAATTCTTTAAAAACAAAAACAAAAACAAAAAGAAACAGTACTGCTGCCCTCCAAGCAGGGTGTGTGTGTGTGTGTGTGTGTGTGTGTGTGTGCGTGCACGCATGCATGTATGTATGAATGTGTTACATTTCCCAGGGCTGTTTCTATCTGGACCCCAGATTCCCTACTGACACCTTCTCGAGGCTGAGGCCTCCCACAGTTGATTTTCATGGAAACTTGGCAACTTCCTAGTTGCCCTGCCCCAGCCCCACTCCACATTCCTATGGCTTTATTTGTGTGCCTTGGAGCCCTGCCAGGGCTGGGCCTGGGACAGGTTGCCATGGTGATCTCCTACTCTTTCCAGATAGAACTTCTCAAGGATGTTGCCCTTGGGCCTGAAATAGTTCTGGCCTGCTCTCAGCCCACAGCAGGATGAACTTTGGCATGGTGAACTGAATTAGGAAACTGGACCCTAGGTGACAAAGCCTTCTGAGGAGCATACTGCAGACCACCCCCCATAGAACTGGAAATGGCTTTCCTTAGGTTACGGGGACGGCTCCTTCTCCCAGCTGTTACATTCCAGTTGTTCTCTTTAGAGCCCGCCACTGAGAGCCCTGCTGAAACAGAGTTTTTTTTTTTTTTAAAGATTTTATTTATTTATTTGGCAGGCAGAGATCAGAAGTAGGCAGATAGGCGGGGGTGTGGGGGTAGGGGAAGGCAGGCTCACCGCTGAGCAGAGAGCCCGATGTGGGGCTCGATCCGAGGACCCTGAGATCATGACCTGAGCCAAAGGCAGAGGCTTAACCCACTGAGCCACCCAGGCACCCCTGAAACAGAGTGTTTTTTAAGACCTCAGCTTCACTGAGGACAGTTTGCACATGACAAAATGTACCCATTTCAAGCGTACAGTTTGATGAGTTTTGACAGTGTATACATGCGGGGAAGAACCACCGTGATCAAGTTATGAAACTTTTCCATCAACCCCCAACGTTTCTTCCTGATGCTTTGCAGTCATCCCCCCTCCCTCAAGCCCCCTCCTCTGATCCCCGGCCCCTGCTGATCCCTTATCTGTCCCCACAGATTCCTTTTGCCTTCTCTAGAAGTTCATATAAATGGATGCATCTGGCATGTATCCTTTTGGGGTGGCCTTCTTTTCTCTGCACGATGTTTCTGAGCTTCATCTGCGTGGCTTCTCAGCCTGGCCCTTCATTCCTTTCCATTGCCGGTTCCATCATGTGGAGTGATTGTAGTCTGTCCTTTCTCTTGTTGGTAGGCATTTAGGTTATTCTCAGATTTTGGTTACCACAAATCAAGTTGCTATGGACATTTGTGTATAAGTCCTTGTGTGAATATATCCTCTCATTTCTCTTGGGTAACACTCTGAGTGGAAGGGCTGGGTCACATGGTAGTAGAGGAATGCTTCGGTTATTAAAAAGTTGCCAAACCACATGTTTGGAGGCAGACCTGGGGGTAGCTGGGTTTTGCTGCCCGGGACTGGAACAATCTATGGCTCCCGAGTAGAATGTAGAAGGCATTCATTCCAAGGCAGCAGGATGGAGAGTGGGTCCTTTATCTGTAACTCACCTGCTTACTTAGGGAAGTCCATGGACACCTACTGGGAGATAGCTGAGAACAGGGCAAGAGTCAGGTAGTCTTAACAGGGTAAGAGAACAGGAAAGTGGCCACAAGAATTAACACCTGAAGACAATGGGATGACTGGGTGAAGGGAGATAGTGGGGACTTTAGAAAGATGTGGTAGAGGGAGGGTGGCTCAAGGTCACGTGCACCAAAATCTCAGTGTGAATTCTGGTTTTCAGTGATTATCAGTTCTCTTTAGGGCTGCTTGCTTTATTGTCCCATTTTGTACTTTGATCTCCCAGTTATTGTCCAGGAGAAAGGAAGGCAAAACCATGTATTTGCCACTCTGTGCAGGGTGCTTGACATACTTATCTCATTGAATCCTCTCAATGACTTGGTAGGGTCTGTGTTCTTCCTCTGGTTTTTGAAACCAGAAGTAATTCAACAATCCGTTACAGAGAATCCTCCAAGGAGGGTGCCGGGTAGAGCCACTGGTATTCTGAGCAAAGGGATAGCCGGACCTGGGGGGTAAGGCTTGAGGGGTTTCAGTAGCTGAGAGGATGGAGAGAGGCTGGGAGATGAGACCAAGAGAGAGAGAGAGAAACAGAGAAAGAGATGGAGAGAGGAAACTCGTGGACTGCAGAAGG
This sequence comes from Mustela nigripes, assembly GCF_022355385.1. Classification (NCBI taxonomy): domain Eukaryota; kingdom Metazoa; phylum Chordata; class Mammalia; order Carnivora; family Mustelidae; genus Mustela; species Mustela nigripes. Next base: position 17,289,932 of record NC_081570.1, read on the forward strand.
GGAGAAGTTTGAGAAAAGAGCTGAAGGTCAGCATAACATGCTACCTCAATATATGATGGTGGGAGTTCAGGACCTGCTGGCCCCAAATACGCCGCTTTGGCAGAGTGCTTATTTTGAACTATAGGCACTTGAAAGATGAAACAGACTCTTACCATAGGAGAGGAGACTGGAAGTGACACCTCCATACGGAAAAAGCTATTGCATCTCTCCCTATTCTTCTAAGGGCCCATTCAGCTTTCCTGAAAATCACTCATTCTCCCCTAAGATGCCTACATCCCCTCTCCCCTTTCCCTGTTAAGATGGTATTTAATCCTGAAGTCTACAGCTAACTCTTTGGTGGCTTTTTCCTCTAGTTAATCTTTCATTTAGGGATCTCAGCCAGGAATTCAGAAGTGTAAAGGAAAATTTTTTTTCCTCTCCTACAGAGCCAAGATTTTGGGGAAGTTTTCTCCATGATATACACTATAATTCCCTCCTCCAAACTTTAAGGAAAAACACACACTATTCATCTTTGTCTTTGCAGTTGGATGTGTGTTGTACACATGTTGTATGTGTATGTGTGCATATATTAATGTGATTATGTGTGAGATTGATTTTAAGTGTTGGGTAGGTCCAAGGAGGCTTAGTTACATTTGGATTACATGTAAATGGAGAAACAGAGAACAGTTGATTTGAGAGAGAATAAGTTGCCCAAGATCACACATCTGGATCCAGATTTTTAAAAAATTTTAATTTATTTTTAACTTATTTGTTTTTTCTAGAGAGAGAGAGAGAGAGAGAGTAAGAGCTGGGGGGAGGGTGGAAGAAGGAGAGGGAGAGAAACTCAAGCAGACTCCCTGCTGAGCATGGAGTCCAACACAGGGCTCTATGTTATGAACTTGAGACCATGACCTGAGCTGAATTCAAGGGTTGGACAATTTCTAGGAACTTCCTTGGGTACGAGGATAAGACATCACCTTTTGTTTTGTAAATCCCAACTTTTTCAGTGATTCCATCTGCAGATGGATGCCTGGTCCATATAACTTGTGATGGACCCCAGAATATGTAATCCTAAAAGATGCCTTTTTAATGTAAGAATTATTTTGAGCTGAAGGCAACTAAGAAAATGGAAATGCAGGTGCCTGAGTGGCTCATTTGGTTAAGCAACTGCCTTCGGCTCAGTTCATGATCCTGGAGTCCCAGGATTGAGTCCGGCATCAGACTCCCTGCTTGAGAGGGAGTCTGCTTCTCCCTCTGACCCTGCCCCTTCTCATGCTCTTTCTATCTTTCACTCATTCTCTCTTTCTCAAATAAATAAATAAAATCTTAAAAAAAAAAAAAAGAAAATGGAAATGCAGGGAAAGTTAGTATACCTTCACCCTTTCTGCTTAAAGACAGGATATAAATTTTCCTTTACTTTAGACTCTTACCAGCCCAGAGATGGCACCAGAATAATCTTCAAAAAACCCTTACTCCATTAATTTCCCTCATTTATTTGTTTTCACACAGTTTTCTATCCTTGGAAACCTGAAAACACTTTCCTGTGTGCTGCCATTTCTCTAGAAATGTATTGTTCTTTGTTGCAGATGCTACATAAGCCTGAGTTCTAAGCGATTTTTTGAGTTATTCAGCCCTGAGTTTCTCCCATGTATGCCCGAGATATGCATGTTAATAAAGTTCTGTTTGTTTTGTTCTTGTTAATTTGTCTTTTGTTACAGAGTGTTAGCTGAGAACTTGAGATGAGAGAGATGGCAGATGGCAGAGAGAAAACTTTTCCTGGACTATACCTGACATTGGAAATCCGCACATATGTCATCTGATTCATGGAAGCACAAACAAGTATTTGCCTGGGTAAGTCTGTTTAAGAAGCTCACATCCTGAGACCTGATTTCTAGTTCTGTCCACATGTTGAGCCCCCGCTAAAAATGGTATTAGTTCTGTAATTTGTACTGTATGCTACCTGTGTAGAGAGAGAGAAGGTGAAGGTCTATAGCTTCAGAACTAGAAATGGGCCCAAGATTACTTAGCCTAATTCCCTCATTTTGGAATGAAGATCTGAAGCCCAGAGAGGGAAGTGCCATTCCCACCTCCTGCCCAATGCTCAGGCCTTCTCTGAGTTTGTTCAACTTTGTTAAACTTCTCTGAGTTTAGCCATTTTTTAGTCTCTGCTGTGAACTTTTTCAGCCTGTCCCGGTGTTATCATTTCCCACCCTGCCCCATGGCATAGGTCATTTGCTTCTTTTGCCTGCCCCCCAACTCCCAAATTGCTATCATAGTGTCTGCATGGCTCCACTGTTTGCATGTTGCCACACTCGGGCTGGGAATTTCCTGAGGGCAGGGACAATGCCTAGCTCATTTTGGACCCTAATGCCTAGTGCAGTGCCTGGTACATAGCCAAGTATTCAGTGAATTTCCTTTTATTTAAATGTAACTCACATTTGTAAATGCCTAAACCTATGGAAAGTGTCCTGTCTTCTCCCACAGCCCCCTTTTCCAACCACTGGCCAGTCTCTTGTGTGATCTTCCAGACATTTTCTCTGCATATACTCAGAATACATGGGTATACACATCTTTAAAAACAGAAGGCTCATGCTACAGAAACTATTATTTTTTAAAAATTTCTTTTTACCAATAAATGTCCTGTCCAAATTCCCTTTATCAGCTATCTATTGCTGTGTAATAAACCATGCTCAAGCTTTATGGCTTATAACCACCACCATTTTATTTGCTCAGGCTTCTGTGGGCCGGGCACGGCAGTTCTTCTGCTGGTCTTGGCTGGGATCACTCTACAACTTCAGTTGGCTGGTGGGTTGCTTGGGGCCTCAGTGAGGAATCGCTCTGCTCCTTGTGGTTTTATCTTCAAATAGGCTGCCTGGGTTTCTTTGGATGGCAGGGTCAGGTCCTCCCAGGCCTGCTGCTTTCCCTGGGTCTGCTCAGTGGCCCTTCAGGGACAGATCCTGGAGCATACACCATTTCAGGGGCCCTCTCAGTAGATTTTACTACTCTAAAATCAGGTATAGCACCTTGGAAGTCGGGGGTCCAGAGCTTGAGCTTCTATGAGCGCCCTAGGGCATCCACTTCTGGTCTTCTCTGCTCTTGTGCCCTCTGTGAGCCTTTATGGAGTCCACTGTTATTCCTGTTCTTGGGAAGGGACAGGTGAGGGTGGCAGGGAGAAGGTCCCTTCTCAGAGCCACACCGGCACTAAGCTTCCCTGCTCTCCTCGAAATCCTGGGTCTAGAAAAACTCCTCTTAATTTATTGTACATTCTTCTGAATTTATTGAGACATAAATTTTATGCACTGAATCTTTCATGACTTAGATTTTAAAATTCAACATCCTTCTACCCTTGCCTTCCTTCTCCTGTCCCCCCCCCCCACCTCAAATATGGCCTTGGCCATGAATTTCAAGGTCTATTTTGAAACTCAAAAGCTAAGAATGGACTCTTTGTTCTGCTACATCCTCCATCACTTCCCAGAGGGAGAGCTTCAAATGCCCTAGCTGCCTCTTGATGAGGGGAAGGATTCAAAGATAACATCCACATCGGATTACATTGTAAAATAGAAAAAAAAAAAAAAAGAACCTGCTGCATTAGAGCTGTTTATCTACAGAAGTCTGAGAGCACCAGGGGAAATAATTTGGTAACTCTGCTCTCACTTGGGACAGAATTTATTTGAGCATATTTGGTGGGGGTGGGGTGGGGTGGAGTGATGGTGGTGGGATGAATAGATTCTCATAATCCCAACTGTAGGTCGATTATATTCCAGGGAGAAAGGTGACAATGGGGGAAGAAGCTCTTCGGCCTCTCTGAACTCAGACATGGGGCCTTGGGTGGGATATAAGCAGTGGCCCTCTGCCCAGGGTGATGCCTCCTGGTGACCCTGGGCAAGGTTAGTTCTCTGGGCGGAAAAGATGGGAGGGTTGTAGCAACAGAGAAAGTGGAGTTCTTCCCCTGCCAGCAGCAGATAGGCCATAGCAGAGACAGACACATAAGTTGGCAGTTGGTGGTGGTGTTGGCAGCTTGTGGGCAGGAACGGAGGTTGGAGTCATGTAGGCAAGTAGCAAAGGCAAGGTCAGTAGCTTAAGGGGGAGGATCAGGGCAACGGGTACTGAGAATTGCAAGATGTTTTGGCACATGATGACTCTGTCCAACCCCCACCCCCCTACCCTGCCCAGCACTAAGAGACCCAACCAACCCCAGCAGGGCTTCTAGAAGCCTATGGAGGAGGAGTCTCTGGGTTGATCCAGCCCCCTTTTGTGGTCCTTCTTGGAAAAACTCAGGGCTGTCAAAAAAAGAACTTACACTGTTCTAGTCAGAACCTGGCATAGGCTCTAACCTCTCTTTTTTAGACCATTTACTAAAAGGAGGTTAGAATTTCTTCTTCTTCTTTTTTTTTTTTTTTTAAATATTTACTTATTTATTTATTTATTTGACACACACAGAGAGAGAGAGAGATAGATCACAAGTAGACAGAGAGGCAGGCAGAGAGAGAGGAAGGGAAACAGGCTCCCTGCTGAGCAGAGAGCCCGATGTGGGACTCGATCCCAGGACCCTGAGATCATGACCTGAGCCGAAGGCAGCGGCTTAACCCACTGAGCCACCCAGGCGCCCCTAGAATTTCTTCTTCTGTCCTTGTCAGATGTTCAGGTATCTGCTACAAGTCAGGAGTGGCTTTCCCAGGGAGGGTCCTAAGAGCCATTCCTTTTGCAAAGTCATTGTTAGGAAGGATAATCTCCCAGCCTCTCCCCTTCCTCCTCCCTCATCTTTCCTTTAAAACAACCAGTCACCTTTGCACAAATTGGAACAGAGCTCAGCAATTTTCCCAACCCTCAGCAGTCACGGAACAGAATCTGTTTTTACTGCTTTCACTCCTGTCCAGCTTTGTTTGACAGTTGCTAAGGAGGTGGCAACGGCTTCTGGGAAATCAAAGCTACAGGCCAGATGCGGGGCAATCAGAGCTGAGCTGGGTGTCCAAGTCAGTGTGGTGCTGGTGGCACAAGGGAGGTGACCACTGGGATGGGTGCCTTAGGGCAGAAGTGGTTTAGGCAGTGTTGGCAATTACATTAGAGGCCATTCCAACGGTACATGTGGGCCTTGGTCCTAGGCGGGCTGCAAGGTGTGTACTGGGAGTGGGTCAGTGAGGGCAGAGAGCATGGGAGATACCTCCTGGCAGCCCCCCTGGAGAGATCCAGTAAGGGGCCAGGAGCCCCAGAGAGGAGGCAGTTGGTTTCCTGCCCTTCCATGTGTCAGCCAGTGAAACCCACAATCTTTCTGTCTGTTGATGGGACTTCATCTGTGCACACAAACTGCAGAAGCAAACCCCCAACCCCCTGCCCCATGTGTCACTGTGGCAATTCTGGGACATTCCTGTTCACTCATGAATCTCTTTGTTGGGTATAATTTCTGAGGGTCACGGTCACTAACCTTCTGACTGAAAGAATTTGTCTTTTTTCCAGCAGGAGAGACAAGTTCCTTTTGAGGAGAAAAAAATTGGTGAAAAGAACATTCTAGTAAATGGAAAATGATTTGGAAGGCTTTGCCTGCACTTGGCAAATATAAGGGGGCTCTCAGGGTGAGGTCAGACTTTTGGGAAATTAAGGAAGCTCCATTGAGGGTGGGGGAAGGAGAGTTGGAAACAGAATATGGTGGGGGGGGGGTGGTGCCTGGGTGGCTCAGTTGTTAAGCGGCTGCCTTCAGCTCAGGTCATGATCTTAGGGTCCTGGGGTTGAGACATGGGTTGGTCTCCCTGCTCAGTGGGAAGCCTGCTTCTCCCTCTCCCACTCCCCCCACTTGAGTTCTCTCTCTCGCTGTGTCTGTCAAATAAGTAAGTAAAATCTTAAAAAAAAAAAAAAAAAAAGAAAAGAAAAGAAAGAAAAGAAAAAAGAAAAAGAAAAGCAGGGTAGGAAGCCCAGAACCCAGGACAATGTGGAAGCTTGTCTGGGATGGGAGTGCTCTTGGATCCGGTGGAGGCTGGCTCTGCAGTTGTGAAAGAATTCACCCCAGGCAGAACAAAAGATACCAAAGCTTACTGAACACACAACCAGGGAGTGGCAGGTAGGAAGGCAAAGGAGAGAATGTCCAGCCTGGAGGCAGTGGTGAGGGCCCAACAGTTAACAGGGTGCAGTGAGCAAGAATGTATGGAATTTTCCCTTTTTTGGTAATCTTAGGACCTGTTCTTGATTGCAATTGGTCAGCTAGGGCCTATGGCTATTTTGAAGTGGGTCATTTAATGAGCCTGTTTGCATCTGGGTCTGTGGTCACTGCGGGCCCTTTTGCCTTGCTCTATAGACAGGAGAGGTTCCCACCTGCCTCATGGGGACCAAGAGTGGTAATTTCTTTTTCTTTACTTATTATTTTTTTTTCACGATTTATTTTAGATAGGTGGGGCAGGAGGGGCAGCGGGAAAGGGAGAGAGAGAATCCCAAGCAGATTCTCTGCTGAGTGCAGAGCCCAACGTGGGGTCTTGATCTCATGATCCTGATATCATAACTAGAGCCGAAATCAAGAGTCTGAAGCTTAACTCACTGAGCCATCCAGTTGCCCTAACAATAATTTCAAACCTGAATTTTGAGTAATATTCAATATTTATATGTGGACTTAATGTTTGTGATATTACGTGCAGTCGACGATGTTTCCTTCTAATTTTTGTGTTAAGATGAAGTGTTGCTCCAGATTTTTGTCCTAGGTAAGTGGAGCCAGGCACATGCTAAGTGAAGTGGGGTACCCCAAAGCAAGTGGTAACTTGGCTGACACAAGAGCTGCTGGATAACTTTAGTCACACTCCCAACCTATAATCAAAAATAAACTTTTTTTTAGATTTAAAAATATATTTAGGGTTGAATGAAATAAGCAAGATAATATATCTGTATGATCTGTAGCATATGATATATATCAATATGATCTGTAGTTCATGAGCAGGTAGAAACTAATACATGGCTGTAAAAGTCAGAACATGGGTCACCTCTGAAGGGGCTCGTCTGGCAAAGGTTCATGAAGGTTCATGGTTGATAAAAAGGTCCTGCTGTTACCCAAACCTGGGTTCACCTGTTGGTGGATGTTGAGCCAAAGACACAACTGAGCCAAAGAATAGCAAAAGGAGGGGTGTTAGGGCACCTGGATGGCTCAGACATTAAACGTCTGCCTTCAGCTCAGGTCATGATCCCAGGGTCCTAGGATGGAGTCCCGCATCGGGCTCCCTGCTTGGCAGAAAGCCTGCTTCTCCCTCTCCCACTCCCCCTACTCGTGTTCCCCTCTCTCACTGTGTCTCTTTCTGTCAAATAAAATAAAATAAAATAAAATAAAACAAAAAACAAAAACAAAAGGAGGGGTTTTAGTTGCAGTGAGTAAAGGAGATAACCAGGGAGCTGTGTCTCCAACACCAAGGCTGGGGAAGAGGGAAGCCGGGAGCACATAAGCACACAGATTCATGAAGGGACTTGTACGATGGGGAATGCAGCCTGGCTTGGGGCAAAAGTCATCTTCACATGACAGAGTCCAGGTCTTAGGAGATCGAAGTCGCGAGGCCAGCAAGGGTCAGTACCATAGTTCCCTGGCTTTCGTTGGTCCGGTATCTGAGCACTCAAGGGGTTCAAATTCTGCAGAGATAACTCAAGAATGTGTATCAGGCCAATCTTTACTTTTGAATCAGCACTGGGAGTTTTACCACTGACTTACTGTCCTTGATATTATTAGGTCATCTCCTGGCCGGATAGTGGCTGTTCTGATATTCTTTTGTTCCCTTAAAATCACTGACTGCTGGGGTTGATTCTTTTGCAATTTCAACATATCCCACGAACTTCTGCAAGAAATGTGCTTTGGGCAAGTAGTGGGGGTTGCACATAGATCATGCAAGATGTCCAGGGGTCTAACACGACTTTTCTTATGTCAAGAAAGCTATGTCTCATCTTTCTTTTTCTGGGGACTCCTAACTCTTTATATTTGTTTTAGGTATTGGTATTAAGTGTTTTATATATTTGTCCAAACTTGTCACTTAAGACCTGTGCATTTTAGGGGTATTTGGGTGGCTCAGTGGGTTAAGCCTCTGCCTTCAGGTCAGGTCATGGTCTCAGGGTCCTCGGATTGAGCCCTGTATCGGGTTCTCTGCTGAGCCAGGAGCCTGCTTCCTCCTCTCTCTCTCTGCCTGCCTCTCTGCCTACTTGTGATCTCTCTCTGTCAAATAAATAAATAAAATCTCTAAAAAAAAAAAAAAAAAAGACCCGCGCATTTTTCTGTGTGCAAATTATACTTCAACAATAATTTTTTAAAAACCTTAAAAGATGCTGTAAGCTTCCAAATTTTTAATGATAAACTGGTTTGGGTTGCTAGTCCACGTTCGTTTGTGCCAGAAATGCAGCAAAGCCCATTGCAGAGATGCTGAGGGTGAGGCCAAGAAAAATTTACTCGAAAAGCTGAGAAAGGAGAAGAGATGGGGAAGGGAGGCACAAACCTCAAATCCATCTCCCCAAAGAGCAGAGTCAGAGATTTTTTTAAGGGCAAGTGGAAAAGGGTCTGGGTAAAGGGGAGAGGAGCTACGGGATTCAAGATCAGATAAAAGAAGTCAGTAAGTAGAAGACGGTTATCTTCTTTTGTTGAGCTCAAAGGGGAGGTCAGTGGTCCTGACTGGTTCAGTTCAGTCTGGCTGCTTCTGGTGCTGCTGCTTCTTTTTTTAAAAAGTACGCTCTACCCCCAAGACGGGGCTTCGAACTCACAAGTGGGAGGGAAGGAGGTGCCTGAAATCAAAAGTCACATGCTCCAGGACTGAGCCAGCCAGGTGGCCCCCAATGTGGCTTCTTCCCACGCAGCCCCCCCCCCCCCCCGCCCCGGTGTGGCTTCTTGATGAAAGCTTGATTTCCTACAAAGTAATTCCATTAACATTTGGTTATCATGGCATCAGGCAAGAATATTATCTTACAGGGACATGGTGGCAGATGGCATTCCGAGAAGAGACAGAAATGGTAAAACGCTCGTTTTGCTTACCTGTCCGGGTAACTCCTTGGTGACCAGTTTCATGAGCTCTCTTCCTTAAAATCAACCCTGGAGAAACTATGCAAGTCAAAGGGAAACAAAGATTCCAGAACCAATGGAAAATAACGAGGCTTCCCTCCTCTTCCGCCAGCCAGCCCTGGATGGAGGTTGCCTTGAACCTGCACGTGGGAGGGAAGGAGGTGCCTGTGGGGGTGGGCGTGGAGGGGGTGAGGCAGGCCTGCCATGGGGCGAGGGGGACTTATTTGGATGACTGCCTTTGTGACCAGGACTTACTTGGTTTGGTTTATGGGTCTACCTTGCCTGTCCCTTGAGTGGCTTAAGACAAATCTTCAGGTTCCTCCCGCACAGGTGCGAAAACCCTGCGAGGGTTAGCGTGCAAGCGGGAGCATCATTTACTCTTCCCTCTTCCTCCAACCCCCAGGACTGGGGAATCAGCCCCCTTCCCATGGTTTCTCTGTAAGGAGCAGAAATGCGTGGAACCCTCAAGCAGTGGAACAGTTTGGTGGACTGGTGGGCAACCAGAAGATCCACAGTTAACCCGTGGCTCCTGGTCCCAGGACTCTTCCCCTTCCCTCTCCTTACATTTTTTTTTACCTATGGACACATCCATGTGACCACGTCCACACAAGCCCCCTCCTGGAGGTAACTACAGTTCTGACTTCTGTCTTGTTCTGCCTGTTCTTGTGTATATAGTATGTGCTCTTTGGTGTGGCTCCTTTTGCTTAATATTCCATGTTTTTGAGATTTGTCTGTGTTGGTGAGTGTGGGATGGCTGTTTGTTGCTGTTGGGTCCTGCCTACCCTGTGACCACACCAGTTTGTTATTCCATTTATCTCTGGATGCCTTTGAGTTATTTCCGGTCATTGGTTAGTACCATTCAGGCCCATGGGAACATTCTTTCGCAGGTCCTTCTGTGCACTCCCTTCCCCTGGGTGTATACTTAGGGTTAGAATTGCAGAATGTGAAGGTAGGCATGTATTTAGCTTTAGGAAAATCTGCTAAACAGGTTTCCCAGAGAGCTGGTAGTATTTTATATTCCTACCCGCAAGATAGGGGCGTTCCGGTGGCTCTGGGTCCCTGTTACCACTTGTCATTTTCAGTCTAATGGAACCATTCTGATGGTATGTTGTGGTATATCCTTGTGGTCTTCATTTGTAGCTCTAGGCTATTTGAGTCTGTGGGTCACTCTATTCAGGGTTTGACTTTTTATCTGAACGCCCTTACATTTTGTGTAGTGGAATAGGCCAACTGTTTAAGAGGGTTTCTGAGATGATGAGTGTTTTTACCAGTTTGATTATTCCCAGCCTGGCCATCAGTAATTTCATAGCCTGAAGAATGTGTGTGTGTTTATATCTTGTAGGTTTCTGAGAACAAGCTTTCTCTAGAATGTTCTTGGCAGATGGGAGTCATTCCAGGGGATTTCACCTGTAAAAAACTCTTCAGATTAAATATCTTTTCAGTTTCAGGAAAGGACTTTGTAAGCTCACATCCCACACTCTGTCGAGAGCCTGTTATAGAGGATGGAGAAGGGACAAGGGAGACGTGGGAGCAGCTCTGAATTAAATAGAAACCTAGGAAGGAAGAATTTCGCTAGTCCGGGTCAGTTACTGGTAGTGCAACAATCACCTTGAGGCCATCATTGTTAGATTAGTAGTAAATCTCATTACTCTCAATTACAATTCAAACATCACCTTCCCAGTGAGGCCCACCCTGATTACCCTATTCAAAATGTAACATCCTCCTCCTCCGGAGGTGGGGGGGAAAGTGGGGGGGAGGGGGAGGTGGGGGAGAGGGGGAGGAGGCAGGGGCAGGGGAGGGGGAGGAGGCAGGGGCGGGGGCGGGGGCAGCCGAGGAGGAAGGGGAAGGGACTTGCAGCCTCCGGTTTGCTTCCTGCTTTCCTGAGCTTCTCCCCAGCGACAAATCATCATCGCAGTGTGGCAGGTCCTTTGCGGTGTTTGTAAACCTTCCAGAAGCAGTTTCCCTGCACCTTCTTGAGACTCCAGCAGCCGCCAGGCAGCACCTCCTCCTTAGAAGTCCGAGTTTCCCTTCTGCCGGGCCTGACCTCCACCCTGTGTTCTCTCCACTGGGAAGGTCCTAACCTCCACCCTGAGTTCCCGCTGCCCTAGGGGTGGGAGCTGCTTCCAGCAGAGGCCACCTCCAGGATAATCTTGAGAGTCTTTTCGCATGTTAACCCTTTACTTACCCGGCGAACAGCTTTATTTACCTAGTTAACAATTCTTGAAGTTCTCTCTGTCTCTCTCTTTTTAATTAAAAATTTACTTATTTATTTGAGAGAGAGAATGAGAGAGAACATGAGAGGGGGGAAGGTCAGAGGGAGAAGCAGACTCTCCGCAGAGTTAGGAGCCCGATGCAGGGCTCAACCCCAGGACTCTGGGGTCATGACCTGAGCTGAAGGCAGTCGCTTAACCCACTGAGCCACCCAGGCACCCCCTAAGTTCTCTCTTTAAATATCTGGTGTGGGGGCTCCTGGGTGGCTCAGTGGGTTAAAGCCTCTGCCTTCGGCTCAGGTCATGATCCCAGGAAGTAGGCTCCCTGCAGAGCAGAGAGCCTACTTCTCCCCTCTCTCTCTCTGCCTGCCTCTTGGCCTACTTGTGATCTGTCAAATAAATAAAAAGTCTTAAAAAAAAAAATCTGGTATGTTTTCTGTTTCTTGAAACAATCAGTGTATTGTTTGTTGTCTGCCCCCTCTCCCCCATAGAAGCTTCCTAAGGGAAGGCAGTTTGTCTTTTCCTTCACTAAGCTACTCTAAAACTCTTAGTAAACTGCCTGGCACTTTGTAAGTGCTCCATCAATGTTACTGGAGTGTATGAATGGGTGGGTGGATGGTTGTTGGTTTACAGTTTTATTTGAATTACTTGTTTGATGAGGTTTTCTATTTAGGTTTTTGTTAGGACTGAGTCCTGATTAATTGTAAAAGGAGGTTTGAATAGGAGAGAGTGGCATGTTCAAAATGTCATCCAGTGACGTTTTGGGGAGCTCCATGGATTGGGAGGTAAAAAAGCAGGATAAGGCTGCTGATGATAGGGACAGCAGAGTATTGGTCTAATGAGTGGTCCACTCAGGGCATCAGTACATTGAATAGAATATATTTGAGGCAATCATTGGAAACAAGTGTTTTACAGTCAGGGTAGGATCGCTGTTGGAAACCTTAGGGATGGAGACAGGAATAGAGATCAGTTTCTCCAGCAAGAAACACTAAGACTGCATGAAGTCATGGTGGCACTTGGTCCAATCAGCAGAACGATTGCAGGGGTCTTCCTTGGGATTGGAGAACGAGTGGCTGGGATCCAACAGTGTCTTGAAGGGACTCTCAGAAAGTTGCTGTTAGTGGAAATAATTTTTTCACTAGTCTTTTGTTAGTCTCAGATGGAGTCTGACTTTTGGTTTGCACCTCCAAAAATTCTTTTTAAGATTTGTCTACTTTTACAGCATCGTAAAAACTGTCACGGACCTCAGGGACAGTTCAGTCTGAAAATGTATTACTTACCAGCAGCACAGATCATAGAGCCTTAAGTTTTGGCTTCCCGAGGAAAATTAGGATGATGGAGTAAATTTGGGTCAGGTTTTTTTTTTGTGTGGGGGGGTATGGTATTTTAACTTATAGGGAGATCGCATGGATACAAGTTCGATATGCTGTCATCATTAGTGTGATTATGTCCATTAAATGCTTTAAGAAAAGAGTCTGGTCTGCTGGATCTTTGCATGGGGTAGGTATCTTTGTATAGAGTGACTCATATAGTTATGCCAGAAAGTCCTGGAGCCCTGCTGCAGTTTATGGGCTCAGGAGAACAAGGTATGGTCTTTTCTGGCATGCATCTGAAGTTTTCCTTTGGTAGTCTTGAAAAATGGATCTATCAGGGTGCCTGGGTGTCTCAGTTGTTAAGCGTCTGCCTTCTGCTTAGGTCATGATGCCAGGTTCCTAGGATCGAGCCCCATATTGGGCTCCCTGCTCAGCGGAAAGCCTGCCTCTCTCTTCTCTCACTCCCCCTGCTTGTGTTCCATTTCTCACTGTCTCTCTCTCTCTCTGTCAAATAAATAAAATTTAAAAAAAAGAAAAGAAAAGAAAAGAAAATGGATCTATCAACCAGGGTATAAACCGATGGCAGAAGTAGGGAAGGATATGCGCAAATGTTTTGTGGTGCACAAAAAAGAACTTGGGGGCGCCTGGGTGGCTCAGGGGGTTAAGCTGCTGCCTTCGGCTCAGGTCATGATCTCAGGTCCATGGGATAGAGTCCAGCATCAGGCTCTGCTCAGCAGGGAACCTGCTTCTCTCTCTCTCTCTCTCTCTCTCTCTCTCTGCCTGCCTCTCCATCTTCTTGTGATCTCTGTCAAATAAATAAATAAAATCTTAAAAAAAAAAAAAAAGAACTTGGCAGGAGCTTACAACTTTATGAGTACTTTTTTTTTTTTTTAAAGATTTTATTTATTTATTTATTTGACAGAGAGAGAGAGAGAAAGATCACAAGTAGGCAGAGAGGCAGGCAGAGAGAGGGGAAGCAGGCTCTCCGCTGAGTAGAGAGCCTGATGCGGGGGCTTGATCCTAGGACCCTGGGATCATGACCTGAGCCGAAGTCAGAGGCTTTAAGCCACTGAGCCACCCAGGTGCCCCACGAGTGCTTCTGAAGGTCTTTTTTCTGTTTGTTTATGTTCTTTCTTTCGTTCAGAATAATTGGGGTAAACCAGGATTAATTTTTTATATGTCTTCTGACAAGACCGCACAAATTCAGATTAATTTACATCTTGGAGTTTCTGCAATGTTTATTAGCCAAAGCAGCATGACTTAGGCCACTTACTATTTGTTGTGGTTCATATTTTAGCTAAACTTGTGTTTTGGGAAAAAATTTTCCATTTCTTCAGAAGTCTGAGGCACACAGGGACCGTATACACTATGTTGAATCAGAAAGAACTTTGAAATTAAAAAAAAAAAAGATCTTTCAAGTGAAATGAGCACCTCTTATTGCTTGAAGTAGAGAGGGTTGGTCTCCAATGGGGATTAATATCATTAAGTTTCTAAGCAACAAAGAGACAATATTTGTGCGTAGGAAGGGGAAAAAAAAAGCCACCTCACTTAATTGTGAAAGTGGTTGATAGGAATCAACCTTAAGGGGCGCCTGGGTGGCTCAGTGGGTTAAGTCTCTGCCTTCTGCTTGGGTCATGATCCGCCAGTCCTAAGATCAAGCCCTGCATCGGGCTCTCTGCTCAGCAGGGAGCCTGCTTCTCCCTCTTTCTCTGCCTGCCTCTCTGCCTACTTGTGATCTCTGTCAAATAAATAAAATCTTAAAAAAAAAAAAAAAACGAAACCTTAAGAAATTGAATGAATGTCATTTGGAGGTGCGGGAAGGGACCAAGAGACACCATTTCGATGGGTTTACCCTTATTGTGGGTATGGCACATGAGGTAGTAAAAAGACCAGACTTAAAACTCAAGACTCTTGTCCGGTGTAAAGTTTCTCATTCTAGGTCACCTGGATGGCTCAGTCAGTTAAGTGTTCGACTCCTGATTTTTGGCTCAGGTCACGATCCCAAGGTTGTGAGATCGAGCCCTGGGTCAGGCTTCGCGATGGGTGTGGAGCCTGCTGGGGAGTCTCTCTTTCCCTCTCCCTCTGCCTCCCACCCCACAGCCTGCTCACACACCTGCAAGTTCCCGTGCACCTGCGAGAGTGCGCCCTCTCCCTCTTTCTCTCCAGGAAAAAGAAAGTTCCTCTTTCCCGAGGCTTGGAATGTTGCAGGGTGGGTGCCAGGTTTGGTAGTCATCGTCACTTTTTCCTTCCACTTCCTCCCCGTCTCACCAGCTGCTGGTTTGGGTCCCTTGAGGGTGGGAATAGGGAGAGGGAAAGGCTTTTCTTGGTGGTTTTAGCAGGAATCTGGTGTTGGTGTCGCTGGATGGAAGTCCAAGGATGACTGTCTTGTGAACTGATTTTGTGGGTTTTTGTTTTTGTTTTTGTTTTTTTTAAAGATTTTATTTATTTATTTGACAGACAGAGATCACAAGTAGGCAGAGAGGCAGGCAGAGAGAGAGGGGGAAGCAGGCTCCCCGCTGAGCAGAGAGCCTGATTGGGGGCTCAATCCCAGGACCCTGGGATCATGACCTGAGTCGAAGGCAGAGGCTTAACCCACTGAGCCACCCAGGCGCCCCTTGTGGGGTTTTTTTGAGGTCCTCTCACATTTTTTTGCAGACCTCCACTTACAGTTCCATGGAGAGGAGAATGCCTCTTCTGGCTGGCCACCCCAGTTTGGCTTTAGGGTTTGATGGTCCAGTATCCAGCCTCTTTCTGCTGATGGCACCTGGCAGGTAACTTTTCCCATCAGATTTCCTTTTGGGCCTCTCACACCCGGAAGTTCCCTTGCGGGTCTGCCAGTGGAAAGCACGTGCCTTTACCCTGCTGTAGGTTAAATTTCTCTCCCTGGCAATAAATCCTTTACCAGCTTCTTTTCTATCCCTCTAAGGACAGTCTGGGTTACTGTTTGTGATGCCAGTCACCCATTCCTTGCATCTTGGCCCTAAAACCACCCTTTAACGCCCTGCTTTGTGTTACTGAAGCTGGAACCCTGCAGGTAGTTCTCCTGTGCGGCCGCCATGATGTTAGGCCTTGTGTGTAGAGCACACTGGAGGGACACTTCCCTTCCCGATGCCTGTGTTCTTCTTTTCTCGCTCCTGTGATGCGTAGTGACCACCAGCATGTGGGACGAGGGCTGCTATGCCTACTGAGTTTTAGAGCCACCCCCATGGGCTTCCTGGTGAGTGTTAAGGGCCTCCCATGAGCATCTTCTTAAGTGAGTGCTCCTGGCCCCTACTGGGCCGCTTTCTAGACAAGTGGTGTCCTAGTGAGTCTGGTTGATGCTCAAGGGGCCAGTTTTCTGCCGGTCAGCCCTGGCCTGTGTCATCTCTGCGAACTTCTCTGCCATCTAGTGGGCCATGACACACTTCCTGCAATGAGGTCTGAAGCTCTTTCACATTCGTTCTTTCCGGTGGGGGCTCTGCCTCCGTGCTGGGGCAAACACTGGGAAGGGGGTGGCACCCAAGGTTGGCGTTAGTAATTAACCCCCGTTCTTAGCTCTTGAGCTTTCCCTGTTCAAATTACTGTGCGCGTCCTGTCTCCTGACTAGACCCGGACTAATATATTTGTCTTTTTCCTATTGATTTTTAGTAATTTTTTTGTATATTCTGAATCTTAATACTCTGTTATGTATTTGTCATGTCTCTTTCCCCAGACTCTCACTTTTATAAAAAAGTACACACGTGCAATTTTTAAAAAATATTTTATTTATTTATTTGACAGACAAAGATCACAAGTAGGCAGAGAGGTAGGCAGAGAGAGAGAGGGGGAAGCAGACTCCCTGCTGAGCAGAGAGCCCGATGCGGGGCTTGATTCTAGGACCTTGGGATCATGACCTGAGCTGAAAGCAGAAGCTTAACCCACTGAGCCACCCAGGTGCTTCGTCACATGTGCAATTAAAAAAAAAAAGATTTTATTTATTTATCTGACAGAGAGAGAGGGAGGGGACACAAGCAAGGGGAGAGGCAGAGGGAAAAGGAGAAGCAGGCTCCCCACTAAGCAGGAATCCCAAGATCCTGGGATCGTGACCTGAGCTGAAGGCAGATGCTTAACTGACTGGGCCACCCAGGTGCCCCTACATGTGTATAAATTAATTAAAAAAAAGATTTTATTAATTTGAGAGAGTGAGTGCAAAAATTGGGGGGAGGGACATAGGGAAAGGGAAAAGCAGAAAGCACGGCTCTGTCCCAGGACCCCAAGATCATAACCTGAGCAGAAGGCTGATGTTTAACTGACTGAGCCACCTAGCTGTCCTGAATTTTTAATGATTAAAGACACTACTTCTGTATCTTCCCACCCTAAGTCAAGATGTACAGCACCGTAAGCACCCTGAAATTTCTCAGCATGCCCCCTCCCCATTCACAATTTGATCTTCAGCTCCCTTCTTCCTACTCCAGATAACTAATCTGGCTTTTATAATGACACTATCCTTGCTTTTAGATTGTTGTATAGTATTTCATTGTGGGAATTTGTGACACAGGGTGTCTCCATTTTACTGGTGGAAGACACCAGAGTTTTCCATTGTTTTTAGCTATGAGGAACCATGTGACTATGAATAGTTTTGAATTGGTGTCCAGCTATGACTGGGCAAGATTTTCTACAGCACATACTTAGAAGTGGAATGGCTAAGTCAAAGGATTTAGGTATCTTCAACCTCATTAGATAATTCCTAATTGTTTCCCACAGTGTTTGCACCAAAACACATTTCCATCCAAATAGGGATGCCATTTCTCTTGCTCTACGGTCACACTCAATACTTGTCATTACCAGATCAAAATTTATTGTTATTATTATGAATATATTTTTGGCTAATTTGGAGGATGTATAATGGTATCTTGTGATTTTAACTGGCATTTAAAACTTGGCCATTGGTGTTGCCTTTTTCGGTGATATTATATTGAAGTCTCTTACCTACTTTTCTGCTGGGTTGTCTGTCATTTTCATACTGATTTGTAGGAGGTCTTAATTTATTCTATGTCCTACTTGTCTTTGGTAGGTATTTTGTATTTCAAATATCTTTTTCACTCTGTGGCTTGTCTTCTCACTCTATGTTATACCATTTGACAAACAGAAACTTTACATTTTAGGGTTATCAGATTTGTCAATCTTTTTCTTATGATTATTGCTTTTCGTGTGTTGTTTAAAGAAATCCTCCCCTACCCTGAGGTCATGAAAGTATTCTTTCTAAAATCTTTTTTTTTGTTTAGTAATCTCTACACCCAATGTGGGGCTTGAACTCATGACCCTGAGATCAAGAATCCCATGCTGTACTGACTGAGCCAGCCAGGAACACTCTTTCTAAAATTTTTATACTTTTTATTTTTCATATTTAGGTTTCTGATGAATGCTGAATGGATAGCCAAGTGTCTAGCACCATTTATTGAAAGACTGTCCTCTGACTGGTGGGTAATGTCACTTTATCATCTCTTAAGGCTATTTAGAAGTTCAAGTATGTTTCCAGGCTCTACAATCTGTTCCTGTGGTTGCTGTGTCCATTCACATGGCATCTTTTTATAAATTTTCATTTTCTTATCTTTTTTTTAATTTAAAGTATGCTCTACATCCTGCATGGGACTTGAAATCACAACCCTGAGATGGAGAGTCACATGCTGTGACTGAGTCAGCCAGGGGCCCCAAATTTTCATTTTCTATTTGTAACTGTGCAAAGGAATAAAATGGATTTTTGTGTATGTATTTTATATTCAGGAGCCTTGCTAAACTTTCTGATTAACTTTAATAGTTCATTAGAAGTTGTTTTGAATTTTCTATGTATATAACATGTAGGTAAATAGACCAATGAAACAGATTAGAGATCCCAGAAACAGACTGAAACTTCTATGGACCCTTGATATTATGACAGAGTTGACAACTTCCAATCCTTGTAACTCTTATTTTTCTGTTTCGCCTAATTGGCCTATCGCGTTAGCTAGGACCCTCGGTACAATGTTGAGAAGAAATGGTGATGCTGGGCATCTTGGTCTTATTTCTGATGCCAGACATCTCACCGTTGCGTATGATGTATTCTGTGGGTTTTATTTTAAAATAGATATCAACGATCAGATTAAATGATTTGCCTTCTATCCGAGTGTACTGAAAATTTTTACCGTGAAAGGATAATGACTTTTACCGAATACATTTCCTGCATCTGTTGAGGTGATCATATGATCCCCCATTTGTTACTTTTTGTATTTTTAGTGCCTAATAGAGGGCCTAGCACAAAAAAGATTCTCAGAAAAATGATTTCTGGGTGAAGTAATTAAATATTAGCTGAATAAATGGGGGGACTTGCAACAAATAAGTAATGGGGCCTTAAGATCTAGGACTTCAGACTTTTAGTCCCAGTATAGCTTTTACAAGCCTTACCGCTGTCACCATGATTTGCTCTGAGGCCCCCATTGACCTCCTACTGGGGGAAATTTTCTAGGAAACTGCAAAGGCCAGGTGAATTTGTTTCATTTCGTTTCCTTTCTTTTCTTTTCTCCTCTCTTCTCTTTTTCTTCTTTCTTTCTTTCTTTCAAGACTTCATTTATTTATTTGAGAGAGAGAGCACAGGTGATAGAGAAAGCGAGCTTAAGCCTGGGGGGAGGGGCAGAAGGAGAGGCAGACTCCCTGCTGAGATTGTGCCCTGAGCCAAAGGCAGACCCTTAACCGACTGAGCTACCAGGTGACCTGACAAGGTGACTAACATCGTCTTGCTACTCTACTAAAAAAAACAGTCTAGCCTTAGTAACAATGAGACTAAGCTTACCATGAACCTTCGGATGATCATCAAGGTTTTCTTGCCAATATGCTTGCTAGATTTCATTGAAATCCTCTTTGGAACTAGAATGTAGTTGGTAGTTGGTAGATGGTGGTTGGTGAAGTCAGGAAGAAACTTTATGTCTTCATAAAGAATCTGAAGTTATTTACATGTGGGATCTCATGAGGCACAGGGAAAATTATTAAGGGACAGTTGTAAGTGACTTTTTGGAAACAGCTAATTACTCGTAGTTCATTGTGTTTTATTGTGTTTTATGGAGATCATCTGACTTACTTTTCCATATTTGTCTTAACTACTACAGTTACGATTATTAGATTAGGCTTTGGATATAAAGGTGCTGGTAGGTTAAGTTATAACACATTCTCAGCAGATTTCTTTTAATTTCTTTTAACACAAGACATGCTCTTACTCAAGGTTCTTCTGTGGTCATGGTACTAGGGTCAGTCAGTTGTCCTAAAACTCTGTCGTAGATACCATGAGTGCCAGCTCACATTGCCTAAGCCTACCCTGGAGATGACTTGTAGATCATCTACATCTGAATGGCTTCCTGTTTCTCCCTGCCTGAAGGTGTCCTCAGGCTGCAGGAATTTGCTTGTCTAGTGCACAGGAATACTAGAAATGTTGGGGAATTAGTGCCCCAGATGATGGATGCCCCAGTTAATAAGAGGTGGAGTTGGGGATAAATACCCCAGCCCCCGTGCCCTTTGGGTGGACAACTCTTTGTTCCACACAGTCTCACAGGATTCCCAGTGGGATGGGGCCCCACCTAGCCACAGCAGTAGCCTGCTCATCAACACACCCTTTCTTTTTTTTTTTTTTTCTTTTAAAGCTTTTATTTACTTATTTGACAGACAGAGATCACAAGTAGGCAGAGAGGCAGAGAGAGGCAAGTAGGCAGAGAGAGGGGTGGGCTTGATCCCAGGACCCTGAGATCATCACCTGAGCTGAAGGCAGGGGCTTAACCCACTGAGTCACCCAGCACACCCCCCCCCCCCAACCCCTTTCTTGTCTTCCTTTCTTCCCTACTTCACTTGTCCACTTCCCTACTGGTGCTTCCTGTGATCACCTCTCAAATAAACCCCTCATACTCAAATCCTTGTCTTGGGGACTGCCTTTGGGGGAACTCACTCGTTTTGGTCTTCCCATTCTGCCACTTAAGAAGCTGCATTGGCTCCTTGCCATCCACTGAGAAGGGTCCAGACTCTGCTCCCAGGTGTTGGATGCCATCTGTAATTGGTCACGTATTGTCGCTTCCAACTCTCCCCTATCCCATTCTCTAGCTCAGCCACTGATCCCTACCCTGGCTGTGCATATGCCCAGCTCTGTGCTAGAGCTTTCTCTTTTCCCCTGAGGGATGCCTTTTAATTAATGACCTGCCAATTGCTCTCTTCTCTGCCCTCCTGGACACAGCCCCCCAGAGACTAGCACACAGTAGTTCTGAAAAATATTTGTAGGACAAATCCGTTAGTGAATGAGATTGTCATTTTAAGCCCATTAGACTACTAACGTAGTAGTCTATTATAGACTATTATCGAGTTCGATAATAGCAAGCGTTGGTTATTGGTGCTGGGATATAGGTACGTCTTACCCTGTTGTCTGGGGCATAGATTAGCATCAACTTTCTTGGAGGCCAGAAAGACATGACAATATCTATCAAAAACTTAAATATGCCTCCCATTCAACATAGCAGTTCCACCTCTAGTTACTTAATCCCACATAAATACTATATCCTACAGAAATATTCTATTCTTTAGAAATATGGCACCTGGCCCAGTGGTGTTTGAATAAGGGTCACATACAATGCCTGTTCTCATTGTTTGTAATGATGAAAAAATAGGAAACTGCCTAAATGTCTACTGATAGATGAATGGCTAAACACTAGTTCTGGATATAAAATAAAATACTGGGGTGCCTGGGTGGCTCAGTGGGTTAAGCCTCTGCCTTTGGCTCAGGTCCTGATCTCAGGGTCCTGGGATGGAGCCCCACATCAGGCTCTCTGCTCAGCAGGGAGTCTGCTCCCCCACCCCCCCGCCTGCCTCTCTGCCTACTTGTAATCTCTGTCAAATAAATAAATAAAATCTTTAAAAAAATACCATACATTGGTTAAACAGGATAAGGAATGGTCATTAAAAATCTTCAACACTGATGTTCGAAAAGCAAGTAGAAAAATACGAATAGTATGATTCTGTTTATACGAAAAGAAATGCACAGGTGGTTATATTTTTATATATACATGTATGTATATGAATGTATGAACAAGGACTAGAAGGATACACTCCAAACTGCTAACGTTAGTTACCTCTGGGAAGGGAGGTCTTGAGTGTGTGACACTGGAGAGGGGAATGGGAGACTTCTGCTTTTTATTTTAGGTATTTTTGTTCTGTTAACATTTTTTTTTTTTTTTTTTTTACGGTGAGAACATAGTTACTTTCCATTTACAGTTATAGCAGGAGACCTGTAACCTATTCTTTTTTACCAAGGACCCTTTGGGGGGACAAAAAAGAATCTCCACTCAGATCCCATTGCAAATATTCTGTATTCGAACCGGAGCTCCTGGGGGCACCTGGGTGGCTCAGTGGGTTAAGCCTCTGCCTTTGGCTTAGGTCATGATCTCAGGGTCCTGGGATGGAGCCTCACATCAGGCTCTCTGCTCAGCGGGGAGCCTGCTTCCCCCTCTCTCTCTGCCTGCCTCTCTGCCTACTTGTGATCTCTCTCTCTCTGTCAAATAAATAAATAAAATAAATAAAATCCTTAAAAAACAAACAAACAAACAAACAAACAAACCCAGGGCTCCTGGTAAGCAAATAAATGGTATGTACTAGTAGAAAGATAATAAGCTTTATCTGTAAAATGCATTTATTAGTATATATTTGATCTTCGTGGGTTGTTTATTATAAATAAACTCAGAGTTTATGAATTCATGGGGCATTGCTTGTTGGAAAATGTTACATACGCTGTATATTTAATGGGGCATAAAAAAAAGAAGGTGCCGCATAACCAATATGGCTGCCTCATGTAAGTGATGGCACATGTAATTGCTTAAGACTTACATGTTAAATCCAAATCACAATGTCTCCTGTGTGGGCGAGGAAGTACTTATGAGAGCCATGCTGATGGTCTCAGACTTCCCCAAGGAAGGAATGTTTTGTGCATGTCTTTTGGTTGCTGTATCCTTTGAAATAGTAGGGTTTGGTCCTGAGTAGTATCTATGATGCATGCGAACTTGATTTACAAATGGGGAGATATAAGTGGGATAACATGAGCAGCTAAATGGACCTTAAGGCCACGGAACTTGGTAGAATAATCTGGGCTGAGGGCATGGATAGGAAAGAGAAGATCTTGGACAGTGGAGTAGCCTCCTACCCGGTCTCCTGGCCTCAGGGCTCTTGACCTCTCCACAGCTCCTAATACTCACCTCTTGTTTGCCAATGTCCCTGCTGCCCTTGGCTCCTTCAGCTGCCAGAGAACCTCTCTCTGCTGTTGCCTCTGCCTGCAGGATCCTTCCCCTGGGACATTCTCTACATGGCTGACACTTCTCACGTTTCAAGTCTCAGTTCAGATGTCATCCTCTAGATTTGCCTTGACACGCGACCTAGAATAACTCCCTTCTCAGTCCTGGTCTCTTATGGCCTCACCTTGTTCACATGCTGCTGTCTGAAATGGTTGGGTTTTAAATTGATTTTTTTTTTTAAATTGTGGTGAAATCTACATAACATGAAATCTACCACTTCCACCACTTTTAAGTGTATAGCTCAGGAGCACTGTACATTCACAATGTTATATATAACCATCACCTCTATTTCTGGAACTTTTTCATCATCCCAGATAGAAACTCTACACCCGTAAACAATACCTTCCCATTCCTTTCTCCTCCCATTCTCTATCCTACTTTTAGTAACCTTTATCCCACTTTTTCTTTCTTTCTTTTTTTTTTTTTTTTTAAGATTTTATTTATTTATTTGACAGAGATCACAAGTAGGCAGAGAGACAGGCAGAGAGAGAGAGAGAGGAGGAAACAGGCTTCCCACTGAGCAGAAAGCCTGATGCGGGGCTCCATCCCAGGACCCTGAGATTGTGACCTGAGCCAAAGGCAGAGGCTTAACTCACTGAGCATTCCAAGCATCCTTCTATCCCACTTTTTGGTTTTATGAATTTGCCTATTCTGGGTTCCTCCTGTAAGAGGAATCGTACAATACTTGTCCTTCTATGTCTGGCTTGCAAGATACATCTGTGTT
The DNA here is from genome assembly GCF_022355385.1 of Mustela nigripes. Lineage (NCBI taxonomy): Eukaryota > Metazoa > Chordata > Mammalia > Carnivora > Mustelidae > Mustela > Mustela nigripes. Next base: position 17,313,466 of record NC_081570.1, read on the forward strand.
ACAGCAGGTGTCAGACTTTCATTCCTTTCAAAGGCTGGATAAGATTCCATTGTATGGATGTACTACATTTTGCTTATCCATTCACCTGTTGATGGGCACTCGGATTGTTTCTACCTTTTGGCTATTGTGAGCAATGCTGCTATGAGGTGTACAAGGATCTGTTTGAGGGGCAGCTGGGCAGCTCAGTGGGTTAAACGTCTGCCTTCAGCTCAGGTCATGATCTCAGGGTCCTGGGATCAAGCCCTGTGTCGGGGTCGGGGGTGTGTGTTGGGGCGGGGGGGGGTCTTTGCTCAGCAGGGAGTCTGCTTCTCCTCCCTCTGTGCTTGTGCTCTCTCTCTCTCGATTGCTTGTTCTCTCTCAAAAAAATAAAATCTTAAAAAAAGAAGGATCTGTTTGAATCCTTGGTTTCCATTCCCTTGGGTACGTACCTAGGAGTGGAATTGATGGTACGATTGTTTATTTATTTGCTTGGTTATTATCTTCCTTCCACTAGAATACTGACTCAAGTGCCTCCAGTAGTGCCTGACCCTCATTAGGAGCTCAGTACATATTTTAGAAAGGAACACATTTCTCGGGTAAACTGAACAGGGCAACATAATTGTCACCTACCTCGTAGGGCTGTTAAGAGGATGAAATGCAACGGCTCACATCCTAGCATGGGGCCCCGGCCTGTCATCACACTTCTGTGTATGGTGGCGGTCCGTGAATGCTTCACGGCCCAAGTTCCTGACCTTCATAACTGCTGTCTTGGCTTCTATTTATTTTTCTGTTGCCAGCATAGAGTTTTTTGGGTTTTTTTGGTCTCCAGTTTGCCCAACACCATGAAGACCCGAGATATCAAAATGATCAAGACCCTGTACCTGTCCTCAAGCAGCTCAGAATTACATTAAATTCAGAACATTGGCCTAAAAGCAGACTCTTGAGGAAAGGTTCATAGAGAGAGTTAGCTTGTGTTTTAATTTGAGCCAAATTCGTTTCAAAATTCACAGCATGACTTGGGAGTCCTCTTCAAAGTGGGCGAAGAGAAACAGAGCGCGAAAAGTCTCCCCCTTATTTGTATGCTTCTGCCACCTCTGATGATCCAAGGAAGACGCCGAACCCTGTGCTAGAAGCCCTTCAGCTTTTCCCTTCACCTGTTGCCTATCAGGTTGCAAGAAGCTGCTTAAACTTTTGCCACCTTATAGTCTCATTTCACGCTTCTTGGAACTCTACTATGTGAATCTCTGGGGGGATATTTGGGGGAAAGATGGAGAGATGGAGGAAAAAGAAGCAGGAGCTGTCAGGAATAGACTTGAAACCAGTATCAAACCACCAATGAGTTCTTATTAAGCACCAACTGTTTGCTGCTTATGGTGCAGTGAGAATCAGGGTGGGGGCTGAGGGGAGTTCACGTACTGTCATTTTATCCTCACAGAGTTTATGATCAGGAAGGGGCAAATAGAACTCCTGGCTGAGACACTCTCACAAGACAGAGATATAGGGATGCCTGGGTGTCTCAGTGGGTTAAAGCCTCTGCTTCGGCTCAGGTCACTATCCCAGGGGCCTGGAATCGAGCCCTGCATCTGGTTCTCTGCTCAGCAGGGAGCCTGCTGCCCCCCCCCCCTGCCTGCCTCTCTGCCTACTTGTGATCTCTGTCTGTCAAATAAATAAGTAAAATCTTTTAAAAAAAGATGTAAGTGCTGAGAGACAAGGTGGTTGCTGGTACACACTTAGACTGTCAAGGTGGAAGGGCTCACTGAAATATGGACTAGACCCTCAGTGGGGAAGCCTGAGGCTCAGAGAGCATAAGTGGTTTGCTTAAGACCACACAGCTAGATGCTGTCAAAGATCTCTGTTCCCCAGCCTCTCTACCGCAGGTTTTTTTTTTTTTTCTTCTGTTAAACCACAGGTGTCTCTGTTAATTGAACAGTCTAGCGTGGCTCTGTCCAGGTTCTGTAACCTGAGTCATATGAAAAATTTAAAAATTTCTTGTAGCCACATTTAAAAAAATGCAAAGAAACAGGTGAAGTTGATTTTATTAATATTTTATTTAATCCAATGTATTTGAAATCTTATCATTTCCTCACAGAATCAATGTAAAATGATTAAATGAGCTATTTTATAATCTTTTCATTGTGCTAAGTCCGAGAGGTGGGCGTATGTTTTCTCCTTCAGCACATCTTTCGTTTGGACTGGCCACACATCCCGTGAGCTATAGCCGCGTGTTGGTGGCTGCTGTATCGGCCAGCCCCATCTAGCTATTTGAATTTAATGATTCATGTATCAGGTTTTCAGGGAAAATAGTGAAGAATGTGAAAGGTGTTGTATAGACATCACAGTCAGTACACTGACAAAGAGTCTGAAAGCTGGCCGCCTGGGGTTTGGAACCTGAGTCACCCAGTTGGTAACTGTGTAGACTCTGGCAAATCATCGACCCTCCTTGATCTCCGTTTCCCTAATTGGTTTACACGCATCAAAGGGCAATTGTAGAGATCTGCTGAGCAGCTTACATGAAATATACATGTGTGTAGGCACATACAGGTAGATCCACATCTCTGCGGGAACAGGATTTGCTAGTAGAACATCTGGCCCTCAGAGTGTTATTTTCATGTTCTCTAGAACACAAATGATTTCAGAATGTTGTCGTATGCTGAGCACTGGATGGATAATGAAACAACTTTATCAAGCATCTTTAGTATCCTAAGAAATCAGTACAAAAGCAAGTGGGGAGCAACTAAAGATGAGCCAGGATGTTGAGCTGGGAAAGCCAGCTCATCTGGGCAAAGTTGGGAGGTGCAAATCTCTCCAAGCGCCCCCCCCCTCCCCACTGGGCCCGACCCCAGCTCACAGCCCGTGGGTTTCTGACTGTTGGGGAGATCTGAGCTCTTGGACTGGCAAGCTGTGTGCTCTTGTAATCTGCTATGTGAACATATTCTCTTAAATTTAGGATTCAGAGTTAGATGGGAAAGCTCTGCTGGGAGCTGGGCGGCCTCAGAGCCCAGCTGCTAGCCATCTTCTGATAAACGGAGAGCATCAGTTGCCCAGGAATGGAGGCATGTTTGCATCACTACCTGAAAATATGGAGTTCTGGAAAGGTTCAGCGATTAGGCCAAAATGAATGGGCTGAGAGTTGAACCCAGGTCACCTGACTTTCGGGCTGCTTTAGAGATTAGAGGACTGAGTATCGTGTACCCAGAAATTGAGTATTAGAGACATACTCATTAAACTGAATGCAGTTAGTTGCTCTCCCTTCAGAAGGCAGTCTGGAGGCTGCACTTTAAATACTTCTGTTTTTAGTTCTTCTAGTGGCTTCCCATACAGCTCTAAAGATAGGTTTTGTGTGGTTATTTCTTAATGCATTAATTTTAGACATTGCTGTAGCTTTCTCATAGGGTGTTATAGAACCTCCTTTCCTCTCTTCTCGTTTTGATGTTATGTGGATTCAAGCTGCCTAAACCTCTTTCCTTTTCCCTTAGCTTTCTGCTGTTACCTTTGGCTTCCAGTAAACAGAATTTACATATGAGTATCATGTAAGTAGATCCAAGTAATATGCTAATACGGCATTTCCTTCTCTGCTCACTTAATGCCCCTAGAGGAGAGTGTCCTCAGAGTCATACCGACCAGCAATGGTTTAAAATCATGACATGTTTTATTTTTGGATTTTGTCTTTCCCATACGGCCCTTCCCCCTGGCATTTCTGAGCCTCTGTTTTCTTGTTGGGAGTGGCTAGTAAAAAAATTGCTGATCTTTTCTGAGCAATTGCCACATGCTGGGTACATTACTAAGTGCTCTACACATAATTAATCCTCGCAGGTACCCAAAGAGGAAGGCACAAGAGTTTCCCTGTTTTACAGAGGAGGAAATTGAACCGCAGAGAGGTTAAGTGAGGGAGCTGGGATTTAATGCAGACGGCCTGGCTTTACTTGCCTAACCGCTGTGCTCTACCCAAGGGGCATGTACCATTGTCACCATATCCCCAATCCATTCTCATCCCTACTCATTCCGTGTATTGCTTCCTTGTTCTAATTTAGATTGGTTTCTTTGCATTCAGACCAGGCCTTCCTTGTTCAACTATTATAGTTTATTTTAAATAGACATCTTTGGGACTCTCATTATTCTGCTTTCTGCACCTGTGGGAGAGATCCATGTAGATCCTGGAAGTGAGTTTGGAGACTTTTGGTCAGGGAATTCTGGTTTCTAGATACTGGGTGCATAGTTAATAAAGGGGGGGATGTCATAGACTCTGTGTGGCCTTGTTCCCTTGTCTTCATGGACTCCTTGACCCATCGAGAGTGGTGTGGCCAGCAGAGGGTCAGAGAGTACCCCATAAAAGCATGGGGCCTGGAGGAAGAAGAACCTCTTGCCTGGGTCTAAGGCCATTACTATTTTCTCCAAGAGATTTTAAGCAGTTTTTGAAAATAAACTCATCCTCAAAGCTCAGTGATTTGCTACCACTTGCTGAAATGATTCAAAAGAATGTATGTTGAGTTCTGACTGTATGGTTATAGGCAGCCACTTAAGGGTCAGACCTGCTAGGCTGTCTCCGCAATGCCAAGGCAAAGGGTGCTCAACCTTCTCCAATATCTGTGTTATAGATTTAAAAGCAAATGCCAGAAATCCCAGAAGGAATGGCTGCTCTGAGAGGCATGACCCATTGCCCATGTGGGCTCCTCACTTGGAAGGTGCTCTTGAAGATTGAAGCAAGGATACTAAATCACAATGAGGAGTTGCACTGATGGTATGTCCACATAGACTTTAACTAGACTGATCCTCCTGCAAACTGTAGCTGTTAACCTGTGTTCTATACCCCCTACCCCCCACCCCCAAATTTTACCTGAAGGACTGGAGGATAAACAAAAGCAGAAGATCCTGAAAAGAAGTTAACACTGGGAAGTAAAGAATGGTGCAAAATGAGTTTCTAATATTTTATGGCCTTACAATTTGAGGGTGTCTTTTAATATCCCAATAGAAAATCTATAGTATTTCAGGCCTGAAACCCAGAGGGCAAAGTTGAGGGCAACCACAGCTACTGGAAAGTGAGGGAGAAATCCTGGAAAGGTAAGAGGTAGAGAGAAGAGGAGTCATGAGTTCTTTATAAACTCTTTTTCCAAATCTCAGGCTGACCAGTAAATTGCACATGTAGAGGAACGACTACAAGCAGATCAGGTAAGGACACAAGAAGTAAACTCATATTTGATATGCTTTTCCAAAGACAATGTGCTTCGAATCCAACCAACTTAATTACCTGGCAAAACAACAATCACAAAAATCAGCACTCTTTAGAGGAATGTAACAGAATCCAGAGCATCCATTACATAACATTCACAGTGCACTCCAAAATTATTTGACATGCAAAGAAGAAGAAAATGTGATCCATTTTCAAGAGAAAAGATAATCAACAAAGATTGGCCCTGAAATGAACAGATAATGATTTTAAAGGAACTATTTTAGCTATGCTCTTTGCTATAAAGGAAAATATGTTCATAGTGAAGGAAAAGATAGGAAATCTTAATAAAGAAATATAACTTTAAGAAAGAACCAGATGGAAATTTTAAAAGTAATGAAAGTAAATGAGCAAAATAAATGGTCCTGGATCAAGGAACACAGAGAATAAGGAGAGGCTAGCTTGGCCGAGAGGGGGCAGATGTCTGTGGTAGTTTTTAAAACATTCAATAGTCTTACTTCTCATTTCTGTTTAAAATATAATGCAAGTTTATTGTAGAGATTTTGAAAATACAGTAAGAGAACAAACATCTATTGTAATCCTATCACCTAGATAACTCACTGTTGACACTTTGATGTTTATTCTTCTAGTCTTCTAAAAATATATATCATCTTTATTTTAATCAAGTACATTCACACTCTATATACTATTTGAAATCTGCTCTTTGATGTTAAAACCTATCCTGAACATCTTTGCAAGCCTGTAAATGTTTTTTTTTTTTTTCCCTCTGCAACAACATGTTTGATGCTATGACTGGATTGTAATTATATATTAAGTATATTAGTGTTATGTTTTTCATATCCATTACAAATAATTTTCTCAGTTGGCTTTTGCTTTTTTTTTTTTTTTTAAGATTTCACTTATTTATTTGACACAGAGAGAGAGATCACAAGCAGGCAGAGAAGTAGGCAGAGGGGGTGGGGGAAGCAGGCTCCCTGCCGAGCAGAGAGCCTGATGTGAGGCTTGATCCCAGGACCCTGGGACCATGGCCTGAGCCGAAGGCAGAGGCTTAACGCACTGAGCCATGCAGGTGCCCTGGTTTTTGCTTTTTATACAAATTATGGTGTACCTATGCTTTCCTCTGTTGGCAGCAGTTCAAAAAAAGTAAGATCCTGGGTGACACAGTTGGTTAGGCATCTGACTCTTAGTTTCGGCTCAGGCAGTGTTTTCAGGGTTGTGAGATCAAGCCACCTGTTGGGCTCTGTGCTCAGTGTGGAGTCTGCTTGAGATTCTCACTCCTCTCCCTGCCCCTCCCACTTGTGCTTGCTCTTTCTCTCTCTCTCAAATAATACATAAATAAATCTTAAAAAAAAAATCAGCTGCCATCTCTCTGGTGCCATCTGTTAAATGACATTTCACACATGGGCAGGGTCCCTATCTGGTTTGTTCATCTCCATATTGCCAGCACCTAGCATATTTCCTGGAGTTAAATAGCTACTCAATAAAAATATGTGTTGGCCAATCAACTAACTTCTCACCTGTGCCCCTGAGGGGAAGGCCCAAGGGACCATCACTGTTTGCTGGTTTCCATTCTTGCTGTGTAGCTAGTCTGTTTTTGATCTAATAATTCATGCTCTTTGGCCAAGCAATTCCTCTTCTTGAATCTATCTGAATTTTTTTCAGAGATGTAGGCAAAGATCTATATCAAGGATGTCTATCTGAGTTTTATTTATAATAAGGAAAAATTGGAAACAGTTTTAAGGGATATGGAAATGTTACATAATCACATGATAGACAAACACAAATATGGGGTTTTAGAATGCTTCTTGGGAATGTGAACAAATTCTTATTATTTGATGGCATATGAAAAGTCCAGAAGGTAAAATTATAAGAGTTCCCAACTCTGTTAAGATCAGCAGGAAATAACCCAAAAAATGTTAACAGGTGGTGTGTGAATTGGGAATGCTTTCAGCTCTAAGGAACTGAAAATCTGACTTATAGTGCCTTAAATACAGAGGGGTTTAGTTTTCTCTGATAAGTTGTCTAGAGGTTTGAGGGAGTGCCATTGGCAGCTTGGTGATATTAGGTATGGCATCTCGCAATGCTGTTTTCTTTATGATCACAAGATGATTGCCTCAGCTCCAGGCATCATGTCCACATCTGAGATAGGAAGGAAGAAGAGGAGTAGCACGGTGCTCTAGGTACCTCTAGAGCCTACCGAGGTGCCCCAGCAGATTTCTGCTTAAGTCTCTGACCAGAATTGGGTCCTGTGGCTGTCTCCATCTACAGGGGAGCCTGGAAAAGGGAATATTTAGCCTCCCAGTTTCCAGAGTAGAGGCTGCAGCAGGGAAGGAGTAGGAATATCTGTTATGTTAGTTAATAAACAATGTCTTCTACTCTGCTTATTTCTGGGTGGTGGGCTTATGAACATTTTTGCTTTTCTTCTTGGTTCTTTTCTGTGTTGTCCAATATATCTGCAACCCACATTTATAATTTCTATAATTGAAAAAAGATATTTCCATTCTTGCAAGCACAGATACAACAGATATTCTTTTAGAAATTCCTTGTGAAGTTGGGGGCTTCTGTCTCTGGAAGCATCTGTATTGTCATCAGTCACAAATGTGCAGAAACAAGTGCTGAACTCTGTGGGAGCCAGACTGACTCATCTGTCTTCCCCCCGCCCCTGCCCCCACTTAGGCACTGTGCTAGTTCCTTGGACAACCTCCCTTTACCCAATTCTCACAACAGCCACCTTTTCCAGAAGAGATACAGGAAGGTTGCATAATTAAGTCACACACAGAATAAAGCAAAGCCAAGTCTGTGCTGGTAGCACCAACTTTAATTTTGTATATTCCTTCCATGCAGCAAGCTCAGTAAAGATTGTGTTGAATGAATGCAGAGTAGATGAGTCATTTGGATGTACAATTTTTTTTTTTGGATGTAATGGATTTCATAAAAATTTCTAAAAACTATGCTCCTCAAAGAATACCACTAAATAAATGACTATCCAAGCTACAGACAGGAAAATATATTTTGCGAAACATCATACAGATGGGTATGCAATTTTTTTAAACTACAGCTATTACTTGATAATGATTTCTTGTAGTGTATCTGTGTTAGCACTAATTTTAATCAGTGCGATCGAAAAATAACAGACTGTGCTAGATTGCCTGCAAGAAAAGAACTCAGCTCTCTTGTCTGTGTCTAATATCCTTGACTAATATCTGGATAAAAGAAGCTTACTATGACTCCAGATGAATGGTAGTAGAACTGCCTGTACCCACCGAGCTTGATGAATCATCAAGATTTTGCTAACTTTTTCATTTATCTCCCTCACTTCTACTTAAAAAAAAAAAGAAAGAAAGAAAGAAAAGAAATCCCCCAAACCAAAGAAACCCAATAAACTGGAGTATTTTAAAGCAAGCCCAGAGACTGATTTCATCATGAACATTTCTGTAATTGGAATAAAAAGGCTTTTGAGTGGCCTCGTGTTTCTTTCTTTAGATCTGCTCACATAGGAAGCAGTGACGTGCGTGTGGGCCGGCTCCATGACCTGAAAGAGGCCCAGGAGCGGAGGGCATGTTCCTTCCAGGCTCTGCAATTTGTTTTGCTCCCAACCCAGGGCCCTTCTTTGCTGAAACTCCTCTGGCCTCAAGATTTATCCTTTTTTTTTTTTTTTTCAAATGCTCTAAGTAAAAAATATCTGGCTTCCTCTAGCTAGAGACATCTGGGGAGTGTTACTTCTGAAAGTATTTTTGGCATGAAAACGTCACCCAAGTTGCTGGAAGTGATTTGGAAATTTTAAGGTATTGAAAACATCTGACTAGTGTGGTAGCTAAGGCCGAGTGGCTAGAGGTTAATTATTACACTGGCTGGTCATTTCCCATTAGGATTCTTGCTCCCTGTGCTGTGTGTTTCTTCTTAGGTCTTAAGGCTTTAGGTCAAGGATTCTCCCCAGGCTGGTACGCGGAAAGTGACAGAACAGGTACCTGTAGGAGACGAGTGGCTTGGGGGTCTGATAAAGGGGGGAAGGCACTGCCATTGTTCCCCTAACCCTGCCTGGCTCCCTGGAAGTCCAGCATGTTGGGAGATCCACAGAGGGATCCTGGGGAATGCTTGGCTCCTGTGTTCACTGATGGGCTCCACCAGATAAGAGACGCAAGGTTCTGCCTCTCTGAGTCCCACACAAGGTACCGGGGATCAGGCTAGACCAGCTGAGATGTTTCCCAGGATGAACCATTATAAGAAGAACACAAGGAGCGAGTGGGAATTGCAGCTAAGGAGGAAGCACTGGGGTCCAGCAAGCAGGTGCTGAGAATAGCCTAGGCCGGGGGATGGGGGGGCAGGAGGCCATTGGGGGCAGGAGGCTGGGAAGGGGAGAAGAAGGCAAAGGTGAAGTCCAGTGGTTTGGACATTGCTTGGGGGTGGCGTGGTAGAGCAAAACATCCTCTGAACCAGGACCCAGGGATTCTTGTTCTTATCTTGACTCTGCCACTTACCATTTGGGCACTCAACAACTCAGTGATGCTGTTGCATTTGATCAGAGGAGAATGCTGCCTAACCTTTGAAGTGTTGTATGCACGTGACCATCATGACCTCTGCCTACCTGCTCCCTGGGTGGAGACAATCTCGTGGAGGAGATGCGAAAGTGCTTTGTGTTACGATGAAGTACATACATGAGCACATGAGCCTCATGGGAATTAGCAGGAAGAGCACGGTTACTGTGTTTCCTGATTTCTTGGAAATGTGTGCCATTCTGCAGTGACTCATGAAAGAAGCCACATCTTCTCTGAGATGCCAAGTACAAGAGTGGGGCAGGGGCTTGGATACAGCCTTCTTTTTCACCAGTTAGGAGATGAGCAAAGCAAAAGAGAGTGAGGTTCGGGGAGGTAATAAAACTCTTAGGTCAGCTAGAAGGGCCTTCAGAAATCATCTTTCAGCCTTCTTGTTTTATAGATGGGAGTGAGCCGCAGAGAAAGGAAAAGAATTGCCTAAGAGCACACAGCGAGGTGTGGCTTCAACCCTAGGCATGTGTGTTTTCCAGATCTGCACCATTCCCATGCTTGTTCCCAGCCAGGGACAGTCATGTTCCCCCAACACCCTTTGCTGAACAGCAGGTCTGGCTCCCCCAGGCAGCCTGGAATGAGAGCCGCGGGGCATGTAAGTTAACCTGCCACGCTGCCCTCATGTGTAGTGGGCACATGGAGGAGGCATTCATTTCATCCTCGAGGTTAGAAGCCATTTTAGAAATCAGAGGCGGGGGTTATCTCCTGGTGGTGGGAGTATTGATGATTTTTATTTTATCCTTTATAATGTTCAGGATTTTCCAAAATATTACAACAAACATTTATAATTTTATAAACCCCACTCCCTCCAAATCTTATTATTTTTTAAAAAGATTTTATTTATTTATTTGATAGAGATAACAAGTAGGCAGAGGCAGGCAGAGAGAAGGAGGGAGAAGCAGGCTCCCACCGAGCAGAGAGCCCGATGTGGGGCTTGATCCCAGGACCCTGGGATCATGACCTGAGCCAAAGGCAGAGGCTTAACCCACTGAGCCACCCAGGCGCCCCGTCCCTCCAAATCTTATTTTGAAAAAGAAGGAAGTGGGACGGCTGCGACATGCCCCAGGTCTGGATTGAGGTCCGCTGGGCAAGGCCAACCATATCTGTCACACCAGTATCTGCTCCCCGAGCTGGGAGACGTCCTGAGGTCATCTACCTCTCCAGCCTGGCACACAAGGCCAGCCAGGTGGCATCTCCCCACCTCCCGAAATGTCCTCCTCCCAACACCACTGCCAAACTGAACTCGTTCATCAGGGTCCAACACAGTTCTGCTAGGTCCGTGAAGGTGTTTTAAAGCCCTCCCTCCCCCGCTGGGACGAGCATCTTTCTCCCTCCTCTGACCACTAGTGGCACTTTCTTTGGATCCATTTTGTCGTCCTTATCTGCCTTGTCCTGGAGTCTTTTGTACCCAGGTCTGTCTCTCCTGCTGGGCTGAAGCCTCGAGGGTTGGGCCTGCATATCATCTTTCTTTCTGCTTCCACGGATCTCCCCAGCCTGACACTGGGGCTCAGATCAATGTTTGCTGAACTGCAGCGAATTGAAAATATGGCCACCCAGTGGTTTACAGCAGGGCTCCTCACCCTCAGTGCCCCTGCCCTTTGGGGTCCGATAATCCTATGTGATGGGGAGCTATGGTTTAGTAGCGTCCTTGGCCTCTACCTACCCAATGCTAGCAGACACCCCCGGTTGTGACAAGGACATGGCTAAATGTCCCCCCGGAAGACAAAGCGCCTCCTGTTGAGCACCCCTGGATATGGTTGATACAGGGTGTTTCAGAAACAACCCCTTGGGTAGGAATTCCCAGATGAGAAAGGCCAAGGCTCATGTAAAGTTTGGATGGAGAGTCTTGCCCATCCCACAACCCCGAGACCCCCCAGAACCCCGGTAATGTCTTTAATTCTGCGCTTTGGCATGCCCACTCCACTCTCACCTCCCCCACCCCCCTGTCCTGGGTTCCACCCTGTCCCCTTCCCCACTGCTGGCCCCGTGGCCTGTGCCAGGCTGTGACCTACTGGTTGACCCCGCTGGTCCACGCAGACTAGACCACAGGTGGAACCTCAGCCTGCACTCTCTTCTCCAGCACCTTGGCCTCCTCCCCGTGCTTGAACACGCTGATGGTGACCTGCCCCGTCTCAGAACCATACTTATTCTTGACGAAGACACCGTAGCGCCCACTGTCCTCACTGCTGACCCTTTCGATGGTGATGGTGACCTCCGAACCCCTCACTTCCATGCGGTAGCGGTCAAGGAAGGTGACAGGCTGGTCATTCTTCAGCCAAGAGATTTCAGGGGTGGGGTCTCCCGAGATGACACAGGTCAGGCACAGGGTCTGTTAGAAAGGACAGGAAGGGAATGCTCCATCTCACCTCCTTATAATCATACTTGGCATTCACCTTCACTCCCCCAGACAGCTCCCAGTACAGGTTGTTCCTGGTGATAAATTTATTATGTGAGTTCTATTATAGCCCATAAAAGGATAACATTAAAGGGAGAGACGTTTTATTTTAATCCCACATCCTCCATCCTCAAGATTTCTACAGGAATGCTTACTAGTTAGAATTTCCATCATTACCCTAGCAATCATCTGTCCCACACGGGCCTGAATTTTGCTTTATTGCTTTTTGTCGCATATATGCCGTTATGATTTTACCATGCAAATAAGACTATATTGCTTTAGTAAGAAGATTTATGAACGGGGTTTGAAAATTCTCAAACAAGCTCGAACACAGAGCACTACAGTGTAAGGGTCAAACACGCTCTGGAGCTGGGCACTGGCAGACTGACTCTCAGCTCTGTCCCTTCAAGCTGTGTGACCCTAGGAAAGTCTCTTGACCTCTCTGGGTCTCAGTTTGTTCCCCTATAAAGAGTGACTAATGGTAGTACTAATATTGTATTTCCTGTGGCCACCTTGATGATTAAACAGACTACAGTATGTACACACACAGGGAGCAGTGTCTGGTACAAAGTAAGCACCACAGAGACATGATCGATCATTTTCTAGAACACAAGGCTTGCATACTTTCAGGTCAAGAGGGGCTTTTAGGAATCATGTAGTAGAACTCCTATGGGAATGGAAAAGGAAGTTCATAGACAGAAGTCTGTGATGCCCAGGGCCACCTGGAGAGGTGGGGCGAACACCCCCACAGGCCTGACACTAGGCTCAGTGTTTCCTCGTGACCAACAAGGTATGGTCACTCGGCCGGACTCCGGAGAGCCGGCTCTTTCCGCCCTTGAATCCATGGTGCTACTTTGTGCCATGATCTCTGATGGGTACAGAACAGTGGGAGCACAGGGTGGGCCGGCCGGCCACGGGCTAGAGTCGCTCAGTACCTTGTCTTCCATGATGGTGGCTACATCTGGCAGGCCCCTCACCACTTTGGCACGATCTGGAAGGGAAAAGAGAGACTCCAGTGATGAATGGTTTCCTGCCAGCTGCTTCCCAGAATCAGGTTCCACAGAGCTAGGGTTTATTTTTAAGCCACGTTTTCTTTTCTCCCTTTTCATCATTTTGGGTGGAAATCTTTAAATTTGCATTACGTGTTTCCTTGCCTTTCCCAACAGAAGACGGGGGACATACTGCGCTTGCGGTATGGACTTGAAGTGATCCTGGTAATGAATGGTACCTGGAGGGGACAGGGAGGTGCTCCCGCCCTCAAGAGTGGGGAAGGAGGAACTGGCTGGGGACACGTGATGAAGCTCAAGTAGGTGGATTTGGCGGGGGGCGTTCTTGTTGCTCGGCGGCCAAGCCACGTCCCTCTGGGGTTGGGCCTGTGTCCCAGACCAGGTGAGGCCTCAGTGTCCGCACCAGTCAGAACCAGCTTCAGCTCCGAGGCTGTCCCTTCCCCAGGCCTCATCCAGAGAGCCCGCCCAGCCTCATTTCTGTCTGTGCGGGCCTTTCAGGCCCCTGCTGCTGCCCTTGACCTTGTCCATGAGCCTGCTTGGTCCACACCCACCATCTCCCTGATCCTTGGACCCTTATCCATCCATCATCTGCTGTTGGGCTGCTGTTGCCCATGGCTGCACAGACCCCATGGGGGACCGGGACTTTAGACGCCTGCCGGGAAGTAAACTCATGGGAAGGTGCCCCAAACCCAGACACGGAAACACCAGAAATATGAGAGGACTTACTCTTCTCAATGATGGCCAAGGCTCTGAAAAACAGAAATGGGTAAGAGGTTTGAGTTCCATTTGTGAAAGATCAGGCCCGCCCCGGGCAGGGGTGAGGGGGTGACGAGGGAAAGGTGGAGCTGGCCCAGGCTCCCAGGACGGGGTCCTGTACCCACCTCATGCCATACCCTCAGGGGCCTATGATTCACCCAAAGGGTACTTACTTCAGTCTCTGGTGCTCAGCCAATGCATCATCAAAAGCTGCCAGAAGGAAAGAGGGGGAGGGGAGGGGAGCGTCAACCCCTCAGCCCCTGTGACCTACAGGAACAGGGCTTCATGCTGACTGTTCCTCCGCTGCCTTCCCCATCCTGTGTTCTCTCAGGGCAGTGCCCGGACTGGATGGAGAGACAGGAGTCCCCTTCCCTGCAAAGACTAGGATTCTCTAAATGGGTTTCTCTGCAGACAGACAGGTGGCTGGCTCACCTTGTCCCGAGAGATCCGCTGAGAGTTGCCGGGTGTCCTTCCCTGCGGCTATCTCCAGGGTGTATTTGCCTTTGTCTGAGTCTTTCGGGTCCAGGATGTGGAGCCAGATCTCATCCAGGGTGGTTCCAGCCCTTATCCGGTCACCGCTCTCCAGGCGCTTTTCTCTGAGTATGAGGACAAAGAAATGTGTGACTTGGCTCAGCTCATCATGCTGGCTGGCTGTGGGGCTATAGGCACTCCCTGACCCAAACCCCTCTCCTGGGGTTTTGTTTCCAGATCTGTGAGCTGGTCAACCATCCATCCATCCTTCCATCATTCATTCGTTGGCTCATTCATTTGTTTGTTCAGCAAATCTGTGGCACATCAGGTAAGTTCCCGTGCTGAGTCTACCTGTGACACGTCCTTCAGGCTCCCGGGTCAGTGCCTACCACCTCCCCCACCCTTGGGGGTCACTTCCCCATCTCTTCCTTCTCATCAGCTTAAACCCTTCCAGCATTTCTTTGAACAATCATCCTTCCCCAGTCCTTAAAAACCATAGAAACTCCCTTCTGTCTTTACTGAAACATCATTCCTAGAGACACTTGGTCCACGTCTTCAGTGTTGGGTCACAGAGGTGACGCCTCTGGTCGCCTCTGGTCTTGGTCACTAGGCTCAGTAACTCTAGTTGGGAAAGGAGCCCTTGGCTTTGGCTCTCACTCATTTGACAAACTTGACCAAGTCAGTCTAGCCTTCTCCATAGGGCAGGTGCGGTGATGTCTGCTCTGCGAGGCTGAGGCATGCAAATGACAAGCAGCCCTGGGAAAAGATGCTCTCAAGCTGTCTGTGCTCACTTAGCTCCTGGCTGAGTCTCTATGGATTACTTATCCATCCTGCCTTCAAGCCCTGACACTCAGTCAGTCGTCAGCCCCACAGGTCCCTCTGCCTGCACCTCTCCCCTCAGCCTGGCTGCCTGAGTTGCCTGGGGCTGAAAGACCCATAGGAGCACCGTGACTCCCCTGACCATCTGGTCTTCCTTTCCTCCCCCAGTTCCCAGATGCTGCTTTTAGATAATCATCCTTCTGTGGTCACGGATGTTCAGGAGAAATGGTTTTACCACCAGGGTTCTGACCTTTGCTGGGGAACCTCCCTTCTCTACCTTTAATTGCTGTTCCCTATCCCCGACTCCCTCTGCGGACAGCACGACTGGTGGGAGACCCTGTGTCTGCCAACCCCTTGGGACTGGGCTCGGGGGCAGATGCCCCCTGTCCTTCCCCACCCTCTACCCCCTGGCCTGCAGGGAAAGGTCAACTTACTTGTGGAACCAGGTGGTTTTCATATACTCGATGTCAAAGTACTTGACCTTACTGAAGATCCGGATCCCCTCCTCGGTCCCTTGGATCTTCAGTGGGGTCGCAGAGAGGGCTGGGGAGGCAAAGGAAAAGGCCAAGGTCCTTTGGGCAGAGCATGCTGGGGCCAGCCAGCTCAGCCCTGCTCTGGGGGTGTGGTGGTGGGGGGAATGTGGCATTGCGAGGAGGCAGGGATTCTTTGAGGTTGGAAACAAAACCCAGGCCCGGTAGCCCAGGCTGGCTGGAGGGGCCCTGGAAGCTGTCTGCCTCAGGACAGGGCTAGCGAAGCAGGGAGTGGGGCTTGCTTACCACCAATCCTGCCCAGCTCAGTGAAGATGGCATCCAGGGCTGGAGGAAGATGGAGAGAATGGTCAGCTGATGTAGGGACCTCCCAGGGATGTGCCTGGGGTGGGTATGTCCCTGGGAAAAGCTGGTGGAACCATGAAGAGCTCAGCACACAGGGGGCACAGCAGGATGACTCCCATGGCTTGGGGGTGGAGGGGGTCTGGGGCACTCACTGATTGATGGGGCAGGGGGCACCATGGAGAGAGGACAAATGGGCCAGGCTGACCATTTTCTTGAGGCTGGGCCAACCAGCCTGATGAGGAGAGTCTGGGGCCCAGTGTGGGGCGGGGGAGTGAACTCTGGCTTTGGCTCACTGTGGTATACTACAGAGAACGAGGGCGTCGGTGTCGCAGACCAGGCCCCTGCCACTGACCAGCTGTGCAGACTTGGGCAGGTCACTTAGGCTTTCTGTTCCCTCCAAGTGATATGGGGATCCCATAAATTTGACCCCACATCTTCTGAGTCCGTGTGATTCCCTGGGTCCCCGTGGCCCATGTCTAACCTCGCCAACTCCTACCTTCCCCTGTGAGGTCCAGAATCGTGTCATCCTCCCCTCGGTCATCAGAAACCGTTGCTCTATAAATTCCCTTGTCCTCTTTGGACAGCTGGAAAGAAAGATGAGAGATTTCATGGTGTCAGCATGGGTTCTGGAAGGAGTACCAACCAGCCTGGACTCCGGGCCTGCTCCTAACTCTGTATGATCTCAGGCAAAATTCCCCCCTTTCTCCTCTCTGGGCCTCAGTTTACCCATTTGGAATGCGTGATTGCTGAGGCTCCTTCTAGCTCCAGAGCTCTTTGAATCCAGGTTTGGGTCGTCTCTGGGCCTTGGGGGAACTGAGGGCAGAAGCAGACACCCCACATGTGGAGTCACAGGCCGCTGCGCCAACCGGAGCATATGATGAGCTCTCCTTGCAGTCACCTGAGCTGGACTCCTCCCTTGGGGTCCCTGGATGGAGGGACCTGGGGACCCCTCTGCCCTTGTCCAATAGGAAGTGTGTTATCTTTGGCCCAGGACAAGGGCATCCCCAAATGAAGTCTGAACTACCCCTCGGCCCAGCAAGAACTTGGGTTGGACTTTGAAGCCTCTCCTTCAGGCCTTGGGAAGTGCTCTGTTTCCCTGTCCCCTTCAGGGGGCCCTCCCACCTTGACCGTCTCTACATAGTATGTTTTGAGGCAGAATCCAAGGCAGAGATAGCTCTTAACCTGGGGACAGAAGGGCTGAGCCCCACTAGCCTTCTCTTATGTCTCCTCACCCTTTCCCCAGGGAAGGTTCCAAAGTCCCAGCAGAACCTGGGGGGAGAATGACTGGAGTGACTTCTGAGCCCGCTCTTTAGCCTTGTGTCTTGGTGTGTAAACCCTCGGGGCCTCCATTTACTCATCTGTAGAATGGGGGCATCATCCTTGCCTGGCTATGCACTGTAGTTGCTGTGGGGATCAAAGGAGGTAACCCTTGGAAAGCCAGAAAGTTCTGTGCCAGCTGGACAGACTGTGAGAACAAGCCTCAGTAGCTAGGAAGCACCTACTTGTTGATCATCTCTGTTCAAGGAGCATGCACTGTGGTGACAAAGGCCAAGTCCTGGCTGGGATTTGGGGGGAAAGACCCTGAAATCATTATTTCCTTCCTAGTCAGCAAACCTGTATGTGCTCCAGTCCTCCTGGACACCCTGTGAGGCCACAGAAACCAGCAGCGGGGCAGAAAAGCATGGAATGTTTGAGAAGAAGCCTTGTGCTTCTACTGTAACCAGGCCACCCTCCTCTGGAGGCCGGGAGGAGATCGTGGGCTGGAGAATGGGCCTCCAGCCCTGCTTTGCTCTGCCCAGCCCTGCCCCACAGAGAGAGCCTTCCTGTCCCGAATCCCAAACTGTTGACTGAGGTAGGACCAAACCTTTGAGAGACAGCATTCCTTCTGACCCAATTCATGTTCTAGATGAAAACCAAGGTCACAGAACGACAGTGACCAGCCCCAGGCCACATAGTGGCAGGCCCAGAAATGGAATCCAAATGAAAGGAAAAATCAGTATTACTGTTTCTGACTTTATTTGAAATTTTGCTATTTCCTCCACCATGGGCTTTTTTTTTTTTTTTTTTTGCATTAATTTTGATTAAAAAAAAAATACTGCCTGAAATATTAACTTGATTACTGAGTTTTCAGTGCCCCCCCTTACATTTTGTGCTTCAGGTGAGCGCCCCACTTGCCTCCCCCTGGCCCTGCTCCTGACTCTGCCTGCTGCTCTGGGTGCTGCCAGGGGGGGTATGAGCCCTGAAGTGGGAGCTGTACTTTTTTTTTTACCTCCTCGATGCACAGAGTTCCCACTCCAGTCTCTGGGTCGTACTGACCATCCGGTGTCTCTCTCTTCTGGAAGAACCACTGGAAGCGGGTTTCCTTCTTGGTGTTGGTCGCCTGAGGGGCAGTCCATGAAGAGGGCGATCCATGAAGAGAGACTCCCTCATGTTTTCTCACATTTTTAAGTAAAAATGCACCAGCTCTTTTTTTTCCTCCCACAAACCTGACTCTCTCCCACCTCCATACTCACTCTTAGCTGATTCCTTCCTAGATCTCAGCTAGCCCTTCCTCACACCGTATCTCCTCTGCTGGTTCCACATTCTGGATTTTCACTAATGGTGTTCCCTCTACCTTTTGCTCACTTCCCTACTCCATTTGTCCTTGTAAGTCCCGATGCATCTTAAGGAAGCAAGGAAGATGTCACCTCCTCCAAGAGGCCTTCCTTGAAGCACCCCAGAGTGCCTCAATCATGATTAACTGATTTCTTGCACGTGCCTGCATCACAGCAGGAGACATGCTGTTTTCTAAGGATCCTGCCTCAGACCCCTGGGCTCCGAGAGACCCAAGGAGACCCCACTTCTTCATCTTTGTATGTCCAGGGCCTTGGGGAGTGCTTGGGGATTCCCGGAGCACACTCTCCAGCCGTCTGTAGAGGCTGCAGAGTGCTGAGGAGCCCCAGCTTTGTGGCGTTAAAACCATGCTCTAGACTCTTCCCGCTTGGGTGTGGTCTTGAGCTCTTTCTCTACTTGTTTTCGGATCCATGCCCATCTCACAGACGACCGTGAGGCGGATGAATTCCTAGCACTGGGTCTGGGAAGGCTACTAATAAACGTCAGGGAATCCCCCTCAATCTATGGACCTTTCCCAGAGGCCCACGCCCCATAGCACCCCTTGCCCGAGCAGTCAGGAGATCTGGCTGGAGGCTGATCCAAACCACACTAATTCGGCTCCGTGGGCTCTTGCGGGGGTGGGGGGCGTAAATTTTGTTTCCCAGTTAAATGTAGTCTCCCTGGGGCTACTTCTCCTCCGGGTCAGCCAAGCACAGAAACTCTGGAAAGTGGGCAAGGACAGCCACCAGGACGAGCCATACGCGCCCCGCCCTGGGCCAGGGGGCGGGGATTTGCCTTGCAGGTCAGCAGCACTTGGCAGTCCTCGGTGACCTTCCACTGCAAGGGCTCCACGAAATGCGGACCTGGGAGTGCAGAACAAACATGCCCACCGTCAGGGCGCCACCTGGTGGCCAGGTGGGGGGGGGCAGCCGGCGGTGGGGTGGGGCAGCTAGTGATTACAGGCCCCTCAGACTCGGCCCCCACCATGGCAGGGACTGCGGCGACGCAAGGGGGGTGCGTAGGGCGCGACATTTACGGAGGTGTTACTCTCAGGGTTGGATCGACTCTCGGGGGTGTCGCTCTCTGTTTTGTTCTTGCACGGGGACAGAAGTGGATTGCATTGCAGTGGCTCCCTCTGGGACCCGGCGGAGCTGAGGGATGGATTAGCCGACCTGCCCCGCACCCAGCAGATCCCCAGCACGGAACACTGGCCTCTTTTGAACTCCCCTACCAGCAATTCTTACCCTGTTTTCTCTTCCAGTCTCTTCTCTGAGCCTCTGCTTTCCTCAGAAGTTTGTCAAAATCTGTGAACACAGAGGAGCGAACTAGCCTGAGTGGGAGGCGCGCAGGTCCGGAGAGGGGCAGCGGGAGGGACAGAAGACCCCAGGCCAGAGAGCAGAGGGCTGAGGTCTGGCGTGTGGGGGTTGGGCAGTGGGCGTGGCTGACCGTCATCCACCAGCGCCAGGGTGATCTGGTTTTTGGCTTTTCCATCCTGGAGCTTGGCGGTGTACGACCCTTTGTCATCCTCCGACAGGTTCTGGATGATCACTTCCACCAGGCCCTTCTCTCGGACAAAATTGATTTTGCGGTTCTGGGGAGAATAAACCCGGAGAATCTTTTTTGCCCTTTTCCTGTCCCAGGGGATTTGTGCTGTGGGGCACAAATCAGAGTGTACTTGGACTTGGGGGGTGGTATGTGCGGAGCGACAAGCCTTCTGAGGCCGGGGCAGGGTCCTGGGAACAACTGTGGGGCCTAGCAGGCACAGGAAAGAGTCTTGGGTGCTTGAGTTAATTGCAATAAATAATAAACCCCTGCCCCCCACAGTGCCACATTCTCTACTTCTTTCTACAAATCCCCCTAAACGAATGAAGGATAATGTGAAAAATGCCTGTGAACTTGCTCCCCAGAATTAACACTCACATTTTGTTGTGTTCTAACAGTTTTAAAAAATTTTATTTTCCACATTTAGGATTGTATTCCCTCTGGATTTATTTGTATGTAGGATTTAAGGGAGGCAGCTAGGTTTATTTTATTCTTCTGTAGGGACAACCAGTAGTCCCAATGCTGTGCATGGCAGACCTCAGACTTGGTCACACATCCTCTACCATGTGCCAAGGTCATGATTAATCTTTATGCAGAACTTTTGGATCAGTATTCTCATTTGCTTCTTCTGATTCTGGGACAAACCCACAACCCACTATCATTGTACAGATACAGAAACTGAGGCACAAAGAGGTGAAGGGCACACAGCCCACAGGAGGTGAGTAGGAGTCCTGAGCTCCTTTTTCTCTTAAGAACCAGTGCCCCTCTCTGTAACGCATATCCTCTGATGGTAACTTTGCCACCCAGAGATGGAATGTGCAAGTAACCAGATGTCATGATTGACTCTCTCCTGAAATCAAAATCGCCATGCTTGTAAAAACATGATTGATTATGGGCAGTTCATGGCTCAATCTAATACAACCTACACACATGATTTCCACCCCCCCCCCCAGAAAGCAATGTAATACCACAACTGTCAAATGAAGAAGAAATAAAAGCCAAATAAAATGTATTTCAATAGTAGCTGCTCAGACATAATCTCACTCATGTGCACTGCTTTATAATGAACTGGTTTGAATGTAAGGGAAGTTAAGTAAAGCAAGAAGGTCAAAGTGATTTTTAGGAGAAGTAGAGGAAAATGAATGAAAAAGCATAAGTAAAGTGGCTTATAGGGAAAAGTCTCTGTTCGGTGTATATTAAAACTGTGCAGGAGCACCTGGGTGGCTCAGTCAATTGAGCGTCTACCTTCCACTCAGGTCATGATCTCAGGGTCCTGGAATCGAGCCCCCCCTCGGGCTCCCTGCTCAGCGGGGAGTCATCTTCTCTCTCTCCCTCTGCCCCTTCCCACAGATTGTGCTCTCTCTCTCAGGTAAAAAATAAAATATTTAAAAAACCCGCAAACTAAAAGCAGAAGTTCTTTGTATTTATATTACCAGATTAGGGTCTAGGCTTGGATAATTATGAGCATGAATGTAGGTTTTTAATCTTAAGAATGTCTGGTAGGACATTCAAAAGTTGTGTGTCGGGGGGCATGCGGATTCTTTATTTGTGGGAGAGTCCCTTGCATTGGCGGGCATCTAGCCAGGAGCCTCCCCCACCACCAAAAGCCAGGTGTCCCCACCCTCACGCCATCCCTAGGACCGCAAAAGCATGTGGCTGTTTCTGAAATGTCCACTAGGGGGCGGTGCTGGGCTGTGGCGAACCACCGCCCCTAGAGGCCACGTCCCGCGCAGCGGAACCTCCCACAAGCAGTCTGAACCCCCAGTTACCGGCGAGCTGAAGATCTCCTTCTCATTGAAGATGAGATGCAGCTCAGCGGCCGGAGATAATTTTTCTACTTCCAGCCACAGCCGCACCTCTCCTTGTTCAAGGATGTCGACGTTCCAGCCCGAGATGAGCTTGATCGCTGGGAGGCAGAGGACACGGAGGGGGTGGGTGGGGGACCGGTCTCCCCTCCGCACTCCCCACCAGCCCCACCTGGAGCACACCCTGGGCATTTAAAGGGCAAAGTGCCTGAGGCATCTGAAGGCCATGCAGCTCATTCATGTTGCACTGATTTATAATGACTTGGTTTGAATTTAAGAGAAGTAAAGCAAGAAGATCAAAAGCTATTTTACACAAGAAGAACGGGGAAGTAGAGGTTTAAATAATCCAAAATCAACTAAGGGGCCAGTGATAATGATTATAAAGAGAGGAAACCCAGTCAGCGCCCTGCCGCCCACGCCTTTCCCTCTCAGGGGGGAGGGGAGGCCCCTAACCCTCCAACCCCATGACTCTCCCATCCTCTGCCCCTCAGCTAGGTTCTGGCTCTCAGCCCCATTCAGCTCTGCTCCGGAGACCCCAGTGGGCCCAGCTTACTTGGGTTTCTGATCTCATGGCTCAACTTCTTCAGCTTGCCCAACTCTGGGACAGGAAGGATCAAGGGGGAAAAAAAACAAACAAGACAAAAACACAGAGAATGAAATGCCTGGGCAGTGGGGTCCATGTGGGTCATCCCAAGAGACTCCCCCCCCCTCCCCCGCATCCTGGAGTCACTTGCTACACAGGGGGTGATGGTGAGCGCTGTGGGTCTTGGCCCTCAGGCACTGACCGGGATCGGGGATGTTGCTGTAGGACACCCTGAGATCAAGGGCCACCTCCTCCAAGAAGTGGGTGCCCACCAGGGCCAGGCACCACATTACCTCACTTGTCCTCACACAATGCTGTGGGGCAAGCGCTATTGTCTACCACCATCCCCACTCCAGGCTCACTGGTTCCTGAGCCCCAACGCTCACCCACTGTACTCTGCTGTCCCATCTTGGAGGGCCTGGCCCCCACCCTGAGCACTTCAGTCTACAAGCCTCTAGAGCAGCTTGGTGGCGTGCTGTCTCTTCGCTTACTGCCTCTGTGGGTTAGGTTTGTAGATTTGTCTCTTCTGCTAAGCTGAGCTCTGGACCTCCGGGAGTGTCTGCACATGGCACATAGTAGGTGCTCAATAAATATGTGTTGATGGGGGCTCAGCCATTAAGCGTCTGCCTTGGGCTCGAGTCATGATCCCACAGTACTGGGATTGAGCCCCAGTATCAGGCTCCTTGCTTGGCAGGAAGCCTCCTCCTCCCTCTCCCACTCCCCCTGCTTGTGTTCCCTCTCTCACTGTGTGTCTCTCTCTCTCTGCCAAGTAAATAAATAAAATCTTAAAAAATATATGTGTTGATAGAAGAATTGGCAAGGGTAGAGCCCATACTTCATTTTCCCTTATAAACCCCAGAGTCCTTAGTATGAGTCTGGACTCGTGGCAAGTGAAAACAAAATAAAACAAAACCCAAAAGGTATCCTGTGTGTGGACGGCTTTGGTGTGCCTAGAACATTGTGTTTGAGTAACAAAACTCCCCTTATAGATGAGCAAACTGATGTCCAGAGAGGTGACGTGACTTGCTCAGGATAAGAAAGCCAGAGAACGATGGAACTGGAATTGGACCCTGAGCCTATCTGGCTTCTGCTGCTTCACAGAGTCAGAGGGTCCCCTAAGCAATCAGCAGGGAAGGCCCTGGGTGGTCCCCCAGTGACTCTGGAGACAGCAGAGCGTGAGTCTCATCAGTGCTCAGCACTGGTTTCGGTTCTGCTTAAATCATCAAACGTGGATGACCCTTGGGTTGCAGCATCTACTCTCCGGTTTGCCACAGTCCACACCGCTCCCCGTTGTCATCCTCGCTGCGCAGACCAGCTACCATCTGCAATTTATCCTGATACTGCACTGTTATACTTCTCGGGCTCCAAGAGAAGGGGAAAGGATCCTGGTACCCTTGCTTTTATCGGAAGTAGAAAAAGGAAGGAGAGACCTGAAGGACGTGAACTCCACCAAGCGGGGACTTTTGACTGTTGCGCGCCACCCCCCCCCGCCCCCGGTGTACTGCCCAGTGCCTAGGACAGTATCTGGCTTAGGGTAGTGCTCAATGAATCCTGGGTAACTGCCTGGCTGGCTGAACGGGTGGGTGAGGGCCTACTTCTCTGGAAATCACTGCTTTATTAATTTTTGTTGCTTCTCGCCGGGCTCTGGGGCCATTTGCATCTAGGACTCTCAATCAAAGCCTCTCTGGGGAGGGGTAGTAGAACAGAGGCATTACCGTCCTCTGTCAGTGTGTGGCTGGCTGAGATGTCTTCATCAGCATCGGTGACCATGACGGAGTAGGTGCCCAAGTCCTCAAGGCCAGGGTCTTTCAGGATGACCTTGGATCTGGCAGACAGAGGAGAGTAGAGCCTCAGTGAGGCGCCTTGTGCACTGGAGGCCTGGGAGCCGGGGGCCCTGCACCCGAGCCACAGATCCGGCCATGCTAGGCGGCAGGGATGGTTGCCTCCTTGCGTCCCCATGGGGAGCCCGACCCAGGGCAGCTCTGGCTTGGCTCCTTCAGTGGCCCTGTGAGCCAGGCTCTCTTCTTACTGGCTGCACTGCCCAGTCTCTCCCCCTAAACCCCCAGGACTCCAGTCATTGTCTGGACAGGGCTGAAGCCAGAGCGGCTGAGGTTGGGGGAGTGAGACACGGGGCAGCTGACCTCTGGTCCCAGGCCCCTTCTTCTACAGATGAGAGTGCTGGGCCTAGACAACTTTCAGGAGCAAGTCACCATGTGCAAGTGCCCAGGCTAGAAACCAAGGGCTTTGAGCTTCCCTAGAAACACAGGTGCAAATGCACACAGCATTCCTTGCAGAAGGAGAATCGCTAGCGAATGTTGTTCTTTCTGCCCTTAAATCCACTGTCCCCTCCTTGTTCCCTCAGGTGGTACGTGGCATCCTTGGTGAGGGACCGGGCAGCCCCTGGCAGGTGCGTTATCTGTGAGTCCTGCCAGGTGGTCTCACCCATGAGCTTCTGCAGACTCACCTGCGGACCAGTTAGACCATCCTCTCTCCCCTCACTTACTTGTTAGCCTTCTCCTCGATCTTGACCCTCTGGGGGTCTGGTGGGCCCTTGTAGTCCTTGGACCACTGAAACTCTGCTGAGTCAGGGGCCTCGGGAGCTTCGAAAGCCAAGTAGATAAGGCCTTCTTCATCCACACCAACCTTGATCTCTGGGGCATCTGAGGGCAGGATTCAAGGGTGGGGGCCAGGAGATATTTAGAAGTGACAAACCAGGTCATACACCTTCCATGGCTGCCCATGGCGCTTGAATAAAATACTAATGCCCGTCCCCTTGCCATGGTCTCCAAGGCCTTGTGATCCTCCTCAGGGATGCCCTCCCTGATTGCTCTGGCTAAAGTAAGCCGCACCCCGCCACACCACCCTGTTCATTTCCTTTTTAGCACTTACTAGCCTCTTAGATCATCACTTTCACGTCATTATTTCTCTGCTTCCTGTCCATCCTGCCTCTCCCCCAAGCTTGAGCAGGCCCCTTGCTTTCTCGTCACTGCTGTGTCCCCAGTACAATGTGGATGTCCCCCAAGATTGGTTGAATGAGTGAATAAGTAAAAGAATGGAAAGAGAATGTGCTTTATAGTTTGCAGAGTTGAGTGATTCTGTCATGGACCAGCTGTGTGACTAGATCACTCAAATTCAGAGCTACAAAAAAAATCAGTTCTAAGGTCAGGGCGATGATCCCTCATGCAGGGGCTTGTGGGGAGGGCCAGGGCCGTGTGAGGATCTGCCTTAGCACCTGGTGTGTGTGGTAGGAGAGGACCTCAGGAGTTGTGACTGCAAGAGAGACAAAGCCTCATGGGGCATCTGGAATGCAGCTGGGTATTATTTTAAACATTGAGGAAGAGCTGTGTGAATTTATGAATACGTATGAAAGAAAGGAGAAAGAAGTGCTCATATCTTGGGATCCCAGAGAAAGAAATGGGAGTGGGGCATGGGGCAGAAACAGGCAGGAAGGAAAGTCAGAGCTGGGTGACATGTGGCAGGGGGTAGTGGGACGGGGTCCCCTCCTGCTATAGATCCTTGTGCTCCTCCCGACCCTCCTCTGACCTCCACCCATCCTAGGTGGCACAGCCCGGCCCTATGGGGCTAGCACCTCTGCCCGTTCCTACCTGGCTTGTCTTCCAGACGTATGGGGTCGGTGGGCATGGATGGTTGTCCCAGACCTGCCGAATTCACGGCCTGAACTTGGAACACGTAACTCTTCCCCTGCTGCAAGTCAGAGATCTGGGGGAGGTGGAGGGGTGGGCAAGCGTGAGCACAGAGGACAAAGAAGACCAGACCTTTCTTCAGCCTTGGCCATGGGCTGAAGGGAGCCTTTTCCTCCTGGGACTCAGCAGGGTGCAGGCTGCCCCGGCGTGCACTCCCTGGACCCAGGTCCCAGTCCGTAGTGGGTCCCTGCATGGGGATTGCCTCCCACCCCCGTGGGCCCTGGAATTCTGCCCGCTCAACTCATCACCTGCCTCTCCACAAGGAGACTCTCCCCCTTCCTGTGCCCCAACTCTCCTCCATCCATCACCCCAGAGAGAAGCCGGGGGACCATCTCTGGCATCTTTTTCTGGAGCCCTATACATCTAATCAGTGAGTTCACATTTTATTTTCCTAACATGTCTTGAACGTGACTTCTCTCCGTGGCCCAGCCATGGCCCCGATCGAGGCTTCATTTCTCCTCACCTGATTAGTCCAGCAGTTTCCTAAATGCTGTCCCTGACTCTAGGCCCTTCTTCCCAGTCAGCCTTTCCTTCTGCCAATTTTTCTAAGACGCCGGTCTGTGTTGAAACCTCTCAGTGGCCTTCAGGGTAAAGTTCAGATTTTGTAGTTTAGTCCCTGAAGTCTTCCTAACCAGGCCTTAGCCTCCTGTGTCCTTCCTCTCTGGGGGTCCCCTTTACTCCATGGCTCCCTCCAGGTGCCCGTGTTCATCTCCTGTTTCCCCTTTCGTAGCTCCCTGCCTTTGCCCTGGCCGAGCCCTCTCCCTGGAATGCCCTCCCTTCTTTCTCGGTCTAGCCAACGCCAACTTGTCTTGGCCCGCTCAGCTCAGGCAGATCCGAG
The DNA here is from genome assembly GCF_022355385.1 of Mustela nigripes. Taxonomy (NCBI): domain Eukaryota; kingdom Metazoa; phylum Chordata; class Mammalia; order Carnivora; family Mustelidae; genus Mustela; species Mustela nigripes. Next base: position 17,340,519 of record NC_081570.1, read on the forward strand.
GATTCCAGGAAGGGCATCTTATCTTCCTCCATGGAACTCCCAGAATCCCGCTGGACCCCCTCAGTGGTACAGTGCACAGTCTGGTAATTGCCTGTTACCCTAAAGACCAAGACTTATTTAACACTTTCTGTCTAAGACCTGGTTCCAGGCCAGGCGCTCAGTTGGTGTCAAGAAGCATTTACTACATGACCGAGTGAATGCCGGTCAACGACCCGCACTGCAGAAATGGGCCAAGTAACCAAGGCTCACCCAGCCCTGGCCTGGGCTAACCGATGTGGGAGGCAGAGGGGCCGTCCATCTCACAGGGCTCTCTCGGACCAGCTGCCCCGGGGCTGGCTGATTTAACCACAGGGAGCCTGGCCCCATGGGGCAGAAACCACAGAGTCTCAGAGCATCCCCCTGGCTAAGGCTTGTTTTCCCTGCTTCTGTTTTAGGTGGGTTTACTGTTATTTTTTTGAAATGAAAGGTTCCCCCCCCCCCCAGTATAAAAGACACACACAATTGTTGGGAAAATATTAAAGCAATAAACAACATAAAAAGAAGGGTTATTGCCTCCCTGGCAGTCCCCTTCCCCAGAGATGGCCAGAAATAACAATTTTGTAAAGATCCGTTTAGACATTGAAATGCACATAAGCCGTGAGAAGCGTGGAGTGCACACTGTTTGTTAGTGTGGTCTTGAAAACCCCTCACCCTCCCGCTCGCTGGAAAAACACCTCATCGAAGTGAGCTGGAGAAGACATTTCTCCTTTCCCTAGAGCTCCAGAAAACAAAATCCAGTCCACATCACAGAACTGTCGCCCCTGTTCCTCAAACACAGGGGGGCCGTGAGTCAGGCTGGCTGCAGAGCTGGGCTCTGGGTGTGCTGCAGATGGGGTGGAGGGGGTGGGTGCGCGGGCGGGGCGGCGTCCCCACCCCCTCCCCCAACCCCGAACCCGGAAGTCGGGATTCTCACTGATGGTCTAAAGTGATTTGCGTCCTCTAGGAACACTGCGATCCACACTTATTTTGTTTTCTGGCATGGGCAATTTCTGGGAGTTAGTAGAAGTTAAAGCGACCATCGACCATCGCAGGTGAATAACACCGATGACTCTGCTAAATTTCTTATTTTATCCCAAGAGTTGAGAGTTTCTCATGTAAATTAAGAAATAGCTATCTGCGTAGATGTTTGTTAATGTATGAAATATAGATGTAGTATGTTTTCTAACGTGAGTAGCCTACTTGTATTCTGATTTTTTTCTTAGCCACCTATGATGGATATATTTTCATGTCAAAACATACCTGCAGGGCCAACCCATTGTCCTTAAAATACCATAGTCTTGATACTACTGAGCACAGGATTCCGTCTGAAGGATACACTGATTTATTTAAGCGAAGCCCCTACAGATGGACATTTAAATTGTTTCCAACTTTTACCTTGATAAATAATATTTGCTTAATTCTTTCCCTACAGTCTAATCCCAGAAGCAGAATTCCTTGCTCAAGGGAGATGCATGTCCAGTGCTGACCTACCTGGCTGATGGGAGTTTAGGGAGGAGTCTGCCCAGCCTGGAGCAGGTTAAGACAAGCAGCCATCCAGCCAGCCCGACTGTCAACTTACTGTGTGACCCTGGGTGGGGCCCTTCCCCTCTCTGGTCCTCCGCTGACATTAAGTGAGGGCAGTGATCTCTGAGGGTGATCTCACTCTGATCCTGCCATGTCCAGTGGCAGGGAAGGCTCAGGGTGGAGTTTAGGGGGTGAAGGGGCAGGGACTCACCCTCAGATGGGTGCCAGAGATGAGGTCTGGGGTGACCGGCTTCCATTCTTCAGAGCCTTCCTCTTGGACACTGATGCTGTAGCCCGTGACCGGCCCAGCCCCAGTGTATAGTGGGGGCTCCCACTTTAGCATCAGGGAGGTGGCCCGCACCTCGAACGCCTGCACATCATACGGGGGGCCTGTGGGAGATGGGGCAGAGGAGGAGTGGGCCAGCCAGAGAGGTGGGCAGCGAGCTGGGTGGTCAGTCTCCAACCCTTGTCAGTCTGTCAGTTACAGCCGGGCCGGGAAGTGCCTGTTCTGGGCACGGCAGGGACCTGGCAGGTCTTGGTTTCATGACAAAGCTTGGTCTTAATCTGGGCCTGAGACAGGGTTAACTCTTCAAAACAGGCTCAGCCTCACTTTTTCTAAAGTATCCTTGATCTTCCCTATCCCAGGGGGCCATAATCCTTCTAACACCTTTGCTTTCTCAGTGATCAGTGTAGGGCAAAGATGTGACCTCTCCGGGGTTCGTGCCCCAGCTCCACCTTCTCAGGCTATGGGGACTCTGGGCAAGTTATTCGGCCCCTATGTTTCTGTCTCCTCATCTGCAAAGTAGGGATAATAATAGTTCTTAAAATCCAGTGCTGTTATGAGCATTGATGGCAAAACTTGTGGAATCTGTGGTACATGGTAAGTACCCAACAAGTATCAATTGTTCATAATTATTGTCTCAGGCATCCCACATACTAATGATCTGCCCTTCATTTGCAAAAACCAGCAAGAGCTGAACAGAATGATGGAAGGTTGTGATCCTTCCTTCCTAGGGAGGAGGTGAGGGCTCATTTGGGGAAAAGCTAACGGGGTTGTGGGAGTGGTGTGCAGGGTGAGGGTCGCCCTAGCGGTGTGCCCTTGGGGTTTGACATTGGTCTGTGGCCAGAGCAAGAGCTCTGATGGCATGTTGAGCTAGGGGATAATTATTGGTGAGGATACAGAGCCAGTAGATGGCCAAGGTCACGGGTCCTCTAAGGCGCGGTTAAGGCTGTCTGTGTCAGAGGTTATGGGGTCTCTTGGTGGAAAGGGCCAGTGGTCTGAAGTCTGGGACCAACAGAAAGCTCAATGGTGCTCATCTCACTGGTTGGACTTGGGGTGGAGGGTGGGGCAGGGGCAGGTCCTGGACTTCGGCATCTTTGGACCTCTCACCTGGTTGGGGCATCGTCCACTCTTTGCACTCAAACAGGCTACTGGGTGCCGACAGCTCGCCAACCCCTGCCCAGTTTGCTGCCCGGGCACGGAACTCATAGAAGTGGCCTTCACGAAGGTTACTGACCTTGAAGAACAGAGACAGATGGTGAAAACCAGGGCTGGGACCAAAGGGGAAAGAGGTACGGTGGCAGGGGAGACATCAGAGCAGGAGGTTCAGGGGGCCTTAAACGAGGTCAGTTATGTGACTTTGCACTTGAGAATTAGCCAGATTATCAGGCTCAGGGAACCTGAGGCCTCTCTTGGCTTTAGGACCTCCAATAGTGACCTCTGGTCTCCACCTGCCCAGGCCAGTGGCCCCATTCCGGGCTTACCTTGCAGACCCGGGTGGGGATGGGCTGCTGGTTGACTGGGTGCCAGTCCAGCTCCTCTGAGTCATGCTGGTCCAGGAAGTAGCCCAGGATCTTGCCACCTCCACAACGTTTGGGGGGCTTCCACCCAATGACCATATCATTCTTCCCACAGTTCAGGAGCATGAAATCATATGGTGCAGATGGTGTGGCTGTGGGGAGGAAGTAGGTGAGGACTGCTGCTTCCTGGGGGTGGCCGGATGGGGCAGGGGGTCCCCAGGGAGCCCACTTTGCTCAGGTGGGCACTGGATTTGCCAGGGGCATTTGCTGGTAACCTTGACTCTGCTCCCTACAGGACACCTGGGTCCAGAGCTGGTCAGATATCGTCCTATGATCTCAGGCCATTGTCCTTTCTCCCCAAAGGAAAGGGGGAGGTCAGGATCTGCTCTAGATCCCCTCAGAAGACATACGGTCCCTTGGTCTCTGGGTTACACCCTCCAAGATGTGATCTATAAGCCCCTGCTCTCTGCCCAGCCCAGGGATTCCCCCAAGAGACTTGTAGGCTGCACCTGCCCTTCGGACTTACCCAGAGCCTGCTTGACCCTGATGGGGTCAGTGGCGGGTGAGCTCTCGCCTACCCCAGCCTCGCTGACTGATCTGATGCAAAACTCGTACTCCTTCCCCGTCCTTAGCCCGGGAACTGTAAACCTGGAAGAGACATGGGCGAGCTTTCAGGGAAGGCCAAACAGGTTGCAGACATCCCTGAACTTTCTAGAACAACTTGTGGGATAAGTGGCCCCTAGCAGTGGGATTTAAGGGTTTGCGACTAGCTCTTACCTAAAGATATTGGCCCTTGCCCTCACAGTGGTGTCCGCACTCTAGAGAGTGATGTTCTTAAGATTTGAAAGGCTGGAGGAAGGTAATCAAAAGGTACAAACTTCCAGCTCTAAGAGAAATCAGTACTTGAGGTGTCATACACACCACAGCAACCATAGTTAACCCCATTGTGTGATATACGAGAAAGCTGTTAGAGAGTAGATCCTAAAAGTCTTCATTACAAGGAGAAATCATCTCTTTCTTTAAAAAAAAAAAAAAAAAAGGAGAGATTTTATTTATTAATTTGAAAGAGGGACCCTTGGGTGGCTCAGTTGGTTAAGCATCTGCCTTCGGCTCAGGTCATGATCCCAGGGTCCTGGGAAAGAGGCCCGCATCAGGCTCCCTGCTCAGCTCTCTCTGGCATATAAATAAATAAAATCATTTTTAAAAATCTAATTTGAGAGAGAGTGAACAAGAGAAAAAATACAAGTGGGGTGAGGGGCAGAGGGAGAAGCAAGCTCCCCACTGAGCAGGGAGCCCGAGGCAGGAATTGATCCCAGGACCCTGGGATCACAACCTGAGCGGGAGGCAGACACTTAACCAACTGAGCCACCTGTATGTCCCTCTTTCTTTCTTTTCTTTTTATTGTATCTATATGAGATGACCGACGTTGACTAAGCCTCTGGTGGTCATTATTTCGTAATATCTGTAAATCAGACCATCATGTTCTCCACCTTGAACTCACACAGTCATGGCCCAGGGAGCCAACCCCAGACCTGTGCCACCTGGCGCATCTCCAGGACTTGGGCTTCGTCCCTGAAACACGACAGTGTCCCTTATTCCGAGTGCTGTGATTCTACAGCCTGGTGTCCTTTCCAAGCCCCCCAAGGAGAACTGTCAACCAGAGACCTACATCCAGATACGTTCTGGTTTAAAGAAAAATATCCCCATCCTGTCCCTTCTTGATGAAACCCAAATGGCAGACCCCTTTCTCTCTTTTCCCTTACCAACAGCGTCCTGCAGCAAATCTGGCCCTACAGGGAGCTTCTCCCAGCCAGGCATCCCTGACGAGACCCGAGGACCGAAATCAAGTGCTGATGGCTGACAGAGAAACCAGTTCCCTGCTCGGGGACACGCACTCCAATGGGGAACATGCCTCAGTAAGACAGACGGAGCACCAAGTGGACAAGGCTCAGGGAGGACCTGAACGAGTGAGGCCAGGGGTGACTCCCTAGAGACTGGCCCCTGTGGGGCCAGAAGGTGACGATGACAGCACACATGCACACATCTAGCCACGGCGCCCCCTGTCATCTACGGAAACTCGGGCCTTCGTCATAACACCCCTGTTTTGGACATGAGGATGAAGATGAATGTTGGAATGTTGGGGGGGGGGAATCTCGAGGGATCAAACTGTCCCATTTCTTCATTTTACAGGTGGGGAGGGAGGGCCTCCCCCAGAAGGAAAGAGGCGAGCCGAGAGTACACAGCCCGTTAGGAACAGAGTCGGGACAGCCCAGGCTTCCTGAATCAGAGTGCAGAGCTGCCCGTCTGTTACTCATCCATTCAGACGTTCGGATGCTGTCTGAGCACCTCCAGTGAAAGCCTGGTGCTGTGGGGCCGGCCATAGGGCAGGGAACCGGACCCCCACAGCCCTACGGGGCTCCCTTGATGCCTTCACACAGGCAGCACTCCCCGGCGGTGGTGGATGCCTCTTTCCAGGCATGACACGTGTCACCAATGGCATGCACACACGAGTTCTCTAGACATTCCAGAGGACCCCGTGCCCCCTCCCCCCACACCGTGTGTGATAAGTGTCCCAGACAGGCCACTCCCTTCCAGTGACTCCCTCATGGAAGCACACCAAATGCAAGCCGGGGGGAGATGTTCTATTGACAACCTGGTCAAATCTATCCGAATCTGTAAAAACTTTGATGATTCTCCAACTTGGGAACTTTAGCAATAACAAGTTGTGAGTGACCCCTCACAGATGACCATGAGACACCAACGACTTGTGGGGTTCATGGTCCTGTCCCTTTTTCTGGGTCAGATGGTCAAGAGGCTCCTGGCCAAGGGGGACCCAGGTGACTGTGCTCCGGGCTCAGCCAGCCGGCTGATGGAAGGGTGGGGAGAGCCCTCGCCACCCAAGCCCTTGACCCCACAGAGCCTCAAAACGTGAGCCCAGAAGCCTCACGGTTCACTGCCTGCAAGGACCAGGGGCTTGTGAGGCGGGAGCTTCAGCGGGGAGGAGAGTGTGGTGGCTCCATAGAGCGGGGGCTCTATGTCTCCCCCAGGCTTGGGGAGGCAAGTGTCAGTGCAAGAGCCCCAGGCAAGGGAGGGGTGCAGGCAGAGCCTGTGGCCACATCCTCTGCCTCTCTCTGTCTCTAAGCTCCAGGACGGACGAGACTCAGTCCATCTCCTCTAGAGACAGGATGCCCTCAGCCAGTGTGTGCCAAAGACAAGGTCGTCCTGGCCAAGTCCCAGTGTCTCCATGACTAGCTAAGGGAGTCTGGGCAAGTTACTTAAGCACTCTATGCCTCCGTCTGAGAAGAAGAAAGAACAGTGCCCAGCAGCACACTCAGAACGGCAGGTGTGGGCAGTCCCTACGGGAGGGGTGGGGCAAACTCACTTGCGGCCCTGGATGGGCTTGTTGTTCACAGTTTGCCACTCAGATGATCCCGCCTCCCGGGAATAGATGTAATAACCCAGGAGTTCTGGGGCGTCTTTCAAGGGTTCCCAGGTCAGGGATACAGATGTCTGCGTGTCTCGGAACGCTTGAACTTGAGCTGGAGGAGGGAGAGTAGCTAAAAAACAGAAACGTGGGCTGTGTGAGGATGCTGGCCTAACAAACTGGAGAGGAGGGGGGAGTGGGGAAAGGCTGGGAGAACCCCCCCAACCCCTGCAATCCAGGGGGCGGGGACGGGAGGGCAGGCATGACCCAGGAGCCTGGAGGGGGGGGGGTGCCCTTCCCGGGCCCTATTAGTCACAAGTCCTCTCCCCTCTCACCTCCAAATATCTCCGCTTCCTCACGAAAGCCTCCATTCATTCATCTTCAGTCTCTGTCCCTTTCTCCTCCCCGGCCACTCTTTTTTGCTTTTTTTGGTGTTTTCCCATTTTTGTATAATAATCTTACTTTTCTCATACAAGTAAACGCTTTTTATTTTTTCTTCCCTTCCCTCCCCTCCCCCCCCTTCTTCTCTTCTTTCTTTTACTGACGTGTACGAGAACTTTGCCCTAAAACTTCTTTGTGCTTCAGAGACTGTGATCACACATTCAGTCATAAACCGCTCATAGGTCAGACCCCGAATTGTGGCTAAATGTTAACTGGGCCAGAATCAAAGGAAAACATCACTTGCTCACCAACCCGTTCGTATTTGCTATGAATGTATATATGCATATGTATATACACACACACATACACAAATACACATGTAATACATATGTATATACGTGCGCACACACATATATTTCCTATATTATTGGAACAGAGCAAATCTAGGCCCAGGCTCCCCTGGGCTTGGTAGTGCTGCAGCTGGGCTCCTTAAAGGGCCAGTCTCAGTCGTGACAGCTGCAGGGAACCTTCTGATCTGATCTTATCAAAACTCAAAGAGCCCCAGAATCCGGAGGCCTCAGGAGAGGGAGGGGCCCCGGAGTGGGGACCAGGACGGAGCTGCACCTGGGAGACTCAGGGATGGAGGTGGGAGCCATAACCAGGCCTTGGGAACAGCACATTTGACAGCCGAGGACAGCAAGGTTTGCGAGTAGGCAATGACTCGCCCAGGTCCACACAGTGTGGCTGCTGAGAGGCATCCGGCCTGGGGAGCTAGAGCTTGGGTGCGACAGCGTTAGACTTGAGGGACACCCCTGCTCACACTTGGCCCCTGCACTGGACCAGCTGGATTCTGCAACATATGAATTGTTGAGCTGGAAAAAAATCCCCGAACTCTCACGAGCTCCCTACCCAGAGAGATGCGATTCCTGGTGTTCTGAAACTTGACAGGCCTGAGATCATGTTGCTTTGCCATTTCAAGATGGGAAGAAGGGGTCAGGGACAGGGAAATGAGCATGGTTTTGTCCCTGCGGGCGATGGGGCCCTGGCCGTGGAGGCTGACAGCCTGGCCTGGCCTGGCCTAGCCCCCATCTCCGGCATCACATCAGTACCTGGCTTCCCCCTCAAGGCGATGGGCTCACTGGGCTCCGAGGGATCGCTCATGCCATACTGGTTTATGGCTCGCACTTTGAAGACATACGACTTCCCTTTCTCCAGATCCAAAAGGGCGAACCTTGGGGATTTCACAGGAGTGTCTGTATGGATGGCCTCCCAGGTGCCACTACCTATGACTGACTGTGACAAAGGAGAGAAAGGCACATTGGTGAAGCAGCTGCCTGGCACTGGGCTCTATGCTGGGGGCTCTCATTCACTTCTGACCCCCGGCCCTGGCTGCCTCTGAACACCGAGCTCTGGACCCTTCTGCCTCTTCCACATCTCTGCCCGGTGCCTACTGAGCACCTCACATCCTCTGTGTCCGGAACTCCACTCTGGATCTTCTCCCCAAATCACCCACATTTGGTTAATGGGACCTTAACCAGTTAAGGTTAAGTGGCTCAGGCCAAAAAAATCCTTGAAGGTATCCTGGAGTCCTTCCCTTTGTCCCTCCAACCCCAAATAGGCTCCATCAACAAATCCATTTGACCCCATCTTCAGAATTCATCCAGAATCCCACCCTGGCTTACCACCCTGATGCCCTTGCTACAACTTTGATCCAAGCCACCATCATCTTTTACCGGAGCTACATCACTCTTTTCTCCAAATGATGGTCAGAAGATCCCTTCACTACACAAGTCAGATCCCTGTCCCCGGCTGCCCACAACCACCATCTCCCTTAGAGCCAAAGCTTCTCTGTGGCCTGACCCTTGCTACCTGTCTGGTCACATTCACTCCCCCTTTGCCCCATGCCTCCCTGCTATTCCCGATGGCGCCAGGCCCAACTCCTGCCTCTGGGCCTTTGCACTTGCTTACCCCTTTTGTCGGGGATGTTCTTCCCTGCAGAAATCTCTGGTGGGCTCCTCCTTTCCTTTAGGTTTTTATTCAAAACTCACCTTCTCAGGGAGAACTCCCAGCCTCTAAACTAAAATGTCAGCCACCCCTTCCCTCAACACTTCAGACCCTTTCCCCCCTTTTAGTCTTTTGCCTTTATGCCTACCACTAGCTAATGTGCTAAGGATCTTCCTGATTTATTTCCTTTACCGTCACACCCCTGACTCGAAGCTCAGCTCCATGAGGCAGGGGTTTGCCTGTTTTATCCACTGCCATGTCCCCAGGGCCGGGAAGAGTCCTGGCACATGGGAGGTGCTCAGTCTATGTTTGGCGGGACCCATAAATGAGAAAAGGAATGAATTTTCATGATAACCTTGAAGGGGGGTATTAATTTCCCCACCAGTGAGAAAACTTGTGCTCAGGGAGTTTAAGTCCCTTGGCTGAAAGTCATGCATCTAATAACTGGTGTATTCGGTATTTAAGCCCAGCTGTGGGTGTCCCCAAACCTGTTCACTCTCCCCAGCATAAGGGGCCCAAAAGGTAGCCACAAATCCTGCATCTCTGGGCAGATAGAGGGTGACAAGCTGAGGGCAGTGCAGGTGCCAGGAAAGATCCAGAAGCACTGGGGGAATTCGCTGACCCCGCCGTGCACCCTACCTCCCTACCTGCCATGCTTTCCCCTCCCAAGGCCCACCCACCTGCCAGGAGTCCAGAAATCAGCTTGGCCACACACACACACACACACACACACACGCACACACACACAAAACCCCACAATAAAACCAGCAAACATTGCTGAGCACCTCCTGTGTGCCTCTATGTGTGTTCTCTATTCTAAGTCCATAGGTGCCTTACTTGGTCCTTGTATTGGCTCTATGAGGTGTGTATGGTTATTATCTCTCTTTTACAGAAGAGGAAACTGAGGCACAGGGAGACTCCATAACTGGCCCAAGGTCACACAGATTTGAACTCCCTCCCCTCCCTCCCCCCTCCCCCGCCCTGAGTGTGCCAAGAGAGGCCCGGATGAACAACCGGAGGTGGAGACTCCTCCCTGGGACTTTCACTAACTCTGTACTGTCCACCTGCTGTGTGCCAGATCCTGTGCTGGGCACGGTGAGTAATGAGAAGCAAACCTCGTCTCTTCCTCTAGAGGGGTTAGGGCCAACAATGTGTCCTCGGGGCATGTTTTCAGGCCTGGAGCTGCTGGCCCGGCTGCGTGTGGCGTCTTATTTCATTCTCCATTTGCCGCCGGAGGAAACTGAGGCTCAGGGAGCTCAGGAACCTGGCTTGCACAGCAGAAGCCAGGATTTGAGTTGATCTTAACACCACGCTGTTTTTCACCCTGCCAGCTGCCTCAGCTCTGCTATGAGATCCGCCCTGCATGCACGAGCGGCCCACAGCCCCAGACACCTGCCCCTGCCCCATGTGGGTGGGAACTGCCTCCAGGCAGCCCGCCCCCAACCCCCTGCTATGGGAGGGCTGCCCACTGTGACCCTGGCTCGTGGGTACCCTCCCAACATGGCCTTGGCCAGGAATTCCTGCTGGACCCGATGTGTGGCCTCATGCCAGCCAGACCCGGGGGTGGGGAGGTACCCAGGAAATGGTGGATTGTACTGTTGTCACCATCATCTGTATGTCTTAATTCTGGGCATTTCCACGAACAGCCCCAGGAGCTGTTGCCAGTCACTGGCCACACGGGGCTCAGGTCACTTTGGAAGGTCTGCCCCCATGGAGGGGCAGGTACCTTCCAGGTACAGATTCTCCTCTAGTCTCTGAAAGCCACCCAGGGACACCGTCTGCCGTCTCTCCAGCTGTCCCCCTGCCCATGCCCCCCGATGCCTCCATGCGCCGGCGGTGTCTGCTTTTCAGCCCAGCCTGGGGCTGGGGCCCATGGGGTCTCTGTACCTTCTCCAGAGTGTATGTCAGGGGAGCTCTGCCCCGAGGCCTTGGCTCCTCCCAGCTCAGAACCACGTAGGCTTCACGGATCTCACTGGCGTGGACGTTGGTGGGGGGCGAGGGGATGGTCACAAAGTCTGGAATCAGAGTCATCGAGGAGGAGATGGGGTGGGCCCTCAGAGACCCCTCATTTCATAGACGAGGAACTGGGCCCAGAGAGGGGCAGGAACTTGCTCCTCGTCATCTAGCAGGGCCAGGCAGAGCCAGGGCCACAAGCCTCGTCTCCCGATGTCCTCCCCAGGACTTTCCCCAACATGCCACCTCCTCCACAAGGGGCACGGCAAGACGGGCCGAGGTCACCTGAGGACCCTGGCCTCCTCCAGATGGACCTCACCCGCCCTCGCCTCCCCATAGCCTGCACACAGACACCTTCCGCCTCTCGGCCACTTTGTTTCCCCGAGTTTCCAGAAACAAAGGAGGCTGACTCACAGCTCGAGGCAGAGTGTCAGGAGGTTCACACATACCTTCAAAATCATCTGTGTTGATTGTGATCTTGTTTCCCAGGTCAAAGGAGATCTCTAGGGTGGAGAACAGAGCACGTTGGGGGAGAAGCAGGGGGTGCAGGGTATGTGGGGGTGGGGCCGGGTCAGGGAGGGTCAGAGCAGGACCTGTCCACTCGGGGTGCTGATTCCTCACCCTCTTCCCAGTCCTGGCCTTTGGGCCCCTCATTGTGTGACCTCAGGCAGGTGCTCTCTGAGCCTGCATTTCTCCAGGGTCCAAAGTGGAACACTGCTGTTCTAGACCCTGAGAGATGCCCTGTCTCCTTGCAACAAATGGGGACAGAGGAGAAGTGATGGGCCTGGGGTTGGCTAGCTAGGGTAAGGCGGAGCTGGGAGGCAAACCCAAGTCAGGGTGACCCCTCAAGGCTGAAAGGGTGGTGCCTGCACCACCACCCCCATATCTCTCCCAGCTCAGGGCTCCTGAGGCAGGGCTGTTTTTCTCCTTTAGGGTATCTGAAGAAGGTGCTGTGGTTCCCCCCTCAGATTAGCATCTCCTGTGGACAGATTTGTGTTTCTTCCGTTAGACTAGTTGTCCCTTCCCCCTCAGGCTAGGGGTTCCTAAGGACAGCACTGTGCTTCCTCCCACAACCTAGGAGTGCCTGAGACTGTGTCTCCCTCATCAGACTAGCAGTTCCCGAGGGCTGTGCCTTGTCTCCCCCAACCCCTTGGAATAAGGCTTGGTATGGGGTCTGTGCTACCTGTGTCCTGCATGCAGCGGTCCTCAGAGTGCCCTGATGGATGCTCTAGAATGTTCCTCAGGGCCTCTGCACCCACCTGTCTTTCTCTGGTCTTCATCACGGTCGCGCATGACAACCAGTTCTGATGCCTTGGAGGGGAGGCTGCTGCCTGCTCTGCTGACGGCTCGCACCCGGAACCGATAGCTCTGGCCTTCCAGAAGGCCTTGGATGGGGCACCGACAGGTCCCGCCAGGGCCCTCGTGCCAGGGAACCCACTGCGCAGACTCGCCCTGGCACCTGCAGGAGAGAGGCCCCAGCTTTCAGGCCCTGCCCCCGACTCACACTTGCCGGGTCTGAGCCCCTACCAAGGCCATTCCTTCACCCCAGGCTACCAGTTCGAGTCCTGCTCTCCTCTCAAAACCTCGTGAATGATAGAACTCGGATTTTACCCAAGGGCCGCCCACTCCCTAACTTGGCGTGCGGTCCAGATGGACCCTCCAACTTTGGGCTCTCTGTGCCATCCGGGTACCACTGTCCTCACTTGGTACGCCGGCACGCACTGCCAGCTGGATGGGACAGTGGGCTCGTGGGGTCAGAATCCTGGCCCTACCACTGAAAAGCAATGTGACTTTGGGCAAAGTCATCACCTCATGTGCCTCAGTTTCCTCATCTGTAGAATGGGGCACCACAGAGTCCCCTGCTGCCCTGGACAGGATCGCAAGGACTCCATGAGGTTAGGCACGCAGCTTCAGTACCTGCTGTGAGGCAGGGCATCTGTCACCTCAGACTAGGGCCAGGACCTGGCAGCTTGTGCAGGGGGTGGGATGTTCCGGGCCCTCCCCTCCCCTCCGGGTCAGTGCTGTCCTGTCTCTCTCTGTCACTCAGAGAGGAAGGGAGCCAACATACCTACTCAGGCTCACTTCCAAGCACGTCATGTTTGCCCCTCCCAGGGTCCACACGGCTGACTCCAGTGGTGGAATTCCAGGTACCGGAGGTGACAGATTTGGAGGTGCGGATACCTTTCTCTTGCCCCTATATCATATGACCTGGTCTCCTTCCCGCCCGGTTCTGAGGCTAGGCATGGGGCTCCCTCTATCCTGTGGCCCCCGCTCTTACTCTCACGAGGTCTCCCCCAGGAGGCTCTGCCCCTCAAGAGGCTGACTCACAGCTCGATGGAGTAGCTGGTGATGGGGTGGCCCCGGGTGTCGCTGGGTGGGGTCCAAGTCAGAATGAGGCAGTCTCTGTTCACATTCAGGCATCGGACATTCAGAGGGGAACCCGGGGCCCCTGGCTTCTCGGCTGCTGCATCTGAGACCCCGAGTAGGGGGTGGGAGGAGGGGAAGAGGAAGGTTCCTCACTTGGTGTCTCTTTGGCCACAGACCGTCCCACTCCCTCCCAGCAACCACTTCAGGGGAACCCTCCAGGGCTCACTTGTGATCTTATGGTCCTCAAGGACCTGAACAATAGCTTCCTTTTTTTTCTTTTTTAAGATTTTATTTGTTTACTTGACAGACAGAGATCACAAATAGGCAGAGAGGCAGGCAGAGAGAGAGAGGGGGAAGCAGGCTCCCTGCCCAGCCCTCCTTTTTAACAACAGCATCTGGGAGGCTGTGGGAGTACCAGTCATTAGGGGCCCATTGCACTCTATGCCCCTGAATGATCAGTGTATTGAAACTGAGCCCTGTAGCATCCCTCCATTTTGTGGTTGGGAAAACAGAGTCTCAGAGGAAAAGTGACTTGCTCAAGGTCACCAGCTAATGAAGTGGAAAGTCAGGATTTGAACCTGAATCAGTTTAAAGACCAAGAGGCAGAACTTACCAGGTACTGGAATCATCCCAGCCCATGCTCAGTGCTCCCTCCACACCTCCCATTAGGTCTGAGACTCAAGCTGTATCTTTTTGGAGGGTCATAGGATGCCAAAGGGATTCTTGGAGACTCTCACTCAACACCCCTATTTATAACAGGGAAACTGAGGCCCCGAGAGGGCAGGGAAACTTGCCGAAGGTGCCACAGCCCATCTGGTTGCTGGGCTCCAGCTACACCTTTTACCCTCCAAGCCCCCACTCACCTCTCACAAACACGTAAGTGCTCTGCTCCTGGAGCCCCAAGGGGGAAGGCACCTGGACTGTGTAGAGCCCCTCATCCTCCTTATAGGCACAGGACACCTTCAGGGATGCCTGGCGGTCTTCATAGAGGATCTGCCGGCGTCTTGAGGATCTCAGTAGTCTCCCTGAGGAGAGGAGGGGTCCAATATGGGCCCTGGCTTCCCCTGGGTACCCTTAGATGGTCTGAGTTGAGGCAGCAGTGTGGCTGGTATGGCTGGTGTGGGTGGTGTGGGTGGTGGGGCTATAGCCTGAGGCTTAGCTGGGGAGTGGGGGAGGGGTTGGTGATCTCCAGGGCTCTGCCAACGTGGCCCCGAACTCTCCTCTGCTGAAGGTTTGGGGAGTGGGGCCAGGTCGGGGGGGGGATGGTGGCTCAACATGGGAGTGAGCATTTAGAGAAGTGGTCAAAGGCCCAGGGAGGAGTTGGAGGTGACAAAGTGGAAATGAGAGACGGGCCCTTTTGTGAGGGTCAGCGTCTCTGCATGGGGGTTGGGGGGTCACTGTGGGTGTTGGGGGCTCAGTGGGTGGGGGTTGTAAGCTCAGTGAAGGGAGTGGGGGCTTGCTGAAGGCATGGAGGCTCGGGAAAGGGGTTGGGGGCTCACTGAGGGAGTTGGGGCATCCGTGCGGAAGGTAGAGGGCCTGTTGAGGGGTGTGGGGAGAGTGGGGACTCAGCAGTGTAACCTCAGTGAGAGGGACAGGGACTCGGTGAAGGGGCCTCTGGGGCTCAGGAAGTGGGTCCTGCCCTGAGGCCACACCGAGGCCACACTGTGGGGCCGTCCTGCTCTGTGTTCCCCTCTCCTGTCAGGACCTCCATTCTGGAAGGTCTACACGTTTGGGAAGACATCTCAGCCTTATCACAAATGTCTCTCAGGGCTTGCTGTGGCTTTCCCACTCTTCTGCCTCCCCCGCCTCCCACCCCCTGCCCCCAGCCCCCAGCAGGTGCGGTCTCCCTAGGGGTGTTTGTCGGCCACTGTGCTCCTTGTCCTTTGGCTGCAAGCCTGGTCACAGGTGGGGAAGGAGGGTCAGACATCCTTCCCCTCCCTGGCTATCAGTGGGCAGTGGCTGTGACTGCGCCTTGGCCTCCCCTTGCCTCCCAGATGAAGAGCAGCGTGGTCCCTCTCTGGCTTCCATCTCTGCCCCTGAAGGCTGAGGACCAGGACGGAGTGGGGGGAGGGGCTCACCATCTTGGCGCCACTGGATGTTCTGCTCAGCATCCAACACATCTTCCGAGAATAAGCAGGACAGGGAGAAGGGCTCCTTCTCTCGCGTGAAGACTGGCTTCAGCACTGACGTGAATTCCACGTTGGGGACCAACATCAGTCCTGGGGTGGGAACAGATGTTAGGGCAGCAGTCTTCAGAGGCCACCTAGCCTAGCCTGGGACATTTCCACTCCTCTGAGTCAGGATGCATAGTTTCTGGGGTGCTCTTAGCCAGGAAGGAGGGGCCCTGTCCTGGGAGTGGGTGGAGGTGGGGCTGAGATTTATCTAGGTGGGATCAGATGAGCCAGAAGAGCCGCTATCCAAAGGCCATGCCCTTTTGTCTGTTTGGCTTTGCCTTTCTCACTCAGTTTTGGCTCCTGGATAGCTCGGCAGTTGGGGGCCACTCTGGGGTGCCCGGGGAGCCCCAGAAGCCAGTGGGCAAGTGTGAACAGCTCATAGGCAATGACATGTCTCTGTGGACAATGGTTGGTTAATATTCTGAAGGGAGTTATGGAAGAAGGTATGACAAGGAGCCCAGACACCCTCTTCCCCGAAGGCCGTGGCTCCCTGAGCCTCCTTACTTTTAAAGATCTCCGAATCGAAGCCAGCATCCTTCCCCACGTAAGCTGAAAATCCAAAGCAAATGGAGTTTGAGAAAGTTCAGACCTCATATCCCTATTAGATTAGAGGCAAGGGTTTGGCTGTGGGTTTCCATCCTGGTCTATTGGTGAGTCTCCCTCTGGCCGCTGGAAGTTCCTTCACCCCTCTGGGCCTCTCCTTTCTCGGTAACTTGGGGGCAGTGGCTCCTTGCTCTTGATGGTGGGGTTCTGAATAAGTGAGTTCACATGAACGAAGCCCTCAGCCAGAACTGGGCACACAGTTAGTGCTCAATAAATGGCGATTTCCATCCTCTGCCCAGACCCACTGTCAGGATCATGCAGTCTGCATAGAGGCCAACTCTGGTCTGCATGGGATTTCTGGTGGGGACAGAGAGCAGGGGAAGGGCAGCGCTAAGACTAGGGCCATCTGGGGGCTTATGGGTGATATCCAGAGCGATGTTGACAAAGACCACAGAGCCTAATAATAGCTCTTGTTCACATGGGACATATTAATTCACATATTATCCTCACAGTGCCTTGTCTATTAGTGCCATTTCATCCTCTTGTACAGATGAAGAAACTGAGGCATAATCCCCCAGCTAGTACCCCAGCAGCCTGAACCCATGTTGGGACTGGTCCCTGGTAAGGCCCTTCCTGAGTGATGCCTGGAGGGGGCTGGGAGGCTGCCCAGAGTCACACAAAGTCAGTGAAAGACTCAGGATTAGAACCCAGACCTCCTGCTTCCCAACCCGGGGCCTTTTACCAGTTGCTATGGAGATGAGAGCAGGGGAGTGATGGTAATGGCTGTGAGTGGATCCCCTTAGGAGGAGGCTGGCTGGAGTCTGAGGGTGGATCCCAGAGTTGCTAGCCTTGATGGAGAGAGGGGCAGGGGTCTGGAAGAAGGGATGGGAAGGATGGGTGGACAGAGGGAGGCAGGGCCCTGATCCTTGACCTTGGGCTTGAATCTAGGCATAGCCTATAAGGGCAGCCCAAATGCCAGAGAGAGCCGGACTGGCGGAGGGGACAGCTGCCTTCCAAGAGCTATTTGGGGAACAGGGCAGTTGGGAGGGAGAGGACTGTGAAGGACAAGGTCTGATGAGAGGCAGGGAGGGGGCTGGATGCCAGCCTGTCTGCTGCCCAGGGAGTGTGTGTAAGTGTGTGTGCGTGCGCGCACGTGTGTGTGTGTGTGTGTGTGTGTGTGTGTGTGTGTGTGCAACCTCTCTCTCAGGGGCCCTGAGGACAAGGCAGCAGTTTCCTGGGCCCAGAGACATGGCCTGCTGGCTGTGCTCCGCCCTCCTCATGGTGCGGGGAAGAGAGAATTACGGCTTCCCCAAACCCACTACAGGCCACGCTTTACCTCTACCATCTCTTTTAATTCACCTGAGCACCTGAGCGCAATGGGGGGAGACCCCCTTTACAGACAAGGAAGCTCAGAGAAGTGAAGCGAGGTACCCCAGGCTCACACAGCCGGTCAGCGGCAGAGCCAGAATGCGGACATGGGCCTGGCTGACTCCCGAGTGTCTCCCCGGCCTTGTGCCTCTCAGATGCCCCTGGGAGAACCCCACCAGTCGGGGAGCTGCTCCACTGGGAAATATGCACCAGAACCCAACTGGGGAAGTCAGGTCCAGGGGGGAGTTGGGAAGGCTCAGCCTTTCTCCCTACGGACCCCCTCAGGAGGGCTGGCAGGACCAGGCCACCCTCCTGGGGGCCATAAGCTGGGTCCTGACCCCCAGCCCAGCCCAATGAAGTGAACACGGCTTTTGGAGATAGTTGTATAGGTTGTGCAATCTCAGGGACTCTCCCTTATTCCGTAGGCTCCAGGGAAGTGAGTCTCTATGGCTGTCTTGGTCACTCGGTCCCAGGTCCAATAGCCCTGCATCAAGGGCCCTCCCAGGCCTAATACCCCTGCATCAAGGGGCCGTTCTCCAGTCTAAGTGCAGATTCACGTCCTCCTCTGCTCACCCTGGGGGTGCTGCGGGCTAGCCTGACTTGTGGGAATGGGAGTGCTTACTTCGGACAAGGACTTTGGCAAAGGAGGAGGCCTGGCCATAGGCATTCTTCACCTTCACCGTGTATGTGGCTGCGTCCTCCACGGTGCATCTGAAAAGGAGAGAGGAAGGGCCCCCCGAGACTGCTGGGCTCCATGGGAAACTCAAGTCCCCACGTGTGGGTGGGAGAGGCAGGCATTCACATGAAGACTTGGCAGGGGGTGGGGGTGGGGACTTTAGGCTCTGGTTCAGGCCCCAGCTCTGAAATGCTGTGTGCCTTTGGACACACAGGCACTGTGTGCCTTTGCTGTGTGCCACTGCCCTTTGCTGGACCTCAATGTCCTTCTCTGAAGAACTAGGGACACAATACCAGCCTATCCCAACTCAGGTGAAAGAACTGTGAAAATATGATTGTCATTCCCGAGTTGGTAGGATCAGACAGGTTAAGTGACTTGCCCAGAGTCACACAGCACCCAGAATTCAACCCAGCATTAAGGTGACAAGTTCGCTCCCAGGCATAGCCTCCTGCCCTGTCAACACCTCCCAATCAGAGTCCAGGAGCAGGAGCAGGGCACAGACTTAGAGCAGGAGCGGGGCACCCCTGCCAGTCTGTGTCAGAACTGGGCCAGATGCCCAGGTGTGCTCAGTCTCAGTCCTTGGTCTCATCACTAGTCAGGCCAACCCCATCTCATTCCCAGAGCTTGTGCCGGGTCCATTCCAGGGCTACACTGGGGACACAGAGAGTCATTGGGTTGTGGCCATCTGGCTCCATCAGCAAGCAGAGAGGTTCCTTCGAATCCCCACTCTTAACTCGACTGCTTGGGGTGGGAATCTGTCCTGCTTCAAGGACTGGGCCCACCTGCCTCTCCAGGCAACCTTGACCCTGCATGCCTTCCCTGATTGCCCAGCCCACGGCCCCCACCCTCTGTGGTCTCCTGTGGTCAGATACTTATGTCCATGTCTCCCCACTTTGCTTCTGGAGGGTAGGATCGATGTCCTGTCCAGATTTGTGGCTCTGAAGCCCAAGTTGGTTGAGAGGAAGGGATTGGTGTATTGGAAGGAACCCAGCGGGAGGGAACGGCCTCAAACTCAGGTCCTGCCTTATACAAGCCATGCAGAACCCTACATCTTTTGGAGCCTGGGTGTCCTTTACTGCACCACGGTCAAGGCTTCCCTGCGGGAATGGTGATGAGCAGCATTAATTGTATGTGTGTGTGTGTGTGTGTGTGTGTGTGTCCCCTTATACAGGGCTTGGCACTGGCAGGAAGTCAGCACGTGGTGTCTCATGGGAGCCCTAATGTGTGCTCTGGGGATCACTGTGCTCACAGCCCCTAGGGCCTGCACTCCATGCGTGCTGCTTCTGCCTTCATTTTTTTTTTTTTAAAGTAGGCTCTGCACCCAATGTGGGGCTTGAACTCATGACCCTGAGATTAAGACCTGAGCCAATATCGAGCTCAACTGCCGGAGCCACCCAGAAGCCCCACTCCTTCTCCCTTCAAAACCATGCTTAAGAGTCACTATCTCCTGACAGGCCCATCCAGCTGTCTCCCCTCCAGCTGCCTCTCCTTGCTCCTATGCCTCTGTGTGTGTGTGTGTGTCTGTTTTCTCTCCCCGGCAGGGAGCACCCGCAGCATTCCCAGCTCAGCCTTCAGTCTATCCAGCTGGCCTCTGGCTCTGAATTTCTTCTCGTGTATTCCAGGGCATTGGAATGACATAAGAATATCTGTTAAATACTGATTTCCAGGCCCCATTCCAGAATAAGACCTACTTAACCTGACTCTCTGGAGGCAAGAGGAGGCCCCATGTCATGAATGAGCACCCCAGATTCTTCTGAACACGAGGCTGACTCAGTTAATAAGGATTTGAAGTCTTGCTCGGGCTTCGGGTGGGTGGGGGGTTGGGGCTTGGAGGTCATGGGTCTCTCTAGGGGTCTCACCTTCTAATCTCCAGCGTCAGGAGCCCATAGTTGTTGGTGATTCGGTACTTCCCAGCGGGAAAGAGGCGGGGATCGATTCTCATGTCATTTTTGTACCTGTGGGGACACAAAGGTCTGTGGCAGGCAGCGTGCCTCTGAGGGGACAGGACTCGGAGGCTCTCAGGCCTGGATTCCAACCTCAGCTTTGTGCTGTTCCCTTGTCTATGGGACGCGAGACAGCACCTCTCTGCTCTGAACCTCAGTTGTCCTCATCTGTGAGATGGGAGTAATAAGAGCACTAACTTCATAAGGTTGCAGGGAAAATCAAACGCAGCAAGATACGTAAAGCTTTTCTCTAGTGCCCCGAGCACTGTCCACACTCCGGGGTTCATTTTCCTTCTGGGAAGGGTCGGGGGACAGAGAAGACGGAGCCTATTAGTGGCAGCTGCCCTCTGAGGGGGTTGCCACAGAAGGTGCCCCATTCTTCCTCCCTTGTCAGCCTCTCAGGAGGACGGTTCTTTATCTTGGCGCTCATTAGGGTGCTTTGAGACAGCTTGCCGGGGTTCTGAACAGAAGCCTTTGGAAATTTGTATAAGAAGCTCTTTATTGGTCTCCAGAGACCATTCCCCCTTCCTTCCTTCCTTCCTCTCTTCTTTCTTTCCTTTTTTTTTTTTTTTAATATTTTATTTATTTATTTGACAGGCAGAGATCACAAGTAGGCAGAGAGGCAGGCAGATAGAGAGAGAGGAGGAAGCAGGCTCCTCACTGAGCAGAGACCCCTATGCGGGGCTCGATCCCAGCACGCTGGGATCCTGACCTGAGCTGAAGGCAGAGGCTTTAATCCACTGAGCCACCCAGGTGCCCCTTTCTTTCCTTTTTCTCAAGTTGGCTCCATGCTGGGTGTGAAGCCCAACACAGGGCTTGAACTCACTACCCTGAGATCAAGACCTGAGCTAAGATCAGGAGTCCAGGAGGCAAAACCACCTGAGCCATCCAGGGGCCCCTCCTTCTTACTCTAAAGGAACAGGATTCATCACTGAACCGCCCAGTGTGACACCAACTTCCTGCCCTCTTTTTCTTTTTTTTAAGATTTTAAAAATTTATTTGACAGAGAGAGATCACAAGTAGGCAGAGAGGCAGGCTGCAAGAGAGTGGGGGAAGCAGACCCCTCACTGAGCAGAGAGCCCGATGCAGGGCTCGATCCCCAGACCCCTAGATCACCACTTGTGCCGAAGGCAGAGGCTTAACACACTGAGCCACCCTGGCGCCCTCCTGCCCTCTTTCTACTAGGTGTGGCCATGTGACTAAGACTTGTCACCACAAAGTAAGCACAAGTGCCATGTGGCCGCTACTGATGACCCTTTGCCCCCTTCTGTGTCATAGTTCCCTCCATGTGACGGCAAGAATGTGGCCCAGACGGTGGCCATCTTGCACAAGGAAACCCAGGGCTGTGCCCTCCAGCAGTGAGGGGAGCAGAGTCTGTGAGCATAGTCACACAGCTGCCCCAACCTGTCCAACTCAGGCGCACAGACAAAAGAAAAATAAACTCCCGTCTTATTAAAGCCATTAAGAAAATCTCCGTGCCCAGCCTGCGTCCCAGATCATTCTGGAGTCAGAATTTCTGGGGATGGGGCTCTGTCCACAGCCCCTTGTTGGGGTTTGGAGGCCTAAGGAGTCACAGCTGGTGAGTGAAAGTCTGTGAAGTCTGGGAGGCCTGGGTTCTTGACCCAGCTGGCTGGGTGACCTTGCCCAAGTCAGTCCCCCTCTCTGGGCCTCTGTGTCTATGAGGCTGTTGCGGGCACAGTCAGTCCCAGTGGTGTCTGAGGTCGAAAGGAGGCCACAGCCAAGAGAGGGCGCCCTGGGCTCAGTGCATCTCCTTCCTGGGACTCGGCTCCCCCCCACACCCTGTTTGTGTCCATGGCAACCAAACAGTGCCACACCCACACCCCATCACCACCCCCCTTCCAGGCTGCACCCTCTTCTGAAAGAAGCCCAACTAAGTCTTCTTTGGGGAGGGCAGTGCCGTATCTTGACAACCAATCTTTCTACCTCTCCTAGGCCTGGGGGCCAAAGTCAGTTCCCCCTACCCCCACTTATCAGGAACATTCCAGACACCTCGGCCTGGCCAGCTTCCAACTTTCAAAGGAAAAAGCAGCAGCTGCAGCTCTGGGCAAGGCCTGGACAGCCAGAGACTTCGGTGTTCATCTTGCCTCTCGCTGGGGCCCCGTCTCCCACCTCAAGGCAGCCCCGCGAAGACACAGGCTGTGCAGCTGACCCTACGGGACAGCCAGTCATAAAACAGTGCCCAGATGACTGAGGCGCGGCGTCGGGCCCACAGCCTGGCTCAGAGAGGCCCTCATAACACAGTGAGGTTTTTATTATTTATCTCAATGTTTTTTTCTTCACAGATTTCCGTCTTGGGTTTTACTTTTGAAGGCTGCTGGGCCTGGGAGACTGATACCGATATCATCTAGAATCATGGCCAGGGCCTACCTCTACTACCTTAATGTGTCCAGACTGGGCCTTGCCTGACTTGTCTTGTTGTTGTCCCTGCATTCAGGAAGTGCTCAATAATTGCTGAATGAATGTACTCGCCTGACGAGCTTGGGTGTGCTGGGATCTTCCTTTTGACCAGGGGGAGGGTGTCTGCCAGGAGCTGGTCAAAGCCTGGGGGCCAATGCCAGGACAGTGCATGACCCTGTCCAAACCGACAGCCGACGGTGGAAAACCGGATCCCCAAAACCAGGAGCACCGGGGGCCACCTGTGTTGCTTCTGCTGGAGGGGTGCCTGGCCTTGCTTCTACCACTTACCACAGTCAGCTTCTACCACTTACCACACTCAATTCCCTGTTGTGGCAACACTGCTGGCAGGGTGGACAGGAGTCTCTTCTCTGAGAGGCTCCTCCGGAATGCCTTAGTTGTGGGCCTCAGTGCCAGAACAGCACAGGGCGGGGCGGGGCCACCGGGCAGGACAGCTGAGGCACTGACCCCCTCCTCAACCCAGGCCAGCTGGCAGGAGCAGTTCTCCTACCTAGCCAGCTGCTTGCAGCCAGGGACTGCCTTGGTCCCCATAGAAATCCAGTGCCCAGCACGAATTCCAGCTCCCTGCCCCCTTTTGTGATTGCATGTCATCTGGCAAGGACCAGCCCCGAAGCCCGCTTCCTCGATGCCTCTTCTGATTGCTCCTGGCCTAAGTGCTTTCTCTGTCTCTGACTTCTGAAGCATTACATGTGCCTCAAGGAAGAACAACAAGCCCAATTTTCACTTTCGAACTCTCTAGGCTGGTAGCAACACTGACGGTTGGGAGGCAAGAGATCCAAGTTTGAATTCGGACTCAAACTGGCTGTGTGACCTTAGACAAGTCACACTACCTCTCTGACCCAGGGGTGGCCCCAGGGCTCAAAGGAGAAGAAAGTGGTGGGTCAGTAAAAGTGGGTTCAAGGATACAATGTTGCTTTTTTCCTTCATGATCTCCATTGTTTATGTGCTTATCCTCTCTCTCCTACTAGACCATGGCCTTATTCACCCTCAAGATCTGGTTTATGTGTCACCTCCCCTGAGAAGCCTTCCTGGATCCTTGAGAGAGAGGCAGCCACCTCGCTGTCTTCATCTTTACTCTTGTATTCCCAACTGCACCCATGAATGTACTTCTCTGTACAATGACATTTCTCTTTGGGGCTGAGCATTCTTTGAGGGGAGGGTGTGTGGTTCATTTCTATGCCTCAGTGCCCGAGTCTGGGGCTGGGGCCGATCACTCTGCTGGTAGCTATTTGTTGAAATCCTCTCCTTATCCCCCAGCATACCTGCCCCTGGTCTAAGACCCAGGGGGAGCCCCCTAAACAGTGGGAGCCACTTGCCACCCCCCCCCCCCCCCCCCCCGTCCCCGCGGTCAGATTCTGCTGTGGTTACACTTCCAGGAATGGCGTCTTCTACTTTCCCAGCCCCTCTCAAGCTCTGAGGCTTCCCCGTAAGTGTGGCATTAAATCCTCACCACAAGCAGGCTGGGCAGGAGGCCTTCAACCCATTTTACAGAACAGGAGAAAGGAACAGGACCGGAGAGGTTGAGATGTGGCTGGAGTCACACCTTGCGTTTGTAGAGAGAGTAAGGTCTGGACTGGACATAGGGCTCTCACTCCAGGTCTGAGTTCCTCGCTATGGGGCGGGGGCGGGGGGGGGGGGATGCCCTCCCCGCCTCCTGTTCTGCTCCTCTGCCCCCTGCCTGCTTCCCGCCATCATCTTCCAAGCCTGGAGACGCCCAGCTCAGAGCAGCTGCCTTCTGCCACCAGAGTCCTATTTTTCCAAGGGCTGGCTCCCCAGTGGCCCCGTCTTCCTGCCCCAGGCTGGCCGGGAGGAGGCTAAGAATAACCCATCCTGAGCCTTGGAGCAGCTGCTGCTCTCTCGGGGGAAGGGGGGGGGCGGGCCGAGCTCAGGGTTTGTGGGGTTGCAGCTTTCCTAAGGCAGCAAGAACTTCAGGGGGGAGGAAGTGGGCTCCTGGAAGGAGGTGCTGGGATGTAACGTACACACACTCCGTTAACCCTGCGAGCTCAGAGCCTGGGGGCAGGTGAGGACCCCCTTCTCTCCGGCCGCGGTGGCTTACCAGGTGACCTGGGGTGGAGGCGAAGCCTGGACAGTACAGGTCAGCAGGACCGTGGCGTGCTCCCAGACGGCGTGGGAGCGCAGAGGGATCCAGAACCAGGGCCCCCGGCCGGAACACAGCTCCCTCAGCTCCTTGGCCTCCCGGACCTTCTCCTCTGTCTGGAGGTGGGAGGGATCTGTGACTCCCATGAGCCAGGGGATCACATCTCCCCATCTTTGCTGTCACCGTTCCCCTGCACATGCAGGCTCTGGGAGGGTCAGCTGAGCGGCGAGGTGGCACAGAGGGCAGGGCATGGGCTTTGGAACAGCTGGCTTGGGGGGTCAAGGCCAGATTCTGCCACTTCCCGCCTGTGAGACCATAGGCAAGTCCTCAGTTTCCTTATCTGTAAAATAGGCGTGATAATAATATTCCCCCACCTTCCTGTGGGGTTGTGGTGAGGATTAAGGGAGTTAGAATGTGAAAAATCACGGGCAATGAGAAAGCCCATGTGAGTGTTAGCTATGCTCTCCTGCCCTGGGAGGGGGCACCGAGGGTGGCTTCAGATCCCTGATGTTTGTCAGGAATAGTATTTCCAGAGGTTCTTCTGGGAAGGTCAGTTTACAAGCCCAGTCTGGTTTAAAATCCCCACCTCATCCCTGAGAGTGTATACACCACACACATCTGTTTTACAGGTGAGAAAACTGAGGCTCAGGAGGGGTCAGCTGCTTGCCCCCAGGTCACACAGCAGGAGGGCGGGGACGCCAGCCTTCAGACCCAGTCCTAGACCAGGGCCTGGACTCTTTCCGGGATGTCCAGCCACCCCTTGGGAGGAAGGCAGGTGAGGTGGGTGGCCCGTGATGGGTCGCAGGTCCCCAGACCCTCTCACCCGCTGCCTCAGCGCCTTCCGGTCGCGTCTCTGGCGCAGCAGCCACTGGGTCTGCAGGAAGGCGATCTCCGTCTTCTCCCAGTCGTTGCCGAAGCCCACTCGCTTCTGCCCCCGCTCCTCCAGCTCCACGGCGGAGGTCTGGCGCCTCAGCTGGGACTCCCTGCGCAGCAGAGGCCGGCAGCGGCCGAGGGCCCAGGGTTCGTGGGGGCACCCTGGCCAGGGCCTCCCGGCCTCCCCACGCCAGCCTTGCCAGCTGCACTTGAAGGTTGTTGAGGACAAGAGCAGCTTTTAATCCTCTCTTGCTTCCAAAATACCTGAATGCCCTGCTTTCAGTAGGTGCATAATAAGTACTATGGCTACAGTCCCAAGGCCCTTTCACAAGTCTTTGTTCCTCTTGCCTTCACGACGACCAAGTGGTTAGGAGTAGTCCCCCTATTTTATAGGGCAGGGACTTGCTTCAAGCTGCTAGGACCAGGAACTGGGCCTTCTAACCCAGGTCTCGGCCTCCCAATGCTCTCTGGCAAAGCCCTGTGGTGATGTGTGGCCCCCACCCTCTCCCACAGGGGTGGGTCTCACTACTGCCGGGGACCCACCCAGAGAGTGTTCTAGGCCCCTGTGCTAGATGTAACTCTGGGCAGAGTCTGTAAGTCCAATGTAGGAGCCTAGTAGAGGCAGGGGACTGGCCCTTTCTCAGCCCAGCGCTGTCTGAAAAGGTCACCTGACTTACCGAGATGTCTCTGAGGAGGCCGTCAGAGCCAGGGCGGCTGCGAGGGCGTAGTCTGCAGCGCTGAACTGATACTCTTCCTCACTGCCCGGGGGAAAAGGGAGTTAAGGGCTGGTGCAGGATTGCCTGGAGATCTGGTCCCAGTGTCCCTGAGCTTAAGGCAGCATCTACCTAACCTGTCTCAGGACACTAGCAAGCACAGCTTTGCCTCCCCCCTCAGACTGGGACCTCCACAAAGCAGGGCTGTGTCTCCCCCCTCAGACTGGGATCTCCACAAAGCAAGGCTGTGCTTCCCACCTCAGGCTGGATTCTCCAGAAAGAAGGGTCTCCAGATGACAGTGGTGAACTTCTTACCTCAGACTGGCTTATCCGGAAAGCAGGCTATGCCTCCCCACTCAGACTGGGGACCCTTCGGGGTGGGGCAGTGGCCTGGGTGAGGTCCCTGATGATCCCACCTGCTGCGGAAGGTCCTCCTCCGCACTGAGGAACCCATGTGCAGGCTGTGCTGCCGCTCCTCCTTGTGCTCCTCCTCCTGGCGGTGTTCCAGCCGGTGGACCTCCACGGCCTGGGGGGGCCGGGGCTCCCCCACATTTCCAGGGCTGTGGGGCAGAGTCATGGCTGCGAGAGCAACAACCTGCCAGGTGGGGCGCACGGTCATTCTACCAGGCACCTGCCCATCCCTTCCCCACGTGGTCCCGGGCATCCCTGGGAAGTTTGTGGGGTGGGAGTTCTCGCTCCAGGGGGCAGACAGCAGGGAGACCAGGGAGGGGGCAGGGACCTGGCCAACAGGACAGAGACAGGCTTCGCACTCTGAGCCTGGCTAGTGCATCAGTCCTTGCACTCTGCGGCTGCATGAGCAACAGCTCTGCCTTTCCCTGCCTGTGACCTGGGCAAAGTCTTCCCTTTTCTGGGCCTCCACTGATGAGTGATCCAACACTGTGGTGTCCGAGAGCTGCTCTGTGACTCAAGATGGGCGGATGTCCTCACTCTTCCTGCACACGCCCACCCAGCCCTACCTCGGAGCCTTTGCCTGCTCTGGTTGCTGCTCTGGGGGGAGCCTTTCTCCACTTCTGGCTTGCTGAGCCCCACTCAGGCTTTACAGCCCAAGCCAAGAAAGCATACTTCCGTTGGTGCAAGGGTCAGGGGTGGGGACTCTGGGTGTGGTCCCGCTTCTCATTCCAGCTATGGGTGTGTGCCCTTGGGCAAGACTCTGTGACTTAGTTTCCTCATCTGTGAAATGGGTCTACTGACTTTCCGGGGTGGTGGTCAACGTTAGAAGAGTGCTAGGAGCATAGCAAGTGCCATGGAAGCGTTAGATATTAGCATGCTTTTTCGTAGTAACCCTGCCGAAAAACTACCCGCCACCTAGAATTTTTCTCTCCTTTAATCCTTTTTTATGCTTTTTCTGTCTGCACTCCACAGTCTAGCTGTGATTCAGAAAACACCTCCCCTTATGAAATTATTTCTTATTTGTACATCGTCACTCTCCAACAAGACTGTAAGTGAGTTAAAAGTAACAACAGTGAGTGTTTTCAGTGTGCTGGCCCCATTATCTTCCTGTCTTACTGATGAGGAAGGAACGTGCTTGTCCAAGTTCACACAGCTGGTTGAGGTTGGGACTATGAGTGGCACCAGACTCTGAGCTCTCTTGACATCTATGACACATGTCTACTAGAGACCAGGCCTTGACTGTGGCTGGGCACACAGTAGGCCACAGGGCCGTTCTTCTCATAAGGGCATCATGATGGAGGGCTCCCCCTTTGTACTCCTGAGGCTCAGGTCTGGGCCACAGGTGGTACCCAGTCAGGGCTGGGTTCAGTGAGTGTGGAGGGAGCCTCAGGGATCCGGGAGTGACTCCATGAGTGTGGAGAGGCAGGTAGGGAGAGTGGGAGGCCCAGGGACGAGCTGTTTTGGGTTCTTGCACAAAGTTCTTGCCCCAGTCTGGGCCGTGGTGTCACAGCTGGTCTCTGAGGGTCCCTCTGATGCAAAGGCTCTAAGATTCAGACCATAGTCCCTGGAGTGGCTTCCATATCTCCTTCAGGTGGGAGTTCAGGGGGGCAGGCCTCTGACCTGGCGGGTCCTTGACGGGCTTAGACCTGATATTGTCCTTGGCCCCAGTCTCCCTGAAGGTCCTCCTGGCAGTGGTGGAATATGTGTGTGTGTGTGTGTGTGTGTGTGTGTGTGTGTGTATACCACTTCTCTAAGTCCATAGCATGGGAGATGGGCCCGCTGGCCTCATTAGAGCACCATGGCCCTGTGGGCCTGCTGTGGGGTGTCAGGGGAGACAATCTCCATGGGCATTTACCCTTTTTAGTTCCCAAAAGTATGCTCCCTTTTAGTATCTGGATTACTGCAGTGTTAGCCAGAACCAAAGCCTGCCCCAACTCTCCTTGGTCCTGCAGATGACCTGAGTCGAATGTAAGAGGACTGTCACCCCTTGGGCTTCCCATGTGGCCCCCCCACCCCGAGGAACAGGCTCTGCTCGCTCCCAGAGAATGACTCATTCAGGCTCATTCTGTGCCTCCTTCCTCACAACCCCGGTAAGTGGCCTCGATGGGGAGGCCCCCTCCCCCCACCTTTCCTGGGACACCGTGGCCCTGGCTCCAGCAACTGAGGAACGTTCCCTGGCATCAGCTGCTGGCTCCCTTCCCCGGATGCTCTGTTCCTGATTAGCACCGTGGCGGGGGGGCGGTGACTGGCACCCATCCCTGACCTCCTGGGCCTCCCGCAGCCAGACCCCCCACCCCCAGGTTTAGCAGATGAGCCATCAATTATTTTTAAAGCACTGACTGCTTGGGATCAAACAGCAGTGGGAGTGAAGCAGCATGTGTTCCTGGCGGGGAGGGGTCGGCGGGGTGCGGACCGCAGGGAAGCAGCCCCCTGCCCTCTCCCAGGGGTACAAGGCCTGGGTCATGGGTCCCGCGGCATGGCCTCCCCTTTTCTCCCCAGCCGCCGTCTGCTTTCCCACCAGGCCCTCTCACGGGCACCCCCAGAGACCAGGGGCAAGGAGGCTGAGCCCCTTCCTCAGGAGGGAAAGGTCAGGGCACAGAGGCTGAGTGGCTGGCAGAGCCCGAGGGCAGAAAGCTGGGTCCCAGGGGCCGGCCGTGCTCTGCCAGCTTCTGAATCCAGAATTCTGACCCTGCCGTGGAGTGGCCGAGGCCACCCCTTCCCTCTCTCGGCCTCGGTTTCCTGCCAGTGAGCCTGGGCTGGACGCGTGCCCTCCTGGCCCTGAGAGTCAGGCCTGGAGGGCTTCCTCCCTTTCCCCGCCTGCCTGGTGGGCCAAGCAGGCCTCCGGAGGCCAGGAGTCCGTTAGCTCTGCCGGGCCTGCCAGCTCACTGTGGGCCCGTCCACTCTGCGGGCATTCCCGATCGTCTCTCCAGCAGCTGTCACATCACAGAGGGCTCAGCACAGATGACGGAGGGCCACACAGAACAGTGAGGGGACGCGGGTCGCCACAGTCCCCTCCGATTGTCACTTGAGGGTGCTACCTAAGCACGCGTGAACTTTTTCTTCCCAGATCCCTCAGGTTCCTTTCCCAACACACACACACACACACACACACACCTTACTTCCCAATGGAAAGCTGAGGGGCTCACTTTCTGAAGGTGTCCCTGCCCACCCCTGATCCCTGGAGGGGACTCACAGAGGCAGCTGCGCCCGCTCAGGCGTCTCTGGGGAGACGATTCCAGAGGATGAGCCGGACCTTGGTTTCTTCTTGCCCTGGGCTCAGCAGGGACGGGGAGAAGAATGTGATCCTGGAGCCTGCGTGGGCCTTAAATATAGCAGCGCTGAGACAGTTGATGACAATGGATGGGAACTATGGGGAGGGGGGGCAGAGAGGAGGGGCTGTCCCTCCAGGCCAGCCCCGCTCAGGCGGCAGCAACAGGTGGAGCCCTCCCCGCCCCCACCCCAGCCTCCACACAGGGCTCTTTCCCTCAGCGGGATTCCTTCTGCCCAATTCTAGAGCCCACCCTCCCTCCTCCAGCCCCAACTGAAGTAGAGGGAGGGTTAGAGCTCAGGCCCGGTTAGAGCTCAGGCCCAGTTGGAGGGAAGGCAGCTACGGGGGGGTCTTCCCCACTGCTGGGGTTCTGACTGGCGCCTTGGGGCAGACACCCAGCGTCTCTAATCTGACCCCCCCGTGAGCAGTGGAACTCTTCGTCAAGACAGTGGAAAGAATGTGACCTAAAACCAGTGCTCAGTGCTGGTACCGTATCACTGGTCAACATGGAAGCAGCTTGCTTCTCTCGCCAGGCCCTGTGTCGCGTGGGGTGTGTCCCCGGCAGGGGCCTCTTCCTTCACGGGCGGCATTTCTCGGGGTTCCCGAGTGGCCACTTGGTCTTCCCAGACTTTGCCACAGCCCCTCCGGAGCCTCAGTTCTTTCTCCCACCTTCGTTCACGCCTGCCCTTTGCAGGCAGAGGAGAGCAACATCCATGGTGTGCAGGAAGCTTTCATTTAGGTGGGGAGACAGGCAGGAATGGAGGCGGGGGGGGGGCGATCAGGAAGGTACCCCTGAGCCAGGCCTTGGGGATTGACCAGGTTTGAGGAAGGGGGTGTCAGCTCTGGTCCAGAGAGCACAACTCGCCTCCCTGGCTTCCTCCTGGGGCCGGAAACACCATCGCTCTTTCTAGTGTCTCAGGGACTGCTCTCCAGAACCGGGGCCTGGGGGTGGTGGGAGGAGCGAGAGGGAGAGGGAGAAAGCGAGAGAATTCGAGGGAGCACTTCAGCTAAAATCTTAATCTCCTGCCCTATTTGAAACCCTCTTTCTAAGCTCTCTTGCTTCTCCCCCTTCCTCCCTGGCGGCAGTATTAAAGGCCTCTTCTGGGGAGAACAGTTGGTGTCTGTCTTCCTTCTTGTATGGAGCCGACCTCTAAAGGACTTTCCAAGACCCAGGTGTATACACTGTCCGTGAGGTGTGAGTGTGAATCTGCACATACAGCAGGGCGGTGTGGGCTTCCAAAGCAGCAGGAGACGGACGTTTAAACTGGTCCTGTGACTGCCTGCCCCCCAAGGCAGCCTGGTGGAGGGGCCACCGCTACTAGCCATAGGACCTTGGGTGAGTCACTTCAACCTTTCTGCCCCTGTTATCTGTACAGTGGGCTCCACGATGCTGGTCTTCCAGGGAGATTGAGAAGATTGGATTAGGGCACGTGATTGCCTGGCTCCCTGGAGACACTGGCTAGATGCGAACGCCACTGATGATTCCGTAGCTCTAGAAATGCTGAGAGCCTACCCTCCTTCTGTGTGTGGGATTCCCATTCAGCCCAGTGATGCCCTCCTTCCTCCCTGGGGCAGCACTTGGGGAAGGTCCGGATGTGTCTTCAGGAGCACACAGCCGACCCCTCAGGTCACAGGGTCGAGCAGCGGTGAGACTTGGAATTCTACAAACCTCGGTTGAAATCCCAGCCTCTGGCCCCTGTGCTCCCTAATGGAGGGACCCTGGCCTCTTATCTGGGCCAACTTAGTTTCTTTGTTGGTGAGTTCGAGGTAAGAACAGCGCCCACCCTACCACTAGCCCCTTCATATATGCTTGCTGAAGAACGAATGAATGAATGAATGAATACCTGTCTTGCAGAAGGGTAGTGAGATTCAACTGAGGTTAAGATGTATAAATTGCCGGGTACAGTAGCTGTCTCCTCGTGGTAGAACCCCTCAATATCTCCTTCTTTCTCCCCTTTCCTTCTCTTCTTCTCCCTTTTATTGCCTTCCCTGGAAGGATGAGCATTAAGGACAGTTGTTCAAATTCACGTACCCAACGCCTTGACCTTCTAAGCCACTATTTCAGTTGCCAGCCTTCCTTTCCCCCTGCTTCTCCCCTCTCCCTCTTTCTGTCCCTCTCCCCACTCAGTTAATTCTGCTTATGGTTCTTCTCCGACTTACAGGTCAAAATGTATCATCCCTCTGCCACTTCCTCCTGAGCGTGGGAAAGGAAAGTGGCCTTGAGCAGCCTAGGGGCTGAGCGTGGGGGCCAGGGTCTCAGGGCTGTGACCCACCAGCCACAGCAAGTGAGGACATTCCTGCCTCTGCTGATTGATTCTGTCTCACTTTCTGGAACGTAGGCTGGGGACAGCCACAGGGGACCAGACTTGGCGGTGACGCATGGGCATGGCCTCCTTGTTCAGGCTGATGCTCGGAGCTGGGAGGGGCACAGAGAGACCCAGCCTCTGGGACCCGGGAGGAGCTCTAGTCTCATGGGCCCTATCGTCTGAGTGGGAACTCGGGCAAGCCCTGTATGTGCCCGGGGCCAGGGGCGTGGGAGGGCAGTGGTCTGCAGACTTCACAGGTGGACATACCCACCCTGAGTAGCCTCGCCTCGCACCCCCATCCAGGGGCTGGAATAAGGACCACTTCTGGGAGGTGATTTGAAGCAATCCACAGGGAAACTGTTGGTATGAGGACCTTGTTCCCTCCACTTGCCTGAGAGGCATCACCAAAGGTGTTTATTAGAAATACGGATTCCCCAGGAGCCATTGATTTAGCGGGTCTGGGTGGGGCTGGGGTAGCTGCGTTTTTCATATGCTCCCAGGGGATTCTCACGATGTGGCAAGTTTAGGACACCAATGTGGGCAAGTAACTTTTCTAAGCCACATTTTCCCTCACAAAATATCAATAACGCAAAGTTCCATGGCAGTTTACCGGGAAGATGAGTGAACCCCTAAGTGACATGGCTAAGTTCTTCCTTCTTCCTTTTTTAAAGATTTTATTTATTTATTTGACAGAAAGAGATCACATGTAGGCAGAGAGTAAGGGGGGGAAGCAGGCTCCCTGCTGAGCAGAGAGCCTGATGTGGGGCTAGATCCCAGGACCCTGGGATCATGACCAGAGCCGAAGGCAGAGGCTTAACCCACTGAGCCACCCAGGTTCCCTGAGTTCCTCCTTGCTCGCAGTCCTGCTAGCGGCCGCCACATCTGTTTACTCCTGCGAAGACTCCCTCGGCAGGGCTAGGTGCGGCAAGGCTATGCAGATTCCTGGTAATGGGGTCAGGTCCTAGGACACTCGGGGATGCCAATGCCTCTGCCCAGAGGGGCTTCAGGCCCTTTGCCTTCTAGCTGCTTCCAGCCCTATCTGCCAGCCTGGGCTGCCTGCTTGGGAGGCTCACAGGGCTCAGAGCCATTCCTCTCTCCCCTTAGCACTCAGGCTCCACCCTCAGAAAGTCATGGAGTAGCTGGGACATCTGTCACCCCGAGGACCTTAGAGAGCTCCTCAGCCCTTTTATGGCCTTAAAAATAGATCTATCTCTGTGACTCCCTGTCCCACTTACCTGGTGAGAACAGTCCAGCTGTTAAGTTGTTTTTCATTACTGAAGACAGTCAACCTTTGGCCAAGTAGACTTGTTTGCAGTGTGGGGGAGGGGAATAATCATGGGGCCACCTTAGCGGCTGCTGAGAGAGTAGTCGAGGTGGTCAGGAGGGTGGCCCACCCCTCTGTTATGGAGATATTGGATCTAGACCCGTGACCCTGAAGAGATGTTAAAAATTAATAACGAGCAGATAAGAGCACCACCAGCTGGTGCTGTGTTGTGTGTGGGGTGGGGGGTGAGGAAGAGGAGGGAGACACATCTGGGTGCAGAGAACGGAGGACATTGTATACTCGGGAAGGTCATGCTGAGGCAACAGACGTTGATCTTGTTTCTCAGAAATGTTCAGAAGAGGTTTCGGGACAACAGGGTGTCAACAGGTCCTGACTCCTTAAGGACCCCATTGGGGCCGCCTTCCTTGCGCCCCCTCCATCTCATCTCCGAGAATCCACACTAGTGTGGGAAGCTCCTTTCTTGTGAGGAGGACGGGAACACTGGGTTTGAGTTCCAGCGGTGTCGGTGTCCCGGCTTCAGTGGGAGGCCCCTAGCTGGGTCCCTTCTCTCTGGACCTTGGTTATCTCATCCTAGGGTCATCTGGGAGGTGAATGACACAAAGGACATGTCAGCACGCTGTAAGCACAAGCAAGAGGCCATTTCCTTATGGGAGAGCGGCCACAGGGGCAGAAAGGCAATTGAGCGAGCACCGAGTACCGAGCACTGAGCACCAAGTACTGACCACCAAGTACCGAGCACCAAGTACTTATCACCAAGCACCAAGCACCGAGCACCTCACTGCCTCTGCTGAAGTGTGGGGAAGGAGATCTTCAGGGAATGCCACCGCAATCCCAAACAACTTCCCCCTGCAACCTCAGAGAGAAGGCTCCATTTGTCTTTGAACCTTGTTTCCAGAAGGCCCTGCCGTCCTTCCACCTCCCCCAGGTAGTCTAGCCCCTCTGGCCTGGCCTCGAGCAATCCTGAGAAAATCAGGATAATTTGAGCCCACGAGAAAATGCCCCATGTGAAGCCACCCTGAGCTGGGGGAGTGGGTCACTCACCGTGCGGCCCGATTACAAAAAATCACAAGGGGACGTAGCTACATTGATTGGGCACTGCCCATAGGCCAGGCCCCATGAAGTACTTTATAGACATTGTTAACGTCATCCTCACCACAACCCCGTGGAGTCGGTCTTACGATCCCCATTTTACAGGTGAAGAAACTGAGGTTTTGAGCAGTGATTCATTTGCTTGAAGTCATACAGCTGCTAAGTGGTAAGGTGGAAATTTGAACCCAGATGAGCTGAACCCAAGGCTGAGTTTTCAAAGTCTTGAAGTGTGTACTCTTTCTTGGGGTTTGTGTGCCCCCCAGCCCCATTCCTTACCAGTCCTGCTCTCCGGAGAGGGTCTACAGCTTCTGCAGGCTGGAAAGGCCTGTGTGTTCTCCCTCACGGGCAGACCTGATTTTCCCCTGGGGTAGAGCCTCTGGCAGAAAAGCCAAGTTGAGACAGTGGATTTTCAACAGCAGCTTGGTGGGGACTGAACCCCAGGCTGCACCCCTCCCTGGAGTCTTGCCATCGTGCTATCATGGGCCAAGTTCTGGTTTGACCCAGCCTGCTGTGGGGTGTCCTTTCCGGGCTCCGTTTCTCAGGAAGAGGTAGAGATCTCACTTTCTGTCGAACTAGCTTATGAAACTGGCTGGGAGTGGGGTGGAGAACTTCGTGTCCAGTCTCTTAGGAGCCGGCGGCGCTGTATCTCCGTGAGGTCTCCGTGCATTAACACTCAGCACTCTGATGGTCCCCTCCTGCCCCGCGGAGCTCATCTGCACGTGCTGCACACTCAGAATCCTCCGGCCGGAGTCCTTAATCATGCCGCTTTGCTCCGACATCTCCCTCAGCCATGGCAGGGGCCCCGGGTCCCTCTTTCCTCTGGTTCTTTCAAGAGAATTCCCCTGAGGGAAGGCTGCAGAGCACATGGCAAGGTTGGGGTGGGTGTGATGGCTGACGATGTGAGCTTGGGTGGGGACAAGGAGGAAGCCCCAACCTGCCCTGTTCTCTGATCAGGCCTCCCACTGCACGGTCAGGGCCAGGTCTCTAAAGAGAGAGTCCAGTTCTGTGGGTGGCTCCAGGTCTAAGGCCTGAGAGGCTGGGCTCTGGGTCTCCATCCCAGACTCAGGACCCTCGTCCTTGGGACACACGAGGGACTCCAACAGGCTCCAGGGACTTGGTTCCTGGTCTGTGGGGGAACATGGGAGGGAAGGAGTGTGCAAAGGGAGGGAGACCGGGTGGCCCTCGATCTGGACAGAGGCGAGAAGGGGGAGCTGGCCCTTTAGGTATGATGGTGTCCCCGGTTCCCCTCTATGTAGTACCCTGGGGTCAGGTGCTCTGTCCGTGTGAGCTCCCAGAGGCTGGTGGAAGAAATTTGCTTCTTGGGGGTCCTTTATATCCAAGGAGGTCACCCCCTGCAGAGAAAGGCCATCTGGGATATGGGTTCCAGCTGGTGCCTTTTTCTGGAGCTGACCTTTAGTCCTGCGGTGTTGGGGACTAGAGGGTGTCACGGGTGGGGAGTCTCTACCAGAGCCTTCCCCGCAGGTCCCATAGGAAGGCCAGCGGTCTGGAGCGGTCTGAGGGGTGTAGGAGGGAGTCTGAACCTCAGCCATGGCCTGTGCAGCGTAGCATGGAGTTTTAGCTTCGGGGGTTACTTGGGGCGCATAGGACGGGGGCTTGACTTCAGGGGCCGCCTGGGGTGCGTAGGACAGTGAGGACAGCGTCTGCTGAGGTGGCACTCCAGAGGCCCGGAGAACGGAGACGTCTGGCTGCCCAAGATAGGCGATCTCAGACACACTGTGCCGTGGTGGGGCTCCTGGGGGCTCCCTGGGCCCAGAGATCTTGACTTGGGAGTACTGGACGGGCTGGGCCAGACTGCTGGGGCTGCTCAGGTCAAAGACGGGGATCAGCACGTGCTCCTGGATGAACCGCAGAGGCTGGAAGGTTAGTACTCGCTGGACGTTCTGTGTGGGGACAACAACAGTCCACCCATTAGGGTGCGTTCTAAGATCCCTGAGGGGCCGCGGGTGGTTGGATCCTCCATGGGGAGGCAAGGGGGGGTTGGTGTAGTCCCCTGTGGGGACTTTTCAAAATGCACATGCCGCACATCCGGTTGGTTTCCCAGAGACTCCTCTCAGTTCTGGGCCTCCCTAAAGGTGGAGGCCGTCCCTTCTAATGATCTAGGAAGTAGGAGACTCAGATTGGAGGTTGCCTTGGGGTACACTCTCAAGGTGGTGGCCCACACAGCTCCTCACTCACCGGTCCCTAAAAGCTTGATGGAAGGGGCCAGTTGTGAAAGGACAGCAGATAAGGGGAGGCTGGAAGAGTTCTACAGGAGATAGCTCATGTGGGCTTTGACATTGAGCGAAATGCCCTCAGGCTCCCCTGTCCCTCACATGATAACCAAGAACCAGCTCCTAAGGCCCCAGACCTATCAGATCGGGCCTCTGCGGCAGCCGACCTCCTACTTCAGTAGAGAGCCAGCGCGTCCGCCATACTGGGGCTGCCAGTGGGACTTGGGGCTTAGTCCACACAGGGATTCCCTCAGCCCCTCGAAGAGGTAGAAGCTCTCACAGGTCCCACGTTCCCTGCTTGACACGGGTGCTTTCAAGACAAGTGGGTTTCTACTCCAAGCCCGCTAGTTCTGATCACCCACCCTTCTCCAATACACCCTGCTGGGCCATGTCTTCACCCACTTTAGGTTGGAGAGGAGAAACGAGGCCTAATTTTCTGCCCTGTGTGCTTATTCCTGCCCTTGAGGGAGAGCCAGGGGTCCCTGGGCCTGTGTCGTCTGCTGGTTTGGGGATCTGCCCCCCTTCCCACCCCGGGACCTCTTTTGCCCCAGGTGCAACTGCTCACCAGGGAGTTGGGAGGCGGAGGCGGCTTGGAGACGTATCTGTAGCTCAGGTAACAGAGCCCCGCGACGACGAAGCCCATGGAGAAGAGGATGGTGCCCGAGAGGGAGTACGTCCACGTCCGATCTGGGGGAGCACAGGGGCCAGAGCAGGGAGACTGAGTCCTGTGTGGGTGCTGGGGGCTGGGTGCTTTTCCTCCCTGCCTTCTCTGGCCAGGCTTGGGAAGGCCTCTCCTGCCCCCAGGGTGTGCGGGGCTAGGTCAGGCGCACGAGGCTAGGTCAGGTGCACGAGGAAAGGGCCGCGTACTAGATGTCTAAATACCCAGAATTTATAAATCGTATTCGGATACTCAGGAACATGTGTGTATTCTCCTGCCCTGACAAATACACTTTTGATCACAATCTGGAAAGCCAGGTTTGAGTTTTGAATTCTTGGACTCCTTGGGGTCCTGTGCTGAACTGTGGAGGGACAGAGAGAGCCTGCCATGGTCCCCTGGCCCACCTTGGCCCCATCCCTCCCTGCCAGGGGTCTCGTGCACGTGGATGTGGACTCCTCTGCCCACACGGCCAAGTTCATCCATTCCCCTCAATATGGAGCTGCCTGTTGGCCGCCTTTTGGGCTGAGGTTCTGCACATCAACAGAGGATCTCCTCCCTGGAGGAGGGATGCAAGGAACAGATCCGTTAGACTGGACAGAGGCTCAGGGCATTTGTTCAGGGGATCTTGGGGTTCCAGGAACCCAGAGTGTGACCTAGAAGGGAGGTCCCAGGCTCTATTGGGACCTGTGCCTTTTGACCTTCAGACTCCTCTTCATCTTGTGGGGAAGGCCATGACCAGAGGAAGGCCAGAGTGGAGCTTTCTAAACAGTCCTCTTTTGCCTGGGTCTGAGGTCAGCGTGGTCTCCCTGCAGGGGGCTCTTGGCCGTGGCAATGGGAGGGGCCTGCCCTCCTCGCCCCGCTGTAGAGGTACAGTGTGGGGGCGGGTGTTAGGGAAAACCCAGCCCTGCTTCTCAAGGGGAAGCAGAAGGACGACTGAGGGCTTCAGTGTGGAGCCTTCTCCCTGTGGTCCCGCATCTCCGGGATGGCCACAGCCGGTTCTCAGTGTGACACACTTCCTGCCCCCGTGGGACTGGCCGGGGCCATGGGGTCAGGAAGCTATAACTGGGTTTTTGTTAAAACTAGTTAAAACTTGTGTTCTCCAGAGGTTTGGACTCTCCAGGCCACCCTCCTTTCATTCCTTCCGGTGGCTTCGGCGTGGGGTGCTGGTCACCAGCTGCCAGTGACCTTGGCAATTGCTGTGAACCCTGGGAATCGCCGGAGCTTCCACTTCCAGCTCCTTCCCAGCCCATGAGGCTCGGGCCTCCCTGGGTCAGCTTCTCACTTCAGTGACGTCCTGTCCCCCGTCACATAATACTCCCGTTGCTACTCCAGGGAGAAGACACAGCCAGAAAGTCTCTACGTGACATGACTAATGGTATGGGAAAACGAGTGCTGCTCTGGCGGGGTAGGACAGGGACTCGGACCACTCCCATGTGCCATTTCACCCATGAGAAGGCAGGAAGAAGTAATGGAAACAGCTCTGGAGTGTGTGGTGTCACAGATCTGGTTCAGCCACTGTAGGCTGAGAAGCCTTCTCTCTGCTGTACGACCCTCTCTGGTCTACTCTGTATTAAAAAGAGTAGCCAGTAGTTATGGAGCTCTTAACTGTTTGCACTGTGTGGTGTGCTTTACCTATGATATCCCACCAAACAGAGAGGGCCAGAGATGCTCTCTTCTTAGGGATGATGAAGCTGAGTGTCAGAGAGGCTGAGTGACTTGACCAAGGTCACACAATTACCCGTGGGAACCAGGCTTGTCGTGTACACCTACAAAGCTCTCCTCACAGGCACTGCACAAGGATGCCTTAGTTGCCTAATCTGTAAGAACTGGATTCGGGGTGAGAGTCCTTTCCAGTTTCAAGATACTGGGATGTTACTCCATGACATGTCTAGGAGTAGACAGACATCCCAAGAGGGAAAGTGAGAATTCTGGACTCCGGGCATAAGAACAGACCACAGGCTATGGAGTCAAGGGCAGGATATATCACTCTGAAGTGGAAAGAAGAGGAATAAATGTGCGGTAGAGAGGTCTAGCTGTGAACAAAATTGCAAGGTGTGGATTCAAGATCAGATAAACTAACTGGGTTCATTGAACAGCTGTGTGGTTACTGGTGAGTCTTTCAGCCTCTCTGAGCCAGAGTTACTCCTCTTGGGGAAGAAGCTACCCAATCTACGGGGTTCTGATAAAAATTCAATGGGACAATATATGTGGAACATTTAACACAGTGTCTGGCAATGGAGTGGGTACTTAATAAATGGTAGGAACTGTTATTCACATACTTTATTTTTAAGGATGATGTGTCTTCTCTATGTCAGCAAGAACTAGCCAGTAAGAAATGTGATTTATATGAAAGCAGCTACAGTCTTAGGGGAAAAAAAAAGTATCACATCAAGAGCTAGATTACGTAAGAACAAAAGGATAAGCGTGGAGTGGTCTTCAGTTTGTCAGAAAGCAGGGTTGGGGGACAGGCGGGGTCAGGAATGGGCAAGATTTTTCTGGTTCCTCCAGGGGAGAGGTTCACAAATCATATACAGGCTCCCAGCGTGGTGCCTGCAAAGTCAGTTTCCTTTTCCAGTTCTGCTCTTGCCAATTTCTATTCTGGTCTCTGGTGGCTCTTTCCCCAGGAAGAGCATGCCTCGTGCAAGTGGCCAGTGCTGGCTGCTCTACCCGGCACCTCTTCCCCTGAAAATTCATGTACTGGACTCAGCTGCAGAAGTCAGTCTCTTGTGAGCTCTTGGAGCGACTGTTGCGTTGAGTTTCTGAACAATACCAGGGACCAGAACCTATGCGATGATGATTCTACCAAGCAGCACTTGACCCTAGGACTCTGCCTCTAGCAGGCACCCCGTCTCTGTTCATCAAAACTGAAATGGCCTACTGACATCATTACTCTGAAGCTGATGACTAAGGAGGAGACTCTTTTTTCCAAATCCACCCGACCCACTACTATCACTTTCATCTTCTAAACTTGTAGCTCTGAGCATTACAACATTTCTATCTCTGTGAACATGAACGCTAATAAAAATATCATATGCTGCTGAACGATGAGAGTCGAGTTTCAGTGTGCTAGAGGAAGGGAGCATGGGGCACCATCTCCCTGAGCCGATGGCTCAAAACGATTTCGACGGTAGTGCCTAGTTCTATCCTTCGCCACCTGCATGTCCTTGGGCAAGTTACTTAACCACTCTGAACCTTGGCTCCCTCAGTAAAACAAAGCAATAATCACAGCCGTCTTGTTACTGGTTCATAAGGATTGCACTTAGTGGTGCCTGGTCCCTGGTTAACCTTGCAGAAATGTTAGTTCTCGGGGTGCCTGGGGGGCTCAGTCGGTTAAGTGCCTGCCTTAGGCTCGGGTCGTGATCTTGGGGTCCTGGAATCGAGCTCCACGTTGGGCTCTCTGCTAGATGGGGAATCTGCTTCTCCTTCTCCTTCTGTGCTTTCTCCCTCTTTCTCTCTTTCTCAAATAAATGAATAAGATCTTAAAAAAAAAAAAAGAAAAGAAATGCTAGTTCTCATCACTATTACTACTCTTTGACTTTGGAAGATACTGAGGGAACTTTTCTCTGCTTTCCCTTCTGCAGATTATTTCCTAGGATATCTCACCTGGGTTAATATTAAGCAAATTTGTTCTGCCAGGGTACACAGAAAGCTGGCCAGGGACAGGAAACCCAGTGGGCTGGAGGGCAGGGATTAAACGTGTTTAATGATAACCCATCAGCTAACTCAATAACGGATTAACGAAGACTGAATTTGGTAACACAGTAATAATCCTGCAGTTGTGTGAACACTGCCAAACCTCACCTGGGTTACAGGGAAAGGGAGCACAGGGCGGACATTGAATTCAAGAGTCCCGCCTCCCTCTGGTTTCCACTGAACTTACCTGGCAGTGTCTTCACTCGGCACACGTAGGGGGCGCTCTCTTTGGACCAGTTTGGAACAAAAATCATGATGGTCCCAAGGAACTCTGTGTCAGGGGTCAGGCCAGTGAACTCGTAGTCTCTCTGCTTCCCTCCAAGGTGCTGAATTAGACAGAGAACCCAGAGTGACTCCTCCTAGTCATCAGTCTCCACTTGGAGCCCAAGTCAGCCTGCGCACACGTCTGCCTGGGTCACTGTGCTCAATACAGTGGTGCCACCAGCTACCCAAACCAAAAACTGGTGGGTCATTCCATAATGCTCTGTTCCTATTTCCCTACCTTCTGCGCCATTACCATCACCATCATCACCATAACTACCACCATCACCGCCAACATCATTATCCCTCCTTCTTCTAGCTCTTCTCCTCCTCTTCCTTCTTTATCAAACATCAAAAAACCCTGACTATCCATCCCTCTCTTGCCTTCTTCATCGCTTCTGCCTTAACTGGGCCTCACCATCTTGAGTCTGGACTCCAGCAGTGGCTTCCTCACTGGTCACCTGTCTCTGGTTTTGCCCCCGTCCACCTCCATATGCATCCGAGTGCCAAAGTGATATTTCTAAAAGAATATTATCATTTCAATGTTAATTCCAATGTTCCCCTATTTAAGTCTTTTGATGATTTGGCCCATATCATGAGATAAAACCCCGGTCCCTGTCTCCCTGTCCACTTCTCTCTCTCCATGGCCCACCTGGCCTATGGGCTCCACCAAAGCCGACCACCCATTGTTCCTGCTGCATCTTGCCCGTTGAAGAGCCCTTGCTCCTTTGCTCCTTTGCAGTTGCTCCTTCTGCTGGTGCTGTTTTTTTTTTTTTTTTTTTAATTCTCGCCTTCTGTGTGTCTCTAAACTCTTGACCTTGAACTCCTCCCTTGGCTGCCTTGTTCCATCATTCTGGTACTCATCCTACTTCTCTCTTAGGTCTCAGCGCCTCAATTCTGTTGTTCTGTACGATTTACTCTTCATCCAGTTTTTTCTTTCTCCACTTACTCTCTCACTGAATGATCTTATCTGGCCGCATGGCTCCTGAGATCACCAATGTGTAGAAAACTCCCAAACTTAGCAAGAGCTGTCAGGTTGGACGTGTACTTCGAGCTCACTGCTGGATGGCACCCTGCAGGCATGTCTAACTCAGCATGTCCAAACGTGCTGATGTCTTCTAGAAGTCTGGGTCCTGCCCCTTCCCAAACCTCAGACCTGCACCTGTGTGTGATTCCTTAGCTCTATTCATAGCATCTATCTTGTTCCAGTATTCAAGGCCCAGAACTTGAAGCCATTTATGGCAAAGCCCCCTTCACATCTCTTCTATCTAATTGGCCTTAAGTGACCCATAAACCTTCCTTTAAAGGGCCAGGAGTTGTGCTCTTGGACGTTCAAAAACTAAGAATTTTCTTCTTTGTTGTTTTGCATTTTAGGTACATCTTCACCTTTCTGGGCACATGGAAGCCAGGGTTTAGGGTTATTTTTATTTTTATTTTTTGAGGGTGATGTAAGTGGGTGAAGTACAGAAATAGATTTCATGACTTATTGTTTTGTGTCACTCATATGGTTGAAAGGGCACACATTAAAGATCGTGTGACACAATCCAGCAGAGTTGCGATGGCCCAAAATTCCTCCTTTCCCAGATGTTGTACTGCCTCTGGCGTGCTTCAGGCCCAGTGATTTCCAGCCCCTACTATTGCAGTGGGCCCTAACTTTCTACTCTGATCTCTCTTTCATTTTCACATTTGATCTCTCTTCTTTCTGCTCCCAGTAATTTATAGCTTCTTTGGATCAACCCTCCCTAAAGCAACAACTATAAACTCTGGCCAAAATAAAAACCACCTGTCAACACTGGAGAATAAGCAAAAGCAGACAGATATTGGAGAAAGGAGGCAGGGAAAGTCATTGGGTGAATTTCACGTCTTTTAGCTTGAAAGCAGGCCTTCACCTTGTGGGAAGGTTTAAACCTAAATAGAAACCTTGTAATCTTACTGGTTTTAAAAGTAAGAAGACAGAGTTCTGGGCAATCCTAACAGCTAGAAAGTGAGGCGAGAGACCATAGATAGGAGAGATCCATAGAGAGGGAGGCCCAAGTTCTAAGTATAAAATTGGCCCAGAGCCCAGCCTGGGCCCTAAAACAAGTAGGGTAAACTCCAAGAAGCCCAGGTAAAGGTGAAAGAATGGGACCGAGATTTTGGAGTTTGAAGTTCAGCCAAATTACCTGCTAAAGCAAAACAAAATGAAACAAATCAATAATCTTCAGAGGAATAGAACAGAATCCAGAGTCCCTCAACTATACCATTCACAACACCCAGGCTACATTCCAAAATTGTTAAACATGCAAAGTAAGAGAAAACCTAATCCACACTCAGGAGAGAAGATAATTAATGGTGACCTAGTCCAAGATGACCAAAGTATTGGAATTAGCACACAATGATTTTTCTCTTTCACTGTTTTTAAGGTTTTATTTATTTATTTATTTATTTGAGAGAAAACAAGATTGAGAAAGCGCAAGCAGGGGCATGGGCAGAAGGAAGGGCAGAGGGAGAGGGAGCAGGGAGCCTCATGAGGGGGCTTGATCCCAGGACCATAGATCATGACCTGAGACAAAAGCAGATGCTTAACTGGTTAACTGACTGAGCCACCCAGGCACTCCCAGACAATGACATCCTAGCAGCTAGTATAAATATATACTAGTGTAGTATACTACTAGTAGTATAAATATAGCATACATAGTATATACTATATATATACTATATAGTATATATAGTATAGTATAATATACTACTAGTAGTATAAATATAGTATATAGTATATATAATATATGGTATATATAGTATAGTATACTTGTAATAGTATAAACATAGTATATAGTATATGTAGTATAAATATAATATATTTATTTATATAAATATAGCATTTATATGTATAAATGCTATATTTATAAATATAGTATAAATATAAATATATTTATATTTATAGTATATAAATATATAAATATAGTATATAATTATAGTATAGTATATAAATATATATAGTATACTATATATAGTATATATATAATATAGTATAGTATATAAATATACTATATATTTATATGCTATAAATATATAGTATAGTATACTAGTAATAGTATAAATAGTATAAATATGCTCAAGGAAGTGAAGGAAATTGTGCTTAGGAAGGAAAATGACTAGGAAATCTCACTAGAAGGTAGAAACCATGAAAATTGGTAACGTTAGAACTGAAAAATATAATATCTAAATAAAAATCCTACTTGAATGGTCTTAATAACAGATTGGAGTTGAGAGAGGAGTCAGAGCACTTGAAAACAGTTTAATAGCATAAGAAGAGTTAGCGGTGATGGTCACACCATGGAGCTGTTCACTTTCAAAGGGAGGATTTTGTGGGATGTGAGTTATATCTCAAAATAAAAAAGGGCAGAGATGTCAGAATACTGTCTTCAAGAGATACACTTTAAATATAAGACACAGTTAGAGCGACAACACAGGGAGGAAAAAA
This sequence comes from Mustela nigripes, assembly GCF_022355385.1. NCBI lineage: Eukaryota > Metazoa > Chordata > Mammalia > Carnivora > Mustelidae > Mustela > Mustela nigripes. The sequence continues at coordinate 17,385,479 of NC_081570.1, forward strand.
GATATGGCCGGCAGGGGTGCTTGGGTGGCTCAGTGGGTTAAGCGTTTGCCTTTGGCTCAGGTCATGATCTCAGGGTCCTGGGATTGAGCCCCACACCGGGCTCCCTGCTCTGCAGGAAACTTGCTTCTCCCTCTTCTTCTGCCCTTCCCCACTGCTTGTGTGTGCTCTCCCTCAAATAAATAAATAAACAAACAAATAAATAAATAAATAGAATCTTTAAAAAAAAAGACACACCAAGCAGATTGTGAATGAGAGAGGCTGGAGTGACTCTATGAATCACAGGTATTCATATAACAAGTGGACTTCACTACAAAGAATAGCGCTGGAGGGAAAAAAAGGACATTTTGTAACGACAAAAGGGTCGATTTATCAGGAGGCTCTAACAATCAGAAATGTGCATGTGTTAAAGAACAATGTTTCAAAACTATTTCAAAAGGCATGAAGCAAGTCTGCACAGAATTAGGGGGAAAAGAGACCAATCTACAGTGCTAGCTGGAGATTTTTTTTTAAAGATTTTATTTATTTGACAGAGAGAGATCACAAGTAGGCAGAGAGGCAAGCAGAGAGAGAGAGAGAGAGAGAGAGAGGAGGAATCAGGCTCCCTGCCTACCAGAGAGCCCAATGTGGGACTCGATCCCATGACCCTGAGATCATGACCTGAGCTGAAGGCAGAGGCTTAACCCACTGAGCCACCCAGGCAGCCCCGCTAGCTGGAGATTTTTAACTCTCCGCAATGAAAAGAATGATAGGTCTTCTCCAAATCAGGAAAGACACAGAAGACCCGAGTCACACGATTAGCCACCTTTATGGAACAGATATTTACAGAGCGCTCCGCCAGACAATTGCAAGACACACATTCTTTCCAGGTGCACGTGAAACGCTCACCAAATGGGCCAGATGCTGCGCCATAAAGAAGAGCCACAAACAAACCGAGTGTGTTCTCTGACCACAAACTGAATTAAGTTGTCAGTAAGATATTCACTGCAGCCCAAATATTTACTAAGAGGTAGTGTGATAAGGTCTTGTCCTGCTCAGTAATCTCTAGTTGCTCCCCTGACTACTGCCATGGATAGAACTTCCTCTGTCCCCCACCCCAGACCTCTGCCTCCCAGCCTGTCCGCCCAGGCTTACCTCCCTTGCCTCCCCTACGCCAGGTCTCCAGCGTCAGGGTGGGTAAGAAGCACTCCAGCTGCCAGCTAAAACCTCAGACCCTAGAGGTGCTATTGCAGAATTGCATTGAGTAGACTAGAGGAAGGCCCAGGCCCCTGCATTTTAAATAAATATTGCTGGAGATTCTGATGCCCTTTGGGGCCAGGTTTTGAGAAACTGGTCTGCATGTCTCCATGCTCCAGCCAGGCTGGGCAGTTTTGTGCTTTCCAGGAAGCTTTCAGGTTTTCCTGCTTCTTTCTCTCTGATCCTGGTGGGGCAGTCTAGGGCAGGGAGGGAAAAATGTAGGCTGTGGACCATGCTGAATCTGAATTTTGACTAAGCTATCATTTGCTGACCAATCTTGAGCAAGTGCCTTAACCTCTCTGAGCCTCTGCTGTCTCATTCAGAAGACGGAGAAGGTAGCCCCTACCTCACAGGGTTGTGGTGAGGGATAAATGTTAGAGTAAGCATGTATTATTGACTGCCTCAAAAGTTGGTATTGGCACCAGAAAGTTTTTCTGGAAGTTTTTCCAGAACTTTTGGGCTGCCATCTCCCCTCCCACCTCCCTGCCCCTGCTCCACTGCACACAAATCTTTATTTTCCTCTATCTATAGCTATTTAAAATCTTATTTAACTCCTTTCCCATCTACTAGATTATAAATCTCTTGGGAATATTCATGCAACGGAATTATGGACCCTGGCGCATGCTAAGGAGAAAATACATGTGTTCTGGATTCAAAAGAAATACCTCATCTATTATTTGACCATTTATGCCCCTGCCTTCCAACTTTCATTGTTGGTGATCTTAAGACTCTGCCTGTATCTAGTTCCTGCCAGTGGAGGAAAACCAGCAAAAAGAACTGCAACAGTAGAAATAGATTTCAGCATTTTCCAAAGTGGACATCTGAAGATGTGAGTAGAGGCTGCTCTCCAGAATATTATAAGGCATTAGAAAAAAAAAGTTAAAAAAATTATGCAAAATAAAAGGAGTTTCTCTGGTCAAGAAATTTGAGAGAAGTCGTATTCAATGAAATGACACTAGAGTCTTGGCTTTGCAGGACTTGTCAGAGACTTAAGCAGGATCTTGCCTGTGTGATCTACAAGAGGGAGGGCTGTGTTTTGGAAAATGTTAATTTATATAAAACATCTCCTTTCTACCTGAAGCCATGCAGATCTAATTGACGGAGAAATGAGTTCCCAGGGAGGGATGGACCATATATATTTACCATTTGGTAGGTGTGGTTGACCTGGAGCTCTAAACGGTAGAACAGGTCAGGGAAGATGTCCTCCAGGGTGAGCTGGTGGCCATCCCCTGCTCGGATAGGTGTGGAGGTGGGATGGATGATCATCTGGATGGATCTCACCTTGGGGATACAGGTCACATCGGGTGGCTTGATGGTAGCTGGAAAAGGGAGAGAGAAAAACAAAAAGAAAAGGCTGGAATTAGCCAGGAGTTTCTGAGGTTGCCCTGGACCAGGGGACATGACTGACTGCCTCCCCTCTCCACCCACCCCAACCCCAGCTATGCTTCTGAAAATAGCAGCTAGACAAATAGGCGAGAAGAGTAAAGTGCTTCTAGCAACTGGTGTTTGGGTTTAAGGCTGGCAAAGGGGTGCCCAGAGGTGAATGGGAAGAACCCAGGGAGAGAGGCACTGGCCTCCTAGATTAGCCATGCCCCTGTCCCTGCCTCCACAATCCCTACCTTGAGTCTGCTCAGAGCACCCTTTCCCTTGGTCTATTGGCAATGATAGCTTTGGGGACTGACGGTTCAGCAACATAAACTAAGTAATGTTCGGGGCACCCCAAATTATTGATTTGGTCTCAAAGGCCAAGCCTGAGACTTCAGTCTCTCTCAAGATGTGATCTTCCAAATAACCAAATAACCTTTACTAGTTTATAGACCCTCTTAGGAATTTGATGAATGATAGAGACCTTCTCTCCCCCAAAATGTACCTATACAAAAATTTGACTTGATTTTGGGGATTCATGAGCCGTATTCCCCTTGAAGTGAATTTATAAAATTCCCTCAAGGGCGCATTGATCTCCGAGATGGATGATATCGGAGCCAGAAGGATGTTCACTTCAGTTCTGTTACAAAATTGAAAAACTGAGTTAAAGTCCTCAAAAAGGGAATTGAGGACATAAATTAAGATAATCTCCACAGAACAGATCATTTTGCAGCCGTGAAATGTCAGGTTGCAGAAAAGTACTTAATGACGTGGGCGAATGTTCCTGAGGGGCGTTGTATGAAAACCCCCCAACCAACCAGGTCATCAAAGAGTAGAGACTGCTGCTAGCAGCTATGGTGATGTTTTAGTGTTCACGTTATTTTGGGCTTCTTTCTTTTTTCTTTGTGTATTTCTATATTTTCCAGATTTTCTACGACAAATATGTATTAATTGAATAAGCCAAGAAAAAAAATAACTTGTTTAATTTTCTTTTTTCTTTTCTTGGAAAGCCACCTGGCTGTGAAGTCCCTTAGTGAACACCACCACCTGCTCAATTTGCGTGGGGAGTTTGGTGACTCATATTCATTCATTCATCAGTTATGTTGTGGGCCCTGGTCCATGCCAGACCCTACGCGAAGGACCGAGAACGTGGGATTCCACTGCCTCCGAGGCAGGTGGGATACAGGCGGGCAGATGCCATGTCTGCAGATGGGGATGGGAGCTATGAAGACAACATACAGCTGACCATGACAGAGAGTAGCAGGGGGTGACATAGTGAAATGAGGTCATTGGGGCTGAGAGTGGGGATGCCTACTTAGGAGGTGATGTGGAAACCCGGACCAAGACTAAGGATTAGAAGAGTCAGGGCCAGAGTAGGGCACTGAGTTAGGAGCCCTTGTCTGGAGTCGAGAGGCCAGAGGAAGGCGATCTGACCTTGGGAGGCCAGGATGGAGCTGGAGAAAGACGGCTGACTGTGCACAGATGCTCTCTAGTTGGGACGACCTTCTCTAAAAGCCACATCTCGAACTGTCCCCTGCCCTTCGGGGCCTCCCCCCGCCCCTCCCCTGCAGTGAGGGGTGCCCACTCACTCTGTTGCAGCGAGGTGAACCGGTCGGTCATCTTGGTGACTGACCGACCTCCCGCGCTGATGGCAGTTACCCGGGCGTAGTAGGGCTCCATGAAGTTGCCGGTTTCCATGGTCAGGTTGCAGAATTTCCTGGTGATCCGCTGGCAGCTCTCCTTCACCAGCCACTTTCTCTCCCCATACCTGTAGGCACGGGAGGGGCCGGAGCACACCTTGAATGATTGGACCTGGCACCAGGCCTGGGGTTTATTAATAATGATAATGATATCTAATATTTACTTAGCACATTCTGTGTCCCAGGCCCCTTCTGTGACTGATCTGTTAGTCCTCACAATGATCCCGTGAGGTTCAGACATGGTTCTCCCTCCTTTTCGAATAAGGACGCTGAGGTTTAAAGAGGTAAAAATCGGGACCGGTGTGGATTTGAACCCAGCCAGTCTGAATTCACATTTTGGGCTCATCGTTACCATAAGCCTTTGAGGCAGGCACTATTATCCCCGTTTTATGGATGAGGGAACTGGGGCTGGGAAGTGACTTGCCACAGGACGAAATGGCAGGATCAGCGATGGAACCCAGGTTTGCAGACCCCTGAGCCCATGCCAACCTCCTCCTCTGTGTAGGAAGGGAGACGAGAAGGAGGAGGGGCATGGGCTTGAGGGGGTGGACACGACTCTTTGTTGACCTAGTCTCCCGGATAACAACAAAACAATTTCATTACCTGCCAGGCACAAGCCCTCATGCCTATCTTGTTTAATCTACGTGACGATCCTATGATGGAGGTCCTCTTGCTAGGCTTACTTTATGGGTGGGGAAACTGAGGCTAGGCGAGATTACCGCATTGCCCCAGGTTATAAAGGCCAGAGCTGGCAGGTAAGCCTGGGCAGTCTGACTCCAGAACCTGTCCTTTTAACCATTATTTTATCCTCCCTTTGTAAAAGAAACCACAAAGGAGCAAAGCTCTGTCTGGCAGGGTCTGGTTCGGGCTGTGTCCCATCATTCCGGGGTGGCGGGGGTGGGGAGAAGGGAAACATAGGGCAGAGGGGGATTTTCTTGGAATGGTTGGCTTCAGAGCAGAATCTGAAGAGGTTGTGCGGAGAGGGAAGCTTACGTTTTATACTCCACGCTGTAGACCAAGTCTGGGGCGCTCTCCAACCCGCTGTCCCACGTCAGGATGTTTTCGAAGTTGCTGGACTGGAATTTTACGTGCTGAAGAAGATCTGAGGTGTTCTCAGCAGTGTGAGCTGCGGGAAGTGGGAGCAGGGTGAGCAGACGGGCACGACGATCCTGCCCCCAGCCCGCCAGCAAGCCCTCCGACGAGGAGGGCGGGACCGGCACCCACCAAGGACTCTGGGGCTGACCATCTCTGTCTTCCTTTGCTTCTTAAAATTTTTATTGAGCTACAATTCGCAGCCCATAAAACCCACCATTTTAAAGCTTGCATTTCAGGGGTTTCTGAAATGCACATATATTTCTGAATATTCACGAAGCTGTGAAACCATTACCACTATCTAATTCCAGACCATTGTCCTCACCCTAAAAAGGACCCCTGTGTCCATTAGGAGTCTGTCTCTCTTCTTTCCCTCCTCCCAGCCTGAAAGCAACCACTAAGCTGCTTTCTGGGTCTACGGATCTTCCTATTCTGGACTTTTTAGACTATTTGTATGAAAAGTGTCTTTTCTGTCTGGCTCCTTTTTTGTTTTCGAGATTTCTTCATGTAGCGGCGCGTCAGCCCTTACTTCCTTTTCATGACTGAATAGTACCCCGCTGTGTGGCTCTTCTGCAATTTGTTTATCCGTTCATCAGCTGAGGGACATTGGGGCTGTTTCTACTTTTTCCGCTATTATGAACAATGCTGCCGTAAACGTTCATGTGCAAGTTTTTAAGTGGCCCTATGTTTTCGGTTCTGCCAGGTGTAGAGCTCAGAGTGGAACTCCCGGGTCGGATGGTAATTCTGTCTGACTCTGTGAAGAACTGTCCAGAGCTTCACACTCTTTTCCAGAGCGGCTGCAGCCCCTGTGTCCCCCTGTGTCCCCGCCGGCCTCGTGTGAGCGCTGCGTCTACTCCATGCCCCTGACCACACCTGGAGTTGTCTGTCCTTCCCTTCTGAGCACACCTGAGGCGGGTGCCCTCCCCCACGGGATACTGGAAAGACGCTCAACTACACATTGACCCGTCAATGAAACACCAAAGAATGACTTTCCCCGAGTCAGTAATTCCAAGCAAGGCTGGAGAGGACGTTTGTGAGCTCCTGCCTCTCCGTGGGCTGAACCAGTCCCTGCCCATCCTGCCCAGGGAGGAAGGCAGAGCACAGACTTGACCAGGGGAGGGGGGCTGACGGAGCCACAAGGGAGGGGCCACTGCCCATGTAGCGATCTTGAACGATAAATGAGAGACTTCACTTATGAAACTATTCTCTCAGCCTTCCTGGCGTGGTCTGTGGAAAGGAAGAGGGGTTGCAGGAAAATGGCGGCCAGAGCCGGCAGTTGGCTCTGAGCATGCTCAGAAGGGCCTGGGTGGCTGGGGTGGGAAATAAGCAGGTGCGGACCTGGTTGGGTCCCCAGTTGCGTCAAGGCCTTGGGGCCTTGAGTGCCTATGTGTTTTTGATGTGTGTTTGCCTCGCTCCACCCCGGACATAATCATGACCACCAACAGGGCCACTCCAAGCCTACATACAATGTCTTGCAAGAGGGGTCCATGGGCTTAGGAGGCCCCTGGGGATGGGGAAGAGTGTTTGGACAGCCCAACCCTGCTGTGTATCCACTGGTTAAATCTAAGGCCACATTCCTCTTTGAATCTGAGCTGGTCAGCCCCAAGAGCTATAGAAACCTTTGTGTTTCAGGTTTCCTGGAACTCCCAGAACAGGGCATAGGGACAGGGGGAGGACATGTCTTACTGCCTCTAGCCAAAGTGATGGCTATGCTACTGAGCCCTGAAGTGTGGCTGACTTCTTGTTTGGTTTTGAGTCTGGGCAGAATTGGGGTCTGTTCTGGATTCAGGGCTCTGTCTTAAGATGAGGGAGAGAGTCCACCTGAGGTCAGAACTGAATGGTGGCTTCCAGTGGGGGTGATAAAATTAGGGCAGGAGAGAGGGAGGGTGGGATTTGAGAGAAGGCTAGGGTCTATCTGAGGCCGGGCTTAACTACCGCTAAGTGGTGGGGTGGTGGGGTAGGGGCAGCACTGGGAAGGTTGCTGGTTGGGGTCAGTATCCTGGCGGGCTAGTTGTGGTGGGAGAGCCTGGAGGGCGGGGCTGGGACATGCTCAGGAGGTAAGGGGCCCAGGCTGGAAGAGGTTGGCATCATTTTCCAAGAGGGGACTGAAGTTGACTTCCAGAAATGGAGTAGGTGAACCTTGGCTGGACTCTTCTTTAGGGGGGCATTGAGGGCTAACAAGATCTTTCCCTTGGGGCACATGTGTGGCTCAGTTGGTTAAGCATCTGGCTCTTGATTTCGGCTCAGTTCATGATCTCAGTGTCGTGGGATCAAGACCTGCATCGGGTTCTGTGCTTGGTGCAGAATCTGATTCAGATTCTCTTTCTCCCTCTGTCCCCCTGCTCCCTGAGCTTAAGTGTTCTCTCTCTAAGAAATAAATAAATTCTTAAAAAAAAAAGAGAGAGATTTCTCCCTCTCCTGCCCTGCCCATTCTCCCCCTGCCCCAAGCTATCATGTATTCCTCAGCCTGCGTTGTTTCTGTACTTCCTGGATGAAAGTCTACATTGTGAAATCCTTAGGGACACATGTGTTGTCTAGAAACTGACAGACTGGTAGCTTCTATGAAAGGAAGTTTCCACATTCATTTGGAAAAACAATTTTATGCCAACAAGTTAGGAAGATAAGGAAAAACAAACAAAATAATCCAAAATATTCTCTAATCAGCCTGAGAATGCCAGGGCTGAGTGGAGATCTGGGGCCCCGAGAACCTTCTTATCTTGTAACAACTCCTAAAGTTGCTGCCCCTTGGTCCCCATCCACAAGGATCCAGAGCCTCTAAGATTTCCAACCAGAATGGAGTCTTTGGGGGAATACAGCGAGTCTTCCTCACTCATCAAGGGACCAGTGCGTTGGGAATGCCAACGCACTGGATGCCGGAGTGGAACAGATTTGAAGGACCCAGACAGCAGCGGGAAACACTGAGATCCCACCAGCTGACAAAAGCTGACAAAAAGGACAGCAGAAGAGAGGGCTGAGAAGCTCCGGCCCCTATGGGCTTCATCCTGCCCTTGAGCTAGAAGGGACCTTGCAAGGGCCAGCTCTCCCTACTCTTCAGACAATACGTTCACTTCCTGAGAAAGTTCCCCAAATTTTATTAAACGTCTTGGGGAGCAGAGAGCCAATCTGGGATCTCATGTATCTGTCTGAAAGTTCTCTACAGTGTTAAATCAAGAAATCCATTTTATTGGATTTGAAAACTATGCGCTTTTGTCCTGTTTTCAAAAGGGCCCTGATGTTTTTAAGATCTTTTAATGCAGCAGCAGAATTTAGTGATTCATCAGCTGCTTATAATACCCAGTGCTCATTACTTCAAGTGCCCTCATTTATGCCCATCCCCCCAGTTACCCCATCCCCCACTCACCTTCCCGCCAGCACCCCTCAGTTTGTTTCCTAGAGTTAATGCTCTTTTATTTATTTATTTATTTTAAAGATTTTTATTTATGTATTCGAGAGAGCAAAAGCGAGCACAAGTGGAGGAGGAAGGGGCCAAGGGAGAAGCAGGCTCCCTGCTGAGCGGAGAGCCCGACATGGGGCTCTATTCCAGGACCCTGTAATCATGACCTGAGCTGAAGGCAGACGCTTAACCGACTGAGCCACCCAGGTGCCCCAGTTAATGCTCTTTTAAATCTAGTATGAGGGGTCAGAAGAGGCCCCCATGGGTGGTGGAGAGAAAAAAGGGCGCCGTCAAGTTTTGCCCATCTGGCCTTCTCCCCCCTGCCTTTGTTGGGCCAGTGTCGACCAGAAGCAGAAGAAGGGATGGTATAACTATCAGAAGTATTCCAGGGGTCCAAGGATGTCTGCCTCCCTCAAGCCAATTCTCCATCCACCGAGGTGAGGGCTTCCGGCACCCCAGTTCTGACAGTTGGCTGCCTCCCCAAGTCTTGAGGTTAGTTGAGTCTCTGGAAGAAGCCAGATCTGAGGGACCCTCTCATCCTCCCCAATACCCTGAGGTGTTCCCCAGTTCTCCGGGGAAGCTTGTCCCCCAGGGAAGGGCTGGTGGAGAAACTGAAACTGGCTGTCTGGAGCTGTGTGTGTGTGTGTGTGTGTGTGTGTGTGTGTGTATGGAACCCTGGTTAACCATCTTGGGTGTCGGGGGAGTTCTGACACAGGGCAATGGGCACTCACCAGCCAGGGATCCCGCGGCCAGGATGGTCAGTAGCGTCCTCATGGGGCCGGGCTCAGAGCCCTCTTTTGGCCTTGGCTCTGGGCTGAGGCCAGATGGAGGGCTGAGAGGCTTTGCCGCCTTGGCAGCACTGGGCTCCACCTGGCCACGCCACAGGGGCGGGGAAAGGAGGGGGAGGTGGGGCCTGAGCAGGGGGAGCGAGGTACAAAGGTGTCTGGTCTGTGTGCTTTGGAATTCCAAGTCCTGGGCAGGATCCAAGGGAGTTCCCCTTCCTACATGCAGAAGACAGTAACAGTGACAGGCCAGCTCGTTTATCTGGTCTGGTGACTGAGTCTACCCAAGACTCTTCAGTGCTTTATCAGGAAGCTCAGAGGCCAAAAAAAAAAAAAAAAAAAAAAAAAGCAAAAATTTGACGCCGTGTTTCAAAAACCTGCAAGATGCATGTGACTTTTGTCTCTGTGATATTATTGTTAGGAATTTTTCCTGAGGACAATAACTGGAGCAGGCAAGGGCACAGAAAATACATTCCAGAATGTTCCTTGTTAGCAAAGGAAAAGCTGTGGCTGCCTGGCTTTGTTCTGGCAGGAGGAGATGGAGGATGTTTGCTGCTCCTCCTTGTGCCTCATAGCAAAGCAGTTTCCCCATGTGGGGTGATGGCCTACGGCTTTTGGATGTGGTAGGCTGTAATATCCTGCAATCTGCATTTAAATTTTTCTTTTGTGTGTTGTAAATGTTTTCTTTCTATCAGCTTTGAGTCTTTGGTAAAGTGTGTTTGACAAAATAGCCAAATCTGAGCTGTGCTTTGGGGGAACGAAGGTAGGACTTGTGGTAGCCATTTCCTGTAATTTCAGAAAACGATAAGAATGTGGGAACATTAAGGCATCATTTCTAATAGTAAATAGGAAAAAAAAAAAAAAAAGGAAGAGCCTCTATGTCAAACACTAGAGGGTTGGCTAAATGAATAATGGTTTGTCCACCCAATGCAAGATGAGTATAGTGTTGCATCTGAATAGCACTGGAGAAAATATTAGGGGGCCAAAGATTCCCCATATTTGGTTAAATGAGAGGAAGCATGGCATACACTATGTACAGTACAAGCATGGTTAAAACACACATACACATAGGGGCGCCTGAGGGGCTCAGTCTGCTAAGCGTCTGCCTTCGGTTCGGATCATGATCCCCATGATCCCCAGGTCCTGGGCTTGAGCCCTGCATTGGGCTCGCCACTCAGTGGGAAGTCAGCTTCTCCCTTTTCCTCTGATCCTACACAAACCCCACCTGTACTCTCTCGTAGATAAATAAATAAATAGAAGAATAATAAAGTCTTTAAAAACTACCCGCATACACACATACAGAAAAAAGTCTTAAATGTTAGGATTATAAAAGGAAAATATAAGTGCAATTATTTCTGGGAGGTGGATTAGTAGAACAATAGGTGGTTCTTACTTTCTTTCCATAGCACAGTTGCATTTTCTAAAGTTCCTCGAGGCAATATATGGTTTTATATATTTAAGAAAGCACCATTATTGAGAAAAAAAAGGCATAAGGGAAGTGCCATTGTTTAGACTGATCCAACCATCTGCAATTTCATTTTCTCTTTCTCGGAGAGACCATCTCTTCTTCAAACATGTATGGGAAGGAAATCTTTCATGGAAGATGTTATTGACACTTCAGCTCAGCAAAGCTTGACCCTAAAGAACTTCTAGTGCTCTCAACCTGCACTGTGGGATGATCTAGTATTATTCTACAGGTGTACCAAGATTCAAAACAAAAAGGAAAGACTCAAACTAAAAGAAAGCTTAGACATCAGCACCAACTTTGAAAAATCCTAACCCCAAATCTCAATCTTACTCCTAAGGCCCAACCACTAATGGTAACCCTAATCCTAAAACCAACCCTAACCCTAACCCTAACCATAAAACTAACCCTAAACCTAACTCTAACTCAGTTTAAAACTAAAAAAGACAGACTAAAAGATGGCAACATCTTTGAAAAAACCTAACCCTAACCCTAACCCTAACCCAGTTTAAAACTAAAAATGACAGACTCAAAGTTATGGCAAGCAGAGACATCAGAAACATTATTGAAAAAACCGAACCCTAACCAAACCCTAACACTAACCCGAACTGTAAACCTTACGCTAACCCTCATTCCAGACACTAACCCTAACCTTAACACTAATCCTAACCATTAAACCCACCTCAAATCTATCCTGAACCCCTAACCCTAACTTGAATGCTAACCCCAAGATATAACCTAACCCCAACCCTAACCCTGACTCCTAAACCTAACCCCATCCTGAAGTCTAACCCATAAACCTAACCACAAACCTAACACTAACCTCTAACACTAAACCTAACCCTAACCCAGTTTAAAACTAAAAAGGATAGACTCAAAGCAAGGGCAAGCAGAAACATCAGAAACACCTTCAGTAATACCTAACCCTAACACTAATCCTAACCCTCACCCCTAACACTAAAGCAAACCTCAACACTAGTCCTAACCATTAAACCCCAACACTATTGGGAACCACAAAACAAACTCCAGTGCTATAACTAACACCTAACTATAACCCAAACACTAACCCTAACCCCTAAACAAAACCCCAACCCAAAACCGTACCCATAAAACTAATCCCAAACCTAACCCTGACCTCTAACAATAACTGAACCCTAACCCACTTGAAAACTAAAAAGGACAGACTCAAAGAGAGGGTAAGCTGAGACATCAGCACCATCTTTGAAAACTCCTAACCCTAATCCGCATTTCTAACACTAACTCTAACCTCAACACTAGCCTTAACCCTTAAGCCCAACCCCAACCTTATCCGGAAACCCTAACCCTAACCCAACCCTAACCCTAACCCTCAACCTTAACCCTAACCCTTAACCCTAACCGTAACCGGTTGCATGAAGAGTCTAGCCCCCCCCTCCTTTTATGTAACTACCTCCAAACAGGAAAACCAGAGCAGCAGTGGGGGTACACATAAGGGGTACACATAAAGACATAGCGCTTAGTGTGGTAGTGTGGTTGACCCTGTGATGGGCTTCTCTTGGTTGTTGGGACTATTCAGTGAATGGCTGTGACCACTGCTAGATGTTCCATAATGATTCCATTCTCTGGTCTTTAAAATGCAATGGTTCTCAAAAGCACCCCTTGTATTTCTCGGTACCCTACAGGTGGCTGAATATAGAGCAGTTTTCCAACACTGAATTGACTTGTACAGCAGCAGATTCGCCCTGCTCATTCTCTCTGTTTCAGATTGCCAGAAGAATGCATTTATTTGCTTTCTGATGAATTTCTCCAATGCACTTTACATCATCTTGACTGTGAGCCTTTGTCCAAGCTGTACTGTTGCCTGGAATCCCCTTTCCACCCCACTTTCCCTACCTAATTCCTCTTTATTCTTCAGACCTCTTCTCAAACTCACTTCCTCCAGAAAGACGTCCTGGTTTGAGCCTCTCCCTAGGTTGGGTTTGGAGCCCCAGCTCTGTGCTCCACTGGCTTCCTGAATCTTACCCATCCTCATGTGTATCACACATTGTGTTTGTGTTCCCTGTTGCTGACTTTGGGGACAAAAGGTGTAACTTGGTCTCCTTGATACCTCAGCATCTGCCATGAGCTGGCAGAAAGCAAGTGCCTGGTCATACTTGCTGAATGGATGACTGTTTGGGGGAGCGGGCCAGTACAGGTGGTGGGACACCCCTAAACTGTGGAAAAAGCACATCCTAAAATGACAAATACTCGGGAATGTGACTTGCTTCTTTCCCTTCCTTTAACACCCAGGGATGTCAGAACCTGTTTTGCAGAAGCAAGAACACCAGAGGGCAGTGGGGTGTGTGCTGGGGGAGGGGAGAGTGTCCCTGGATGCTGACTCTGCAGGGAGAGAGCCTGAAAGGGGTCCCTGATGGTTCAAAGATGGTGAGAGCGAGGGGCTAAGCCCTGGCAGCCCCAGTCCTCTTCTTAGAGAAGAGCTGGAGAATCAGACTCACTCTGGGGTCCCGCCCCAAGCCTGAGCTGTGTCAATCAGGGACATTGACTTAGTGTTCCAGGTCGGGAGTCTGGATCTGCTCCCCAGCCTGCACCTGACTCCAGGTGACCTTGGTGGGTTTTGTCTCCTCTCTGGGCCTCAGTTTCTTTGTTTATAAAGGAGGCTGGGTCTAGAAATCCTCTAAGGGTCCTTGGCGTTTGAGTGGTCACTTTGGGATTGGAAACTTCCCCTGACATCCCAGAGTTCCCCTCATGGCCACTGTCAGTGACACAAACGCCAATTCATCTCAGCCTTCATTGACTCTACTTAGCGTTTCAGCTTGCTCTCAGAATGAGGAATTCCTGAAGCTTATTACATGCTTAGAAGAACACGTTTCTTCATCAAAACATTAAGGAGATCTGTGTCTCATGTTAGAATTGGGTGTCCAGCTTCCTGTGTGCCCCGGGAGCCAGGAAGTGAATAGAACATGGGCTGTGGGCACATAGACCCAGGTTCGAATCCCCACTCTGCCACTAAACCTGAGGTGTGCAGGTAGCTTAATCTCTGACCCCCAGGTTTCTCATCTGCAAAAGGGAAGGGGAAGTCTTTTCAGTGTTGTTGGGAGGATTGAACATGCCTGTGTCTCTGGACAGTCTCTGAGGAGGTGCTCTCTTGGGAGTCTCCTGTTGCAAAACGAGGAACTAAAGACCAAGGGAGGGCCTTTAAAAACCTTTGCAACAACCCGGACTCCTGGGCGTCTGGGCATAGAGTTGGGTGGAGTGATAAATGTTCTCTTAGGAGTCTGAGTTTTCCGTAGTTTCTGAGGCCAAATTCCAAGGGATGGGAGAAGCCAGGGCATTGATCCTACAGATAAGGCATTGTGGCTGGAGGGGTGGGGGGCATTCCACGACAGGTCTGGAGCTCAGAGATAGAAATTGGGGTGCGGGGAGTCTGAGCCCCTACTGGAATCTGGTTGCTGAGATGTCTCCATAGCGCCCAGAGAAGCTGAGGCTTTCTGTGGGGTCGGCTTTGTTTTGCCAGAATGGATAGGACTTGCCCTGGAGGCATCGACCCTTGGACAGGGGCCTCGCACCACCTGCTGGTGGTTTTTCCCACCACAGCAGGGTACCCCGAGATGGTCTTACCTTGAGATCCCTGCCTCGTCCTCCTCATCCACTTAGAGAGGCAATGAAGGGGGGTAAAAAAAAAACCTCTGCATTCCGTATCATCACATGCCAAGAGGTGGGGCTGCCTGGGCTGGAATGGGTCCAGGCACCAAGCAGGATTTCTTGAGTAGTGGACTTGAGGATCTGACTCACTCATTTAGAGAAAGTCTTTTTTTTTTTTTAACGCCCACCCCCCCAATTCTCATCCTGTTAACCCTACTTGGTGCACACAGTGAATGAACCCAAGGAAGCTGCAAGCAAATAGCCATTCGATCAGGTCCCAGATGATGGGAAATAAGAAGTTACAATTAGGGGGTGAAGGTACTGTGTTGTCTCCCGTGTCTGCTCCCTTCCTCACCATTTCACGCATCGAGCAGCATGGATCCCCGGCTCCCCTCCCGTCAGAGCAGAAGCTGGGCTGAGGGAGGACGGTTATTCACTTGCGACAAGAATTTAAGATGTGGGATGGTGTCATCTACTATGCAAAGCTCTGGCTACCTTATGTGGAACTGAGCCACAGCCAGCCCCTACTGACTCCCGTTCATAGGTCAATTCACTTGTTCATTCCTTCATTAATTTATTCAACACCAAGCCCCCACCCCTTGCCAGGTGCTAGTGCCAGGAGGAAAACCCTACCTTCCCTCAAGGAGTTCTTAGGATGTGACACCTGCTACCCTAACCCTCCCCTCTCCCAGCTCCAGGAACCCATGTGATCCAGCAGCCCTGCTAACCCACCACTGGCTGCCAGGTGGGCAGCAAACAGTCCAAGTGTCCCTCCAAAGGCGGCCTGGCATCCGAGGGCAGGCTGGGAGGTAACTGGGGATCACTTGGAGAGGAACTTCTGCCCTGTGTTCTGGAAAGGACCTACTGCACATCCATTTAAGGGTCAGATGCTCCGACCTGATCAGAGCTGTAACATGCATGGTCTGGTCCCTTTGTGAGTTGGCAAGGATATTCGGTTATAAGGAACTGGCAACCCAGGGAGCTGACTTAAAACTATGGTGCTGGGAAGCTGGGGACAGGGTAGCAGCTGGGCCTCAGGAATGGACGGGATCCAGGGTTTATCACTTCTCATCTCGGCAGGCCCCCGGGCTGCCTCGTTCTTGTTTCTGCTGCACTCTGTGCTCTCCTGCTCCTCAGAGAGGGAAATGGGGTCATAGCAGGCTGGAACTTATCCTGTTCTAGATCCAGGCAGCCAAGACTTCTGAATTCCATGGAGAGAGACTTGTTGGATAGGTTCAGCTTGGGTCTAGCACCAGCCCAGGCCACGGTAGGTGATAGCAATCTGCAGGCACCATGCTGGTCAGTTACCAAGCGGTCCTGGGAGAGTTGCTGGAATCCAGGAGCTTCTTCTCAGCAGACATCTACTGGAATGAGTTCAGGTTTGCCAAGCTGGCCGCAGAAGACGTTCTGTATCCTTCCCCAGACCATCGTTGCAATAGGGTGAGATGCCAGAGTCATGGGCACAGCGTGGGCTTCACTGTAGCTGGTGACCTGGGTGTTCTTCCCCCGACCTCGAGGTACTCATCTTTCTCACGCACTCAGCTCAATGGATTCCAACAGCACAGATCAAGGACTTGCAGCGGGGAGTGGCCCTCTGCATATGACTGACAGGGTTGGGGGATACATTCCCCAGCTCCTGCTCCTGGACGAACAAATCTGGGGAGTCCCACACTGAACCCCTAAAGCCCTGCTTTAGGCGGGGACTGAGCCCCAGCTGCCTAAAGCAGTGATATGTTTGTTTATGTACCTGGACAGGCTGTCTTCCCTCCCTGCCTGGCTTCCCACTCCCCTGTTGGTGCTTTCTGGAATCCCAGCACTGCTTTATATGTCCACATCCCGGTCTCTGGGTCTGTGGCTGGGGACCCAAGGCAAGACCCTTGTGGTCTAAGAGCTAGATGAATGGGGAGGAGCTTTCAAGAAATAAGACCACACACATCTCTCCATGCAATCCTGCCATTTTCTCTAAAAATAGAGCTTTTTATTTAGAACAGTTTAGGGTAAATGCCCAAGACCATTAAGAAATTATTTAAATACGATATCAACACAGAACAAAATTAGACATGGATACAAATACCTAAAAACAGTGCATAATCTCAGGGCACTAAAGAATCACAGTGTGGCTTTAGCCTAGGGTATCCCCCACCGATCCATCCAGCTGGCCCCAGAGCTCATGCTAGGCATCCCCTACCGGGTGCAGGAGAGGGCTCTGTAAACAGTTAAGGGCTGAGCGCACCTGACAAATTATAACATTAAACATTGCGCTCTTTCCTAAGGCTTCCCGTGGCTTTTTGTTAATGACTTAATGATGATAGAAGAGCTGGCATTGAGAATTACTAAAAAACTCAGCCTCTCTCAGAAATGAAATTTTGAAAGCAATGCTTAAAAAAATAACAAGGTTTAAGAAAAGAGATAGAGTGGTTCCTTCACAGAGATCTAAGACAATAGTCATGAGAGCTTTTAGTTTTTTGAAATTACTTCCATGCAGCAGCTCAGCTGGGTCCCAGACGCCCTTCTTCTTCTCTGTGCTTAGGGACGCGGACAAGCCTCAGCTCCCGCGGACATACACACATGTGTGTCTGCCTGTGTGCGTGTGTGTGCATGGATGTGTGAGTCCCAGCCGTGGTGAAGGCCTCTTGCCAGCTTTGTGCTCCTGGAAATCCTTGCTGAGGATCCCCGCACTTTGTTGACATGGCAAGGGCACACGGGTTGACCTAGTTGGCCAGAGACCAGACATCTCACCCTTATGAACATGCATAGTGAGTTGACATTTGTTTGAAACAAAAGACAGGTATTCAATTAAAAAAGTGGTTTGCTGGGGACCTGGGTGGCTCAGCGGTAAAGCATCTGCCTTTGGCTCAGGTCATGATCCTGGAGTCCCAGCATCGAATCCCACATGGGGCTCCCTGCTCCATGGGGAGTCTGCTTCTCCCTCTGCCCCTCAGCTTACTTGCGCTCTTTCTCTCAAATAAATACATAAAATCTTTAAAAAAAAAAAGTGGTTTGCTGACTTCTTAGGCCATGGAACCCCCTAAACACCCTCACATGGAATGCCATGGGGGTACATTAGGGCTCAGGGAGGCCGCTCTGGTTGAAGTGAGGGATCCTATGGCCCATGGTTCCCCCTATGACTGGGACTCCCTCCATGAAACCCAGAACTGTTTGGGAACATGGCTTGAGAAGCCCTGGAGGATGCCCTGGAGCAGATGCTCTTTTCTCGATCTTTCATTTAACGGTCAACTTTCATATTGCCTTCCAAACAACACAGCTCCATGGGGAAAATGGCTATAAGACGCCTTCTTCGGAAATGGAGAAATGTAAGTCCTGGCAGTTAAATGGCGGGGCCAAAGTCACAGAACCATGATAGTTCCAAGCCCAGCCACAAAATGACAAAAATCGTGGTCCCTGTGGGTACAGACTCAGCTCTGCTTGCCCATATGCTGGTGGGGATGGGTACCCAAGGCAGTGGCTTGAGAACACCCAGCACCACCCCCCAGGTAAGGAGAGTCCCCTTGTAGGGGCGCTGACCATACCGACTCCATCTTTGGCCCTCCGTCTTGTTCACGTTCGCTCCATGACCTCTCTTGAGGTTATATGTTCTGGGCTCTTGGAGATTCATATACATACTTTAGAAATGCCCACCAGGGCCAGGATGAGGGTGGGAGGCTTGTTTTGGCCTCCCATGAATATTTTAGAGATAACATAGATTTCCCCCTTCCTGACGTACAGGTGATGCCAGAGGATCTAATGATAAATTAGCTGTCAAGGAGGTGTGCTCCAGCCCTCTGCGTGTGCAAACCCTCTGATCTCACCACAAAGCCCTTCTGAATGTCCCCTGGCTCTATTATACCTGTGGACTGAGGCCTGGATTTTGCACACAGTAACTATGCCTCTGCACGGATTACCCTCCACCCAATCCCCCCGTCAGTGAGTTACCCTGAATAAAACTGTGCATAAACTCTATGCAGCGGCCTCCTTCATCTCCTGGTCTCGAAGTGCCCTTTCAGTTTGGGGGATGCTTTACTGCTTCTTCCTCACCTTTAACATACTCGCTGCTAGAAGATGTTGGATTCTTCTAGCATCTTCTAGAATCTTCTAGCAACTTCTACAACTAGAAGGGAAAATGGGACTTCTTTATAATTAAGAAGTCTGACTAAAGTGCTGTCAAAGACAGGGATCACAGCCCAGGAGTCCAATTCTCTGCTGGGTTGCGACCGCAACCCCAACAAAGCAGAACCCTGGAAGGTGATCATTTGGTTCTTTCTTTTCCGGGAAAGGGGAGAAGGGTCAGGGTCCCTCTTGGCTGGGCTCTGGCTTCTGAGAGTGCAGTTTCCTGACCACGAGGAGAGAGGAAGTTAGGGTAGAAGGCAGGAGGTAGATCGGAGGTGAGACCCGCTAAAAGGTGAATGTTAGTTGCTCAGAGTTTAGGGGTCACAGGTGGGAGGTGCCCAGGAGTCTTCTCAGAGCCTGGGAGGATGGAGAAGCCCACTAGCCACCATGCAGAGAGTACCAGCGATGTGCCAGGCACCATACTACACGTCTCTCTCTTGGGACCCTCAGCAACGGGTGAGAAAACCCAGGTAGAGTGAAGGAAGGTGGGTTACCCAAGGTCCCATGACTGGTAAACGTCAGAGCTGGGATTTGAATCCAGGTCATCTGATCATAAAAGGTATGCAATTCCATGAGTCAGAGGCTGGGATTTGAATAATGACTACCCTCTCCCTTCCTCTCCAACATCCCCTGCTTACTAGATCTTTCTTTACTGGGGCCCACCCAAGACAATGCATGAACTAGGAGGCCGAGACCTGCGGGTGGGGGAGCTCGGCAGGTGCCAGAGAAAGCCATGACAGTGACAAAGATGTGCTCCCATTTCCCTCCCCCCAGATCCAGGTGGCCCCATGTGGTGTCAGGACAGCCTCTGGTGTCCACTGTGACCTGACTTGACCAGTTTCATGCTATTCAGGGATGATTCTCCTAACTGGCCTGTCACTCCAAAGGCAGTGGGGGTGATACGAACACCCAACCAACCTCTGACCTCAGCCCATTCTTGTCTCCACCCCTCCCGCAGCTCAGCCCAAAGCTGGTGAGTCAAAGACGATGCAGTGGCTTCTTACTGCTCAAGGCAATTGACGACAACCCTGGGGTTTCCAAAATGCTTCAAGAGCCCTCCATGTCCTCAGCAGTGATGCTCCCAGACTCTCAAGTCTCAGTGGCATCTCGGTCCTAGGAAAGCTCAGTGGCACCAGATGTGGTGGGGGGCGGAGCTGGGGAATGGCTCACCTGGCCATGTAATGTCCCAGGGTCCGACCTCTGACCTCAGTCTTCTGTAGGCGCCCGGCCCCCCAGCTGCCAGGACTGTCATCCTCAATTTCTGATTCCCTTCCTCCTCCATCTTCACTTTCTTCTTCGTCGTCCTCCTCCTCCTCTTCCTCTTCAGGGTTGCTGTCCCAGCAAAAGGTCAGTGTGCGGAGAGAAACTGGGGGCTCCCCAGGGAGCAGATCCAGCCCTGGTGATAAAGAGCCCCAGCTGGCCCAGGAGGAGAGGTCATCTTTCCGGGGATCTTCCAGGAAACTCAAGTCCTTGGAGAATTCAGGCAGTGGGAGGGTCTCCTGACACCCATCCCCACCTGGCCGTTGGCCTGGCATCTTCTTGGCCAAATAGCAAGAGGACTCAGACTCATCCCAGGGGGAGGAGCCCCCCGCGCTGGCCCAGCTTCTGTCTGAAGCATCGGTAGCAGACCAGCCTTCGACCTGGACAGGAGGGCTCCAGGTGTCCCCTGCCTCAGAGTTTCCCGGGATCTGGTGCTCCTGCCCTAGGAAGGAGGGTGGTTCAAGGTAGGGCTGAAAGTTGACATTGGCATCTGCGTCCTCCTCATCGTCCTCCTCCTCAGCACTGTTCTTCTCTGGTCCGGCCTGGATGGTGGCTGGGGTCCTGACTCTGGGGCTTGGCTGGACCCTTCCGGTCAGTTCCTTTTGGGGACAGAGGGTCAAGGTATCCAGGGGCTCAGGACCACTGGGATGAAGGGTTGCCACGGGGTATCTGTTTCCAGAAAAGTCCTGATTTGGGGAGGGGAGAAAAGAACAGAAAATCGGGCTTTCCTGAAGGATGGGTTCTCCTGACAACAGACCCAGAGACAAGGAGTCAAATGTAAGTAGTTCTTTTGGGAAGTGATCCCAGGAAACACCAGTAAGGGAAAATTCACTAAGGCTGGGGGAGAGCCACCAAGAGAGGCTGTTGTCAGGCAAGTTACCCCTAGGGGGCAGCTGGAAGCCAGGGCAGCCCATGTAACTCAGGGCACCATCAGGTGAAGGGTGGGAAGAGTGACAGTGATGTTGGTTCCCCAGCCAGCCACGTGCACGGGCGCAGTGGACACCAGAGGCCAGAGGAAGCCCCCCAGGGCAGGTGCTGGCTGCTGGAAGCTGAGTGGTGACTTTCCATGTGATGAGCAGATGGAGGGGTGTGGCAGAGCACAGAGATGTCTAACACACAGCTTGTAGTTCAGATGGGTTTTCCCTGCAGGTCCCAGAGCTAGGGACTTTGAAAACACTTCTGGGCGGCAGGTACCCAAAATCTATCCTCAAAGCCATCCTGACCCCAGGGCCCACTGAGCTGCACCTACAGCCTAGCCAGCCTCACCAAGCCCTCATTTGAACAAGTCAGACCCTTCTGACCTCTTCAGGCTTTCCCCTGCCCCATCTTCTAAGGGAGTGACTCGGCAGACAAGTGAGGAGATTCCGGGGTCAGCCTGGGCAAGACACGCCCTTGGTTAAACTGTGAACTCAGTGCTGGGATCCTTTTAAGATTTCCCCTTCTGGCACCACCCTCTCTCCTTCCCACTTCTGGGCATCCCTCCTGAGTCCCAAGGCTGGGGTTTCTACTCTCAGCACTTGACAAATCTATAGCAGAGAGGATTTCACTATGGGGACTTAAGTCTCCCTCCCAGGTATATTTGCCATTTGAATTTGCTGCCAAAGGAATGAATTACTAATGGTGGAAATTTAGACGTGAAGATAGGAGATTTTTGCAGTCTGGACTGATATTCTATCTGACTCATGTCTTTAAGTGCAGCCCCATTTCCTTATTCTTCAACAACCCTCCCCCTCTGTTGCACACGCCCAGTCTTGCCATACCAGGGCCCATGGCATCTTTGCCCGCTGAAACCAGGGGTTCTCTCTGAAGCTCTTCCAGATCACAAAGCCTATGGCAATGACCAACAGCAGGGGAAGCAGAAGTGGTAGCAGCACCAGGAATGCCCAGTTGGCTCCTAAGTGAGGAAAAATAAGAACTACAGAAACTGGGTGGCTCAGTCGGTTGAGCATATGACTCTTGGTTTTGGCTCAGGTAGTGACCATCTCAGAGGATCATCTCATGGGATTGTGCTCAGGAGGGAGTCTGTTTAAAAGATTCTCTCCCCCTTTCCTCCCCCTGCCAGTTTGTGCACGTGTGTGCACACGCACGCTCTCTCTCTCAAATAGATAAATCATTAAAAAAAAAAAAAAAAGAACTGCAGAAACAATGACCATGGCTCCTATCTCTAACTGTATGTGTGCTGCAGGCTTCACATGCATTATCTTGTGTAATTCTCATAAGAGTAAACCCGTCCTACAGACTATGGAAACTAAGATTCAGAGAGGTGATGTAAGCTACCCAAAGACACACAGTGAGTGCAGTGGAGCTGGGATTCTAATCGAGGGGAGTCTATTTCCGGACTTAACTTAACGGACTTAACGCTCTTAACCACCATGGGATGGAGATAATATGTCCCGGGGTGGGGGGGCGGGGAAGTCCTCACCTCTGTATCACTCGGCACTCACCGGGGGCATCCAGGAAGAAGCAGGTGGGCTTGGAGAACTCGCTGTATTTAGGATCACCAAAGGTGTAGATGGTCCTGGCGCTGAAGCAGTAGTGGCCGCTGGCGGCCGGCTGCAGGGGGATCTGCACTGGCTGGCCATGGGGGGTGACTGGGAATCGCGTCTGTTTGGAGAGATAGCAGGGGCTGTGGGCAGACCTGCTGTGGGGACAGGACAGGGGTGGGGAGGATACACCTGGGATCCCTGCCTCTTCTTTCCCTGCATTACAGTCTAATCATGAGGAGGCAACATTAGCTGGTGTCTTCTCCACTGAGTCTTAAAGTAGAGAAGGTGAGCACTCAAAATCGCCCTGTCCCTCAGGGTCATCTTTGTGGGCATCCCCCTGCCCGCAGGGACTGTAGGTCCCCATTTTGGAGGCCAGATTCCTCAGGCTTCCTGCCCTCAGGGCCTCCCAATGTATCCCGGGGGGTAGGGAGCATCTCGGTCATTCGGCCATTACGGACCCAGAAAACTCCAGGGCTGCCCTGCCCAGTCCAGCAGCCCCTGGTCCAAACTGAAATGAGCTCTGAGTGTAAAATCCACATCGGCTTTCAAAGACTCTGCAAAAGGCATGTGAACCTGTCAGGAACTTTTATATTATTTACATGTTGAAATGATAACATTTTATTGGATGAGATGAAATATATTATTAAAATTAAATGAACTTGTTTCTTTTACATAATTTAATGAGGAACATTTAACATGACGCCCGTGGCTCCCACTATATTTTTACCCAAGGGTCCTGGAGACAGGGACCGTGTCGGAAGATCTAGGGTCCAGAATATATGAGCAAGTGGTCAGGAGTGTGAATGTTGGGGGGTTCCATGAAAGAAAGAAAGAATAAAAGAAAAGGGGTCAGTAAACTATAGCCCATGGGTCAAATCTGGCCTACCATCTTTTTTTTTCCCCTGCACATCGCATTTCCCTGGACCACAACTATGCCCATTTATCGACTCGTCGTCTGTGGCTGCTGTCCTGTGTTACAGGTAGAGTCCACTAGCTGGACAGACCACGTGACCCTCAAAATAAGAAAATATTTGCTATGTGGCCCTTTACGGAAGATGTTTGCCAACCCCTGCCATCAAGCAATGCGCACAGACACACACACACACGTGCGTACATGAGAAACTAAGTCTGAAGCTGTATATTTGTGGTAGTCTCTGGACACTTGTAGGTTCCTTCCAAGAACGTATCTGTGTTTTCTGATTTTTTTGTTGGTGATGAAACCAGTGGCTTGGCAAGCAGGCCTCCTAGGGCCTATCATATTTCAATCAGCTTTCATTGGACAAAAAGGGTTTCATAACTTAAAAAATATATATTGGATAGAAAACGGGTGTGCTGTTACTACCTATAATGTGCATGGGCAGGACATCTTATATTTGCCTTCTTAGGTGGAGAAGGGCGGCTGCGGGGTGGGGGGATGGTGCACAGGCCAATCAGGGCCTGACTACAGAGTCAGGGGTGACTGCCAGGAGTGAGAGGTATGTGGGGAGGGCTTCCTGGAGGAGGTGTGCAAAAAGTAGGCAGGCAGGGTGAGAGGTACTGGGGTTTGGTGGGGCAGTGGGGGAAGGAGGTCCAGCCTGGGGGGCAGGAAAGGGGCTTTTTACCTTGTTCTGGATTCCTTCCTTCCAGAAATCCACCTCATACTTCAGATCCGGTCGGGGCATGCAGTGGGGCAGCTCATAAGTGGCATTGATGCTCAGGACCTCCTCTGTCCGAGTGACTACCAGGGTGGGTGGGGCTGGCTCCACTGGCAGAAATGGAACAGGACCTGTCAGTATCCATCCCCCTGCCTCCAGGCAGGCCTGCCCCTCCCCCACCCCCTGCCCCTACCCCCCAACTCAGAGAACACTCCTGAAAAGGCAAAGTGGCTCTGGTGTTTGTTAAGCACCTACTATGCCTCAAGAGCCTTAAAGTCATTTTATTTCAGCTTTGCAGTGACCCTGGGAGGGAGGCATCACTATTCTCAACATTCGGAAGGGCAAACTGTGAAATGAACAGGCCAGGCTCACAGCTCACCTGCCTGGAATCCTGCTGCCCCCCGCACCTGGGTGCCTGCCCGTACCACGGGTCTGTCAGAATCCTGTCCCCTGGCACTTCCTACGGTTGCTGACACATCACCACAAAGAGGGTGGCTTAACACAACACACAGGTGTTACTTCCCAGTTCTGTAGGTCAGAGTCCGGGGACACTGATACCAGATGAAGCCCTGAACAGGAAGCTGGAGGGAACGGGGATCTTGACCTCCAGGAGTTGGAGGAAATTAGGAGGCAATGAAATATGCAACTATCAAAACTCAAGGGAGTGAGTGACCAGGGCCCCAGCCGAGGCTGGCGAAAGTCAGGAAGGCTCATTCCGGCTTGGGGGCGTGCTGTGGGAGAGTCAGGAGAGCTTCGGGGAGGAGGAGGAGGCAAACACACAATTAATAATAATAAAAAAGTAACCTGTATCTTTCCTTCCACCCGGCTCGCTTCTCCCTGCCCCCCAACTACTGGTTCGTCCTTGGCTCGTCCTTGGCTCTTCTAGCCTGCCGGGCTGCCTGCACGCCTGTCTTACCAACCAACACTCCCTTCTTTCTTCCTGTTCCTTTAGCCTGTCTTCCTGCCTTCAGGCTAGCCAGCCCCCTGCCTCCCTGCCCCTCCTCCTCCCTACCCTCCCCTTGTTTCCTTCCTTCCTCCTTTGCTTCCCCTTTCCTCCTGTCCTTCCGCCTCTTCCCTCTTCCCATCCCCCTATCTACCCACATTTCCATTCTTCCGCCTTTCCTTCCTGTCCTCCGGCTTCCCATCCACGCGTGATTCCTTTCCAGGTAGCCTGTGTCTTTCCAGGCAGCCTTCTTCCTCCCTTCTCTGCTGTAACCTCCCGCTCGCCCTCCCTTCTCCCCTTCTTATCCACGTACCCAGCCAGCTTCTCTCGTTCCCAGGTTAGCTCCTCCTCTCTACTATCCCTCCCCGCCACCTTTCATTCAAGCCCTTTCTCCTCTCTCCCCAAGCCATATTCTGCTCTCACATATTTTGAGAAGACGGGGCAGCCAGTTACAGATCTCAGCTCCGTGAGGCTGTTCTCTGCATATTTCTCTTCTTCTTACTACCCCTCCTCACTCTTGGTCTGGTGCAGTACCATGACCAAGATTTTAGAAAGATCCAGATCCTCATTCCATCTGTAGCCCTCATGAGCTGTGTATTCTGGCAAGTTCCTTAGCTTTTGTGAATCGGACTTTATTATTATTTTTTTTAATGGGTTGATGAAAAGGAACCCCACAGGTTTGTCATTAGGATTAGAAATAAAATACACTGGGAAGAGAAAAGTACTCTCCTGGCTCAGTGTTAACACTGGCCATTTCTGAATACGGCGCCCGTGGGGGATGCTTTCCTCTATTTTTCTCTCCTCTCCCCCGCTCCAATTTCTACAGTGCACAGAAGTTACTTTTGAAGCTGGAATGTGAAATTTGCTTCTTTTTTTTAAAAAAGATTTTGTTTATTTATTTGAGACAGAGAGCACAAGTGGTGTTGGGGTGCGGTGTGGAGGGGTAGTGGGAGAGAGAAGCAGACTCCCTAGCCCGATGCAGGGCTCGACGTCAAGACCCCAAGATCATGACCTGAGCCGAATGAAGATGCCTAACTGGCTGGGCCATCCAGGTGCCCCCCCAAAATTGTTTCTTAAAGAGAATTTGAACATAAAAAATAAAAATAAATATATAAAATGCCCCGCGTAGTTCATGACTAAGGTTGTGCTGGCTAGAAGATAAAGAGCATCGCTAGAAAGAGGTGTAAATGGAATTGCGGGTGCTGGCAGAAGTCCCCTAAGCCACCGCCACGAAGCCAGGCTACGTGTGGCTGTCCTTGCTTTGGGGACGTGGGAGAGGGTGGCCAGGACAGCAGTGCCACTTAGCCAAAGTTCCTGGACAGGGAGTCTCCCACCAGGTCCCTTAACCACAGACTTACCTTCAAAAAGGTAATCCAGGTACTTGGACTCCACCATGGGGGACCTGGCGTTGGCAGAAGCCGCCCATACGCGCCCCTTGAACTTGTTGTACAGGTCCTGCTTCTCCAGGCACATCAAAGAACACACCAGCTCTTTGGTTCCTTTGCACTTTTGCACTTTTCTCCACCGTCTGGGGGTTGCAGCGCTGAGGGAGGAGACAGGGGAGTTTGGGCTGTGGACTCAGCCTCTGGGTTGAGAAGGCTTAGGGAACAAGTGCTCCCTTGTCCCTCCATCTGCCCGACTGTCCACCTGTCTGCCTGTCCTACTAGCCGGCTGTGGGCTGGGACAGAATGAGAACAGTCTAGTTAGGAGCTCAGGCTCTGGGAGAAGTGGGTGCTGGGATCCTGGCTCCATCCTTCATTAGCTCTGGGGTCTCAGCGGGTCATCCCCCCCATCCTCCTGCCTCCACAGGTCCACGTGGTAGCCACTACTGTCAGTGCTAACAACCGGTTTCCGCATTCTTCATTCAGGCCTTTCAGGCCACCTGCTCTGTGCCAGGCATCGCGCTGGGTGCTGTGTGGCTGTCAGAGGGGACACGCAAGTCTGCGATGCCAACCTTCAGACTTCACCGGGGTCCGAAGAAGGGACTTGCATACTGGGCATTATTCTTGGGGAACTTACAAGGCCTGACAGGTCCTGCCCTCGGGAACTTCCATTCTGGTGGGAAGGGGAGAAAGACAATCATCCCACCAGTGAGGTGAACCCAGGAGTGGGTAAAGGCAGCGGGAATGGGGAATGGGGGAGGACTGCTTTCCAAAGGTAGGCCAGGAAAGTCGTTTTGAGGCCTTGATAGCAAGTAAGTCAGGGTAGGCCCGCAGGAAGGCATGGCAAAAGCAGAGCCTGCAGTGGGAAGGAGTCTGACCTGTCCAGAAGAAAGCAAGGAGGCCAGCGTGGCGGCAGGCCAGTGGGCAAGGGAGGGAGATGTGCGCACAGGCTAGAGAGGTGGGGGGAGGGGCGGATGGGTAGATTAGGTGGGACCTCTGCATCCTGGTAAGGAGCTTGGATTTTATTCCAAGTGTGCGAGGGAGTCACTGGGAAGTTCTGAATAGGGGACCTGAGATGATCTAATTTCTGTTTTTAAAAGATCACTCTTGGGGCACCTGGGTGGCTCAGTTGGTTGAGCATCTGACTCTTGGTTTCGGCTTAGGTCACAATCTCAGGGTTGTGAGATCAAGCCTCACATGGGGCTCTGTGCTGAGTGGGGAGTCAATGTGAGATTCTCTTCCTCTCCCACCCCCTTTCCCCCTCCCCCACTGGCTTTGTGGGCACACATGCTCTCTCCCTCTGTCAAATAAGTAAATCAATCTTAAAAAAAAAATCACTCTGATAAAGCAGCTGGGAGGCTGCGGCAGTGGTCTAAGGGAGAAGGAAGGTGAGGTTGGCGACAAGGGGCTGGACTGGGGATATGTTCTGGAGGTAAAGTCGGTAGGACCTGCTCATGGATTGGATGTGGAACACGTGGAGAGGAGAATCCAGTCATTTCTGGGTTTGGGCACTGAGCAATACATGAATGGAGGAGGCTGAGATGGGTATGGCAAAGTGAACAGAGTTTTGGGGAAGAATTCCTCTGTTTTGTTTCTTGGTGGAGCTATAGTGTAAACATTAATAATAATAATTAAAACAACCCTGGTGTAGTTATATTAATATGAAACCAAATATAGATTTCAAAGTTCACAGAAATATGAAAGATGAGAAGAACCACCACCAAATGAGAAATTATTTCATTTCTCAGGAAGATATAAAAATTCTCTCTTATCTACCTGCTAAACAGCTACATACACTATACAGCAAAAACAGACAAAACTGTAGGATGAAACAGAAAATCCACAATCATTGGGCGCCTGGGTGGCTCAGTTGGTTAAGCAACTGCCTTCGGCTCAGGTCATGGTCCCAGAGCCCTGGGGTTGAGTCCCACATCAGGCTCCCAGTTCCATGGGGAGTCTGCTTCTCCCTCTGACCTCCCCTCTCATGCTCTCTCTCACTCTCTTTCTCTCTCTCAAAATAAATAAATAAAAAATATTAAAAAAAAAAAAAGAAAATCCACAATCATCATGAGAGATTTTCAATACACCTCACTCAGTAATTGATGACTGAACAAAGAAAAATAAGCAGTAAGTATGTAAAATACACAAAAAAGCAAGTGTAATTATCAAAGTTGGTCTCATGAACATAAATAGAACTGAACTAGTTGAGCCACATGTGAAACAAAATATGAACAAAAATGTTAGCACATAGTTCCCTTGGTTTAGGGACCATCCTTATGACTGCATTTAATCTTAATTACCTCGTGAAAGGCCTCATCTCCAAATACACTCATGTCAGGGGGTTAGGGCTTCAGCACACGAATATGCTGGCATACGACTCAGTCCATGTCAGGGCTGTTATGACTTAAACTGGTATGAATGCTCATGTACAAGTCTTTGTATGGACGTAGCTTTTCATTTCTCATAAATAAAGCGTTAGGAGTAGAATCTGGGAGATTTGGCAACTGAAGGTGAAACATGACAAGAAACTGTCAAGCTGATTTCCAAAGCCCCTGTACATTTCCACCAACAATGCAAGAATTCCATTTCCTCCACATGCTTGCCAACATTTAGTACTGTCAATCCCTTTCATTTTATGCCTTCTAGTTGGTGTGTGGTAGTGTTTCATTGTACCTTTGATTCACATTTCCCGGATGACTAAGGCTATTGACCATCTTCTTATGTACTTTTTGGCCACTTGAGTATCTTCCTTTGTGAAATGACAATTCAAGTCTTTTTGGGCGATCTGTCTTCTTATTAATAAGGCACAGGAATTCTTTATCTGTTTTGGATACTAGTCCTTTTCCAGTGTGTGTGTGTGTGTGTGTGTGTGTGTGTGTATATATATATATATATATATATATATATATATATATATATATTCTGTTTTTTAAATGTAGCTGGCTTTTTCATTTTCTTCAGGCTTTTTTTTTTTTTAACAGTAAAAGTTTTAAATGTGATGAAATCCAGTTTATTAGGTATTACTGACTTAATTGAATTCCCCCCAAATCATATGCTGAGGCCCTAACCGCCCCCCCACCATGACTGTATAGGCCCTTGGAGATAGGGCCTTTTAAGAGGTAATGAGGAATAAATGTGGTCATAAGGGTGGGGCCCTAAACCAATAGGACTTTAAGGACTTTCTCTTCCTTTAAGGAAGAGAAAGGGATACCAGGCACGCTCTCACACAGAGAAAAGGCCACATGAGGACAGAGAGAGAAGGCGACCATCTGCAAGCCAAGGAGAGAGACCTCAGGAGAAAGCAAACCTGCGGACACCTTGATCTTGGACTTCTAGCCTCTGGAAGTGTGAGAAGTACGAGTCTGTTGTTCAAACCCCCAGGCTATGGTATTTTGTCTTGGGAGCTCTGGCAGACTAAGACAGATTTTGGTATCATAAATAGGGTACTAATGTAAGAATAGCAAAAAATGTGTAAGTGGCTCTGCAACTGGGGAATGTCTAGAAGTGGGAAGAATTTTCAGGTGCCTGCTAGAAATTTCCAGAGTGCCCTGAAGAGACTGTTGGTAGGGATAGGGAGTTAAAGGCGGTTCTAGGAAGAACTTGGATGCAAAGGAAGAACGGCTTACTGGAAACTGGGGGAAAGGTGATCCTTGTTACAGAGTGGCAAAGACATTGGCTGAATTGCGTTTTGGTGTTTTGTGGGAAATAGAAGTTAAAAGTGATGAACACAGCAGGGAGCCTTCTTCTCCCCCACCCCCGCTTGCCTCTCTGCCTCCTTGTAATCTCTTTCTCTGTCAAATAAATAAATAAAATCTTTAAAAAAAATAAAAATAAACATAAAAGAACTTGGGACCGAACTTGAAAGGATTTTTCACTGCCTCCAAATGGGATAATTCAAGTTTTAATGCATAGACAAGTTGCATTAGATTGAGACCATCAGCTACGTTTAAGTACTAGAGTTCATAATGATAAGAAACCAAATCAATCACCTTTGGGAGATGACAGAGAACCAATTCATGACCTTGGAAACTTGCACAAAAAAATGAAACATTTGTCCTGTCTTACCTATCTGAAAGGTACACTGAATGTCAAATACTCTAAGAGAGGGAGCATCTTTTTGTAAAATAATTCCACATAATAAGTGAAAAAAAAATTGTACAATTAGAATATCATCATTTAAGAATCCTCACAGGTGTTCAAAAAGTGTAAAAGAGAAGGACAGTATCACAAAGGTCCGGAGGATGGACTTTGACCTCTAATCAGCCCTTCCTGGCTCCACTATTCTCAGAGGCGTGACTGAGGAAACCATGCTCTGGGCGCCCCCGTTTTCTGCCCTGCAGACCGCAGGTGCCACACCCCTCCTCACAGGGCTGTGTGAGAGTAACTTCAGTTAATGTGTGGACACAGTGCCTGACACACGACAAGCACACAGTTCCTGTTAGGTGTTTCCTGCCTCCTGATACACCCCTGTACAGTTCTCTCTTTTGAGAGCTTGCTGGCAATCTGCCCTTTTCCAAGCTAGGCTTCCCACCCTCTTACTCACATCCGGAGGGACTACGACAGAACAGGAAGCACGTAAGCTTTGGGGTCAGACAGGCTGGGGTTTATTCTTCTGGCTCCATCCCTGGTTCCCTCGGGCAGATGATAGCCCCCCTCTGAGCTCAGGTTCCTGGTCTCTAAAATTGGGGGAAGTGCAGGGCTCAGTCGGTTAAGTGTCCGACTCTTGATTTCCGCTCGGGCCCTGATCTCAGGGTCCTGGGTTGAACCCCCCTGTCGGGCTCCGTGCTCCCTCTGTTCCTCCCCCTACTTGCACTCTCTCTCTCACAAATAAATAAAACAAAATCTTGAAAAAAATAAAATAAAACGGGGGAAGTGCAGACCTGCCTGGGTATATAGGGAGGAGGAAGTGAAACATTCATGCGAGACATTAGAACTCAGCCTGGCACAGGTGGGTCCTGCATACTCGGCACGCACCTCCCCTTCCTGCTTCACCCTCCTCACCCGGCCTTGAGGAGTCCTCCTGACTACCTGCTTTCATCATCTTACTCTCTTACTAAAGAACATCAAGTGATTGCTATCTATGTGCAAAGATCAGCAAATCTGC
Source organism: Mustela nigripes (assembly GCF_022355385.1). NCBI lineage: Eukaryota > Metazoa > Chordata > Mammalia > Carnivora > Mustelidae > Mustela > Mustela nigripes. The sequence goes on from NC_081570.1 coordinate 17,417,047, forward strand.
TTCCACGTTCGGATTTCTCTGGATTCGTTATGGTTGCCTGGAATGCCAGGCTGAGAAGGATCTCAAGGCTCTGTAGGGAAAAGCATGATCCTCTGGGATGCCCACCACAGACTCTGCAGGAGATATGTCTGCCCTCCCTTTTCAGCTGGAACAACTCCAAGCTCCTCATTCAGGCCCTGGAGAATGCCACCACTGGGTCCCTGGAGCTCTACTCAAGCCCTGTTCCAACTCTTCTCAAAGATCCTCCCGAGCTACCCTACGACCCAGCAATTGCACTAGTGGGTATGTACCTTAAAGATACAAATGTAGTGATCCGAAGGGGCATGCGCACCCCAATGTTTACAGCAGCAATGTCCACAATAGACAAACTATGGAAAGAACTAAGATGTCCATCAACAGATGAGTGGATAAAGAAGATATGGTATATATATACAATGGAATACTATGCAGCCATCAAAAGAAATGAAATCTTGCCATTTGCAACAACGTGGATGGAGCCGGAGAATATTATGCCAAGCGAAATAAGTCAATCAGAGAAAGACAATTATCATATGATCTCTCTGATATGAGGAATTTGAGAGGCATGGTGGAGGTCATGGGGGGAAGGGAGGGAAAAAATGAAACAAGATGGGACCGGGGAGGGAGACAAATTATAAGAGACTCTTAATCTCAGGAAACAAACTGAGGGTTGCTGGGGGATGGGGGATGGAAGAATAGGCTGGCTGGGTGATGGACATTCGGGAGGGTATGTGTTATGGTTAGTGTCATGAATTGTGTAAGCCTGACGATTCACAGACCTGCACCCCTGAAGCAAATAATACATTATATGTTAATTTAAAAAAAATAAAAAAGTAAAAAAAGAGCCCCAGTAGGCCCAACACCTGTGCACTGTCCTCTAATCAGCATCATTCCCCTACCTCCAGACCTTTATCAATGCACTCTCCAAACACCTGCCACAAGCTGTCTCCCGTGGGACACAGAACCAGGAAGCTGATGACACCGAATGCAGGTGTCCCAGACAAGCCCCTCCAGCCTCTGCCCACCTCCTCAGGCTCCCCAAACACCCCACACCTACCTTTGATAGGCCACAAAATAGGTCACATTCTGGGAGTAGCCAGGCCCTGGGAGCCATGTCAGGTACACACCGAAGTCCCGGGAGAGCAGCGTCACGTTCTGGGGAGGGGGGAGAAGGGGCTTCCCTGTGGGAGAGAAAGAAGTCATGAAGCCTAGAGCTCCTGACCGTCTTGACACGGGCCATCTGGAGCTGATGAGCAGTGTGGTGGGCAGTCACATGCTCAGTGAGTTTGAGAAGCAGGCGTCATCTGGGGTAGCTAAAACATGGGAGACATGAAGTAGGCTGGGCACCCAGGGCCAGGATTCCGATCACAGCCATGCCACTAACTGCCTGTACCGCAGCCCCTTCCCCTCCCTAGGCCTCCGCGGCCCATCTGGCACCTGAGGGTTTCAGTGGAAGACCTCCAACAGGAACCATCTAATATCTACCGGATTTGCTGGACTCCAGGAGGGAACAGCCTTGAGGGTCACAGGAGCAGATGCTCAGTTCTTAGCCATGTCCCCGGAGCTTGCCTGCCTCGGTCCCTGACCGTGAGAAGATGAACAAAAAGTATTTGTTGAATGAATGTGAAATTTTGTGAAATTTGGGTCATTCCAAAGGCCCCCCAACTGGTCTCCTTGTTTCCAACATTGTCTCTTCAGTCCATTCTCCATAGAGCGGCAAGGGCTAATATGAAAGTCGGATCATGTCGCTCTTCTGCTTTAAACCCTCTAATGGCTCTCACTTCATTCAAGGCTAAATCAAAAGCCTTTATAACCCTACCCCCACCCCCAAGACCTACCTAATCCCACTCACTGCTCTCCCTGTGCTCCCTGCTCCCAGCCACACAGGCCTTTCTGCTGTTTCTAGAGCATCCTAGGCATGCTCCCCTTCCAGGCCTTTCCATGAAATGTTCCCTCTGCCTAGACTAGTCCCCCTCCCTGGATCTCTGTCAGGCTCATGCCTTTGCTTCCTTCACATCTTGGCTTAGATGTCACCATCTCAGTGACCTGGCCCCTATGTCCCCTCCTTGACATGTCTTCCCCACTGCTAACCCTTACCTCCTGAAATATACACCTGATTACGCCTCTCCCCAGTTCCATGTCCTTCCTTGGTCCTTAGGAGAAAGTCCATGCTCCTTACTGAAATACTTGACAGGCCATCTTGTCAACCTCTCCCTGATAGCTCCCCAGCAGGCTCACCAGGCTGAAGCCAATCTTGGTTCCCGTCATTCTCAAACAACTACATTCTCTTGGGTGACTTCGAACCCAGGAGTCTTTGACAGCCTGGTGTTCACCATTTACATTTTTTTTTCTTTACCATCTAATCTTTTAAAGTTTTGATTCAAATGTCAATTCCCTGACATCTCTAAGAAGTAGTAGTGAGGGCGATGGGGATGATGGTGGTGATGGTAGCAGTTAATGTGTATTGTGTCCTAACCATTTTCTTTCAATCCTCCCCACTTCCCTAGGAGGTAGGCACTAACCGTGATCAACACAGTAGAGTTGAGGGAAACAGAAGACTTGTCGGGGAATAAGTTATAGAATCAGAATCCAAAGCCAGACCTAGTCAACTCCAAATCCTGAGCTGTTGACCACACTTCCTTCCTGAGGGTCTCATGGGGCCTTGTTCAACTTTATCCTTCCAGCATCTCTGAACCGCTACTGGCCAATGACATCTGTGGACCACTGTGTGCCAGAAGTCTCAAAGAGGAATAGAATTCCATTCTTGCCCTTTAGGAGCTCATGGATCCTATGAGAATTCAGTTCCCTGAAGTATACACACAGGTCACACAGGGTGTATTTATGTGTATTTAAGATGCGTAAATTAAATGTGTATTGATGATGGAAATCCATACTGGTTACAGAATGGCATGGGGAGGGGATGGGGAGGGGGCAGGTCTACGGATGGCTCTTGCCTCAGCTCCCTACCCCTGGCCCTTTTAACCCAAATATGGGCTAAAATATGGGTTAAATACAGCTTCCACCTCATCCTGTGATCCCCACTTGGAACTGGATCACTGGGGTCCAGATGCTGTCACTGTTCCCAGCTTTCTAGCAGGTGAGCTGCAAAGGCCAAAGTCTGTGGATTATACATTATCTTGTGGCAGCACACGCCCAGAGCAGAAACAGCAGCTAGAGTGGTTATGGGCTACTGAGCCCTGGAAGGGTGGGAGGCACTGGTTTGACACTTTCTGCACAAAACCTCTTCCGTCCTTAGGACAAACCACCCTATGGGGTGGATGTCACTCTGCTTCCGTTCAGGGGACTAGACTCAGAAACAGATGGTAAATAATTTGCCTGAGGCTACGCAGCCACTTTGTGTGGGGGTCAAGATTTGAACCTGGATCTGACTGTGCTTTATCCTCAACATCACAAACAGCGGTTTGTGTTGGGTACATTAAATATTTCCCAGGTAAAAGTGTAGTTAGATCCAGATAGGAAAACTATTGAAGTTGACAGTGAATCAGGGGGACAGACAATCCCTCCCCACCCCCACATACACACAGAGGCACTGTCCTTTACCAGTTGCAATGACAGCTCCTGCTGTGGACGTGCTTGGGGTTGGGGCATCCATGAGCTGACCCAGGTGGACCGGTGGTCTTCCTCCTGCTGCCCACCCTACGGCCAGAGCCGGCCATGCTTGCTTCAGCTTCAGGCTTCTCTTCCTGAGCTTTCTTTCTTGGGTAACTCCCCTCATTGCTCTGAGCCTCAGTTTCCCCATTTGAAAAGGGAGAGAACAGTCCCTACCTCATAGGGTGGTGGGGTTGTGCCACTTAAGTAGGGGAATAGAAGTTGCTCAAGAAGCATTGGCTTTTGATATTAGCATTAGATGAAGCCCAAGGGCCCTTCTTGCTCTTAAAAGGTTAGCCTGAGACCAAGAAGTCCAAGACTGGGGGCTCTATTGGACCTTCTCCTGACTGGTTGGGGTTTGGTGATTGGGTCCCAGCCTAGGGTATTTTGTACCCTGCCTCCTTATTTACCAGTGGGAGTCCACAAAAGAAGGTGTCTTGTTAGAGTAACAACAGCGCACAGATTCCGCTCAGTCTGGGCGCTTCTGAAACCGTCTGGCCCGAAGAAGGGAAGGGGACTACGAGGGAGGGCAGGACTTCCCCTAATAGCGAGGATCCAGTCTCATATTAATGCAGGGGACGGTGCCTTTAGGAAACCTTAAGCAGCACTTTATAAAACAGCGCGGCTGCTTTTCCAACTGCCACTGTCTTTCCCTGTGCACCTAAAGCGGAATTGGCATTAGGAAACTGGCTCAGTTTCCTACGGGAAAGGAATTTCAAAGCCTTGGGTCTGTTTCGTCCCAAGTCCCAATTCAGAAGACGACGGGAGGTTCGTGGGCGGGGACGATCGCACCAGCGCGGCTGGCTGCGGCCCCGTCCCTCCCTCCCGGAGCTCCGCCACCCGGGGTGGGCGCCCCGCGCTGCCCCGCGGCCCCCGCCCGCCCGCCCCGCGGCGCCCGCGCTTACCTAGAGTGGACTGCAGCAGGCCCAGCAGCAGGGGGACCCACGGCCCGGCCCCCGCCAGGCCGGCTCCAGCGCTGCCTGCTTGGCAAGGCCAGGTCCGACCTCCCGGAGCCTCCGGGCTCACCGGCCCGCAGGTAGCCGCGGCCAGCAGCCACTGGGAGGCCGATTCGCGGGTCCGGGGCGGGGCCGGACGGGGGCTTTCCCCGGGGTAGTCCCGCAGCCGCGAACGAGGCTGACGGCGGGCTCCGCGCGCCGCCTCCGCTCCATGACCGCTGTGGCTCCTCTGTGCCGGCACTGCCCTTTGTTCAGCCGGATCAGGGCGCTGGGGGTGGGGGTGGGGGTATCGGTAAATCCGTACGTGGAGGGAGGGCAGGGAAGGAGAAGGGGTTATTATCAATAGCCGCAGTTCGGAGCTCCAGTTAGGAGTTCCAGTATGGGCTTTCAAAGAGGACTAAGAGAAGTGTTCAGAGCCAGTTTAACGACACAGCCCCAGACACCGCTGGCGGTGTCGGAGCGAGGTCTATGCACCAGATACTAAGCCAAGCCCTTCCCACGCACTGTCTACTTTAATCCCTCTGAAAATCTGGTGGGTCGGTCCTGTTACCGTGTGTATCCTTCACACCGGGAGTGGCAGCCTCCAGAGCTAAGGGACTCGTTCTGGGGGGTGGCGGCGGGGGGGGGCGCGGGAGGCGGGAGCCTCCCACCCCAGAGCCCTGGTGTGTTACCCCGCACCCCAACAGTAATCGCCTCCGAGCAAGAATGAGCCTCTACTGTCATTAAAAGAATGTTGCCCAGGGATATGTAATGACTTGGGGATGTTTCCAACATACTCAGTAGCAGAAAAGCAAGAAGCCAAATACGGTCCCATTAACAAAACTGTGTGTCCCATGGGGCTCCTGGGTGGCTCAGTGGGTTGAGCGGCTGCCTTCCCCTCAAAGTCAGAATCCCAGGGTCCTGGGATTGAGTCCAGAGTGGGGCTCCCTGCTTGGCGGGGAGCCTGCTTCTCCCTCTCCCTCTGCCTGTTGCTCTTCTTGCTTGTGCTCTCTGCCAAATAAATAAACAAAATCTTAAAAAAAAAAAAATCTGTATGTCCATAGGCATGGATAACAGATCAAGGATCTATTCCAACATGTTTGTGGTTGTTAATTTCTGGGTGATGAAGAGATATATATCATATATATATATTTAAATTTCTTCTTTCTGCTCATGTTTGGTTTCTAAGTTTTTCAATAATTTATCTGTATTGCTTTTCCAGTCAGATTATTAAATGTTCTTTTTTTTTTCTTGTCACCACTCTCCAAGGAAGTATGGCCTCCATTTTACAGCTGAGGACACGGCCATTCTGAGGCCCAGAGGGCTGACGCACGTGCTGGATTCTGGGTTCAGGCCCAGGCCCGACCACCACCAAAGCACCTCTCGGTAACTTGCTTTGTCATCTCTGGGGATCTGTGTGTATACGACAGGGCGACCGTGGGTCAGCTGTGACCATGCCCATGAACAAGGAACAGACACAGAGCAAAGAGAATCCTGGGCTCATCTCCGTGCGGGATGCTGGCTCTCAGCTTGTAGCCCAGCAGTTCTTGGTTGAAAGAACGCATTTTCACCGAATTTGGTGCACCTCAAAGTTGCCTTGATTTTGTCTTGGGTGAAAACATTCAGAAAGTTGTGGACGGTTCTGAGATAGGCCTCATGACTTCAGCTCAGTCGGCAGTTTTTTTTGTTTGTTTGTTTTAAAGATTTTATTTATTAATTTAACAGACAGAGATCACAAGTAGGCAGAGAGGCAGGCAAAGAGAGAGGAGAGAGGGAGGAAGCAGGCTCCCTGCTGAGCAGAGAGCCCGATGTGGGGGTTGATCCCAGGACCATGAGATCATGACCTGAGCCAATGGCAGAGGTTTAACCCACTGAGCCACCCAGGTGCACCCTCCCCCACTTTTTTTAAGCAGTCAGCACTTCTTCACAGGGGCTCACAGGGACCATATTTGGACCTCAAAGGCAAGGAAGATGAAAGGACCCCTATGTATCTTTGAATCTCCTTTTGAGTCAGAGCCTGGGTCTTCCACCAATGAGCTGCCAATGAGCTACGGTTTTTAGGCCCCAAATCCCACTTGGCAGTGGGGACAGGGCCATGGGGAAACATCTCCATCTGCCACTTGTTCCACCCACTTGGCTTGTCCGATCCTGGCACCTGTTCTTTTGACAAAACCTGTCACATGCTTGATCTCCCCTGTGCCCCACCCCCCACATCAGGTTAGGAAATTGTGTGTCTGGATGCCTCGCTGTATCAACATGAAAGGACATTTGGAGACCACAAAGGTCAAGCTCATTGCAGCTCTTGAAACCTTCAGAGAAGTCCTCTTGGTTGTGGGCCAGAAAATCTCAGCCAGTGACCACAACCTAGCCTCCACAAAGGTCCTCACTGTGCTGCTTCGGCTTCTTCCTTTTCTTTCTTTTTTTTTTTTTTTAAAGATTTTATTTATTTAACCGACACAGATCACAAGTAGGTAGAGAGGCAGGTGGGGGGGCAGGCTCCTTGCTGAGCAGAGAGCGTGATGTGGGGGGGTGGGGTGGGGGGGGCTGATCCCAGGACCCTGAGATCATGACCTGAGCCGAAGGCAGAGGCTTAGCCACTCAGGCACCCCCTGCTCCGGTTTCTTTCCACTCTCTCAAATACTGAGAATGAGGCCATTCTGGAATAAAATGAGTGTATTTCTACTCTCTTTTTCGATCTCTTTATCGAAAACAGCCCTTGATAGCATTAATGTTTATTTGAATCCTTGTTACACAGCAAGTGCTACAGTTTACATATATTATAGTATTTGATCCTCACAACCACCCCACCGATGTGGGTGTTAGGATCCCTTTGCACACATGAAACTCTGGGAGGTTCCACTGCTTACCCAAGGTCACACAGCTGATTAGTGACGAGGCTGGAATTTGGACCTCGGTCTGGCTGTCCTCAAAGCCTGGGGTTTGAACTTCTGCTATTCCTCCTCCAGATGGTTAAGGGCAGACAAAAATAAAATTCCCCAAGCTTGATCACTTCCTGATTTGCACAGATCACAGCATTAAACTCTCATGAGTGCTAGGATGTCGGCTCCCTCTTTGGATTAGAATCTCAGATAGAAGCAGTGGTGGGAAGGTGGAAATTGGGAAATGTTTCACAGCTGGGTCTCGGTGGGCAGGAGGAAGCCCTGCTTGGTAGCGTATGTGGAGGTGTGACTACGTCCTCCACAGTCCATTTCAGTGCGAGGTCACTGAACAGAGTTGTGAAGAAATGCTCCCAGCTGGTTATGTAAGCCTGCTTTTCCACAGGTGAAAGAACTATCACTGAGATTCTCCGCATTTAGAACAAAGCGCATCCCAAACCCTAAGTGGCTTTTGGGGTGTCTGGTCCACAGCCCGGGGCTCAGGATCTCTTACACAAAGTCAAAGTTTACAACATGGCCTCCACCTCCCCTTTGAATGTTTCCTCCAGTTCTCCAGGCTCCAGCCTCACAGGGAGTCCTGCCGGTTTCTCTCCCTTCCTCCCTCCCTCTCGCTCCCTCCCTTCCTCTCACACTTTCTCTTTCTCTTTCTCCTTCCCTCCCCCCCTCACCTCCCAGCCTTTTCCCTTTCCAGGTTTTTCCCCCCTCTAGCCCTCCAGCCAACTCCTATTCCTGCTTCCAGTCTCCACTCCGATGTCACTTTCTCAGGGTGCTTTTCCTCACCTCCTGACTTTGATTTGTTCCCAGTCCCCACATATGTCTCCTTTGTAGTATTTAACCACCATTTCAGAGAAATCATTTTCATGCTTTTAATCTCTCTCTCTCTCTTCCTGAATCCTCATCCTCAGAGCCTGGCCCATGATACGTAAAAGCAAAAGACCTTCAACATCTGGAGCTCAAACAATTCTGTACACCCTAGACAACTCAGCCTCATTCCTGTCTCCTAGCTGGCGCTTGGTCGCCACTCACTAAATGTTTACCAAGCTGAACTTGACATTGACTCATACTTAAAAAGACCTCAATATCTCTTCTGCAAGTATGACTTCGCGGTCATGCCTCCCTCCATAGGTGAGATTTTATAATCAAGCCTCTTCCACTGACTCTGAGAATAAAGTGTATAAAACTGCACTGCACTACGGTTCACAGCCTCTCCCTCTCCTGTCTGGGCCAACAAGGGGTCCAGCAAGACTGGATGGATAAACACTGGGAAAGGCAGATGAAAGTCAAGAACCAAATGGGGCTTAGACATTTGAAGAAGAAAGGAACAGCTGCTGCGAAAGTGAGATGTATAAAGGGAGAAAGGGAGAAAATAGATTTTGGAACTTTTTGTTCTGTTAGGCCTGGAATCCTGTGGCATCCCCCCACCCCCCACCCCTCCCCAAGGGAATAAAGATTTTAAATGTCTCTAAACTCCGGGGCAGTTTTTTTAGTTAGTTAGTTTTTTAAAAAAAGATTTTATTTATTTATTTGACAGATCACAAGTAGGCAGAGAGAGAGGAAGGGAAGCAGGCTCCCTGCTGAGCAGAGAGCCCAATGCGGGGTGGGGGGGGTGGGCGTGGTGGGGGGGCTCGATCCCAGAGGCCGAAAGCAGAGGCTTTAATCCACTGAGCCACCCAGGTGCCCCTTGTTAGTTAGTTTTAAAGTAATCTCCATCCCAACATGGGGCTCAAACTGAGATCAAGAGTTTCATGCTCAACCCACCTGAGCCAGCCAGGGACCCTCTATTGTTCTGAGTGTTGTCCCTCCCCCTCTCCCTTTTTTCTTTCTCTCTCTCCCTCTTGTTCTTTCTCTCTCTCCTCCTTCCTTCAAGATTTTATCTTGAGAGACAGTGAGAGGGCGGCTGAAGCAGAGAGAGAAGCAGGCTACCCCTGGAGCAGGGAGCCGGGTAGAACTTCATCCTAACACCCCGGGATCAAAACTTGAGCCGAAGGCAGACGCTTAATCCACTGAGCCACCCACGCGCCCTTGAGTGTTGTTTTTCTTATTATTTTTTAAAAAGATTTTATTTATTTATTTGACACAGAGAGAGAGAGAGATCACAAGTAGGCAGAGAGGCAGGCAGAGAGAGAGGAGGAAGCAGGCTCCCCACCCGGCAGAGAGCCCGGTATGGGGCTTGATTCCAGGACTCTGGGATCATGACCTTAGCCGAAGGCAGAGGCTTAACCCACTGAGCCACCCAGGCGCCCCTCTTATTATTATTTTTTAATGAAATGCTGGGCGAGGCAGGCTCCAACACCAGGAGGCCCCTTTTTACATGGCATATTTAAGACTTCTACCAGTAGCAAGAACCGAAACCCCAGAACCGCCCAAGCAAAAAACCAATTCTACAAACTCACCTGACCGGTAAATTCAAGAATAGGCGTGGCTACGGGACGTCTCTAGCAGAAAAAGAGTCTGATTGGCCTGGCTTGGATTACATGGCACTCCCTGAACCAGTCAGCGTGGTCAGGGAGGAAAGGATGCTGTAGTTGGCCAGTCTGGATAATGTGCCCTCCCCTGGGGCGGGAGGGGTGAATAGAGCATCCTGATTGACAGTTCTTCCTGCCAAATGCCGCAGAGGAAGTGCGAATCCTGTCTACTACAGTGGGTTACATACAAGGAGACTTTAGAGCTCACCCCCGCCAGCTTCTTTTTCTGCCCTGAGAGTCTCTCCTCTCCAATATCATGGAAAGATGGGCATCCATGTGCTGCTTGAGGTCTTCCACTGATGAGCTCTCATCATCCTTTGGAGCCACAAATGCTGGTTCTGATGCATTTCAGTTAGGAACGTCTCCCGTCGATTGACCTACTTCCTTGTAACGACCCCCAATAGCCCAGCTCTTCATTTGGGAGCATCACAGAATAATACGAAATCCTCCCCTGCATGTCAACCTTCCAGATGTTACGTTTCCTGGATTCTTGTTACCAGGTGGCGTAAGGGGGATCACCAGTTTCTCGAGGATAAAAGACCAGCCTGGAAATCAGGAGGCCTGAGCTCCAGCCCTCACTCTGCCTTTAACACGGAGTAGCGGCCACCCTCGGAGTAATTGTGCACTGTTCCCATTTTACAGATGAGGAGACTGTAGCCCCCCCAGATTCGTATGTTGAAACCCTAACCCCCAAAACTATCGTATTCTGAGATGGAGCCTTTGGGAGTTGAGAGAGTGGAGCCCCCATGAATGGGATTAGTGCCTTCAGAAGAAAAGACACAAGAGATGATTATTTTTTTCTCTGGCATGGGATACAAGGAGAAAACATCTGCCATCTCTAAACTAGGAAGAGTGCTCTCAGCAGGAACAGAACTGGCTGACACCTTGATCTTACCCTTCCCACCTTCCAGAACTGTGAGAAATAAATGTTTAAGCCACCTGGTCTATGGCATTCTATTACAACAGCCCCAACGGAGACAGATATTGTAGTAAAGGAGGTTAAGAGACATGTCCAAAGTCACACAACGAGAAATGGGGAAGGTGGAATTCGCATCCAGGACCACATCACTCCAAAGCTTCTGTTCTTTATCACTTTATGGCCTCAAGCAAGTTAACTCATTTGTCTGTGCCCCACTTTCCTCCTTCACAATTTGGGAACTTCAGTGTGTATTAGAATGAATCACCACAGATCACTGGGGCTCATCCCCAGTGTCCCTGGATTCAGTGTTTCTAGGATGAGACCTGAGGATTTGCATTTTAACAACTTCCCAGGGGCTGCTGGTCTGGGTCCCACACTTTGAGAACTACCGGTAGTAATGGATTCCAGCTCTAACATACCGGGATGTGGGGTGGGGGTGGGGATAGGGTAAGATTTTACCTTTCCACTTAGCTTGAGCTTAGGTTACTATTGAATGGTGTGTGTGTGTGACAGAGAAAGAATGTGTGTGTGCGTGCATATGCACCCAAGTGAGCAGGGAGCAGAAATCGGGCTTCACAGTAAGGCTAATTCAAGGAAATTTCAAGAAATAGGTAAAATGGATGCCTGGGGTGACTCAGGGGTTTAAGCCTTTGCCTTTGGCTCAGGTCATGATTCCAGAGTCCTGGGATTGATTCCCCCATTGGGCTCCCTGCTCAGTGAGGAGTCTGCTTCTCTGCCCCTCACCTGGCTCATGTGCTTTTCTTCTCTCCCACTCACTTTCTCTCTCTAGGTAAATAAATAAAATCTTTAAAAAAAAGGGGGGGAGAAAAAAATAAAAAAAGAAATAGTTTAAATAGGTGGGGATAAGGAAGAGTAGATGCCAGGTCAGATTTGAAGGGAAGCAGAAGGAACAGTCTCAGAGTCCTATAATTTTTGTAGTTATAATAATTCCACTACCTGAACACCTACTATGTGCTAAATGCTTTCGCTACTTTAGCTCATCCAACTCTTACAGCCAGTCTGCAAGGTTAAGCCTCAATAGTGAAGCTTTGCCGGAGAGAAACAGATTCAGAGAGGATAAGAAATAGGGCCAATGGGAAGGTCATAGGAGGAAAGGCTGACAGTGTCTCAAAAAGTTAACCCTTGAGTTACCATATGGCTCAGCAATTCTGCTGCTGGGCATAGCCCCAAGAGAATGGAAAACATGTCTGCTTAAAAACTGGACACGAGGGTCTCCTGGGTGGCTCAGTCATTGACCGTCTGCCTTGGGCTCAGGTCAACGTCCCAGGGTCCTGGGATTGAGACCCTCCTCGGGCTCCCTGCTCGGCAGGAAGCCTGCTTCTCCCTCTCCCACTCCCCCTGCTTGTGTTCCCTCTCTCGCTGTGTCTCTGTCTGTCAAATAAATAAATAAAATCTTAAAAGAAAACCTACAGGAGTGATCATAACAACGTTATTCATAATAGCCCCAAAGAGGAAGTAAGCCCACTGTCCCTCAGCGAATGAGAGGATAAACGAAGTGTGGTAGGTCCCCGCACCGGACAACTATTTAGCAGTAACAGGCAGGAAGGACTGACATGGGCTGTCTCATGAGTAAACTTTGAAACCACTGTGCTGAGTGGCCGAAGTCAGACACAAGGGGCCACATATTGTATCATTCCATTGATATGAAATGCCCAAAATGGGCAAATCTACAGCGACAAGAAAGCCAAATCGTGGTTGCCAGGGGCGGGGCGGGGGGGGGGGGGGGGGAAACTTAGGGAAGTGACTGCTCCCATGGCCTTTCTTTTCCCCGAAGATGAAAATGTTCTGGGATTAGATGGAGGTGATAGTGGCATGACTCTGACTCTATTAAACATTGCGCACTTCAAAAAGGCGAATTCTGTGGTAGGTGAATGACAGCTCGATTAAAGAGAGGGGGTTGCTAAGGGCACAGACAGAAGGGTGGAGCTGGGATTTGAACCCAGGGGCATATGGCAGCCTGGAAAGAGCCTATGATTACTGCCTTGGCACAGCCCTTCACCTGGGGCAAGCCACCTCCTTCTTCCCCACCGGCCTCAGCCATCCCTGAAGTTCCCTCAGGCCCTGATGGGAGGAGGACACGGGGGAGGCGCTGCCACCAGAGCGGGGGCGGGGGCGCCTGGGGGCGTTGGGGAGGGCAGGGCGGGGCTCACCTGGAACCCTTCTCCCTTTCCAGTAAGAACAGCCCGGCTCTTTCCAAACCTGCCTCTGTCTGCTCCTTCCAGGCCTGGGAAGGCCCCCGGGCGCTTGACAGCGGTTCCCAGGTGTGCTGACCGCCGGGCGTGCAGGGACCGCGGGGCACCTGCCAGGACCGGGCCCAGCGCCCCAGGCCCGCCCGCACCTTCTGGGAAAGCGGGGGCGGCTACAGGCCTGTGCACCTCAGCGCCCCAGCCTCAGCCCCTGCCGGATTCATCCATCTCGGTGGGGTTCTTCTCGCCTGTTCTTGAGGGCCTTCAGGGGCCACAGCCTCCTGGGGAGCTCCTGCCTTCCTCCTCTATGTCTTTCTCTTACCTGTTTCTTTTTAATAATGAATTTTTGATGACACAAGCAATAAATTAATAGGCTTTCCTCTTCACACGTTTAAAGAGCACAGATTCACGGTCTCCCATCTACGGTCACACCCAAACCACAGGTCACTGCCATTATCAGTTTGGGGGGGCAGTGGGGGGCGGTGGATTTTCCAAGTGTTTTTCTACCGACCCATGGAAAACAGACAATAGTGTGCATCTGTCTGTGTGGTTTTATGTAAGTAGTTTTATACTCTAACATTCTGTAACTTGCTTCTGGCATTTTTCACTCCACAAAACTCCATGGAAAACTTCCTACATTGGATACTTAGTACATGGAGACTTTTTTTTTTCCGCCGTTCAAACTATTCCACATATTTTCTTTGCCCCTCCTGCAGTTGATCGATATGTAGAATGGTTTTAATTTTTCAAGAAGACAAAAAAACCTCAATGATCACCCCTGTGTACACTTAGGTGGGTGTTTTTCTGGGGTAGACAATACTGAGGTGTGGGTCTGCTGGGTCAAAGGATACATTTTAAAAATGTCACAGGTAGAGGCACCTGAGTGGCTCAGTGGGTTAAGCCTGGGATCCTGGCTTAACCCAGGATCCCGGGATTGAGCCCCACATCAGGCTCTCTGCTCGTCAGGGAGCCTGTTTCCACCAGCACCCTGCCCCCCCACCCCCCACCACCTGCCTCTCTGCCTACTTGTGATCTCTGTCTGTCAAATAAATAAAATCTTAAAAAAAAAAAAAAAAAAGTCACAGATACTGTGAATTGCTCCGCACAGCGGCTAGACCAATCTAACCCCTACCAGTAGCCTACATGAGGATATCCTTTTCCCAACATCCTCACCAACCTTTCATCTCCTCAAAACTTGTTGCCAATGTTTTCTTACTATTGCGCTAATTTGCATTTCTGTGGGCGTTTCCTGAAAGTTCCAGGTTGCTGGTTTGTGGAAAGAACTCAGGAATTGGGAGAAAGTGGTCTGAATCCCAGACACACCCTGTCACCATCTGCTGTGTGATCTTGGGCATGTTTAGTCACTTCTCTGGCCCTGGGCACACTCATCTATGTGAACTCTCTGCAGCCCATTTTCCTCTCTGCCTGAGAATCTTGGTTGTTATCTTGGCTTCTCTGCCTCCCTCTCTCTGAGATCTGAGTTTTCTTCGTCCCCAGGACACCTCTTCTGTCCCTGCTGCCACCACCCTCTCCCCTGCTGGGACCCAGACGTGCTTGGGTAAGGCACTGGGTCTAGAAGCCTCCTGCCGGAATGCACACATGGGCCCATTAGTAGCGTTTAGGAGGGGACGTTCTGACCAGCTCTCAGCAGTTAACAAGGGCCGGGCACCAGGTGGGAAGGGCTTTGTTTATGTATTTTTTTTTCTTTATAAAACTTCACTTTAGAAAAATGAAACCCGCTGTGCAGAAATTTAAAAGATTATAAAGAAAATAAAAATAAAATTTAATTCTGCTTTCCAGAGACTCATTGGTACAATTCGTGTGTCTCTTTCTGATAGATGTGTAGTACCTGGATAGTATTTTATATGCAGTTTTGTACTAATTTTTCATTTAGCAGTATATAAGGAGCATGTGTTTTAAAATCTTGACTTTCTTTTTTTGTTGTTGTTGTTAATGACTGCTTTCAGATAAGCTGTACCAACTGGGGTTCCCATGGGGTGTGGATGGGTAAGCTTCGGAAGAAGCAACATGACCCTCACCCATCTGGATGCACACTCTTGTCTTTAAGAGGCAAAGGGAGGGAGGGAGGTCAGAGAGTCCCAGGAACCTCCATCATCTTCAAAGCCTGTCCCCCACCCACAAGCTTTCTTAGATAATCAACTACATTTCCTAGGAGTGAACCCCAGGGGGCACCACACACCAAAGAAAAGTGATCAAAACTGAGCCATTGCATTGGTTGGACATTTCCTCAGCTACTTCAAAGCAGAGAACACCATCTCTCCTGGGCTTCTCGACCTCTTCCTTACCTGACCATCTTCCCTTCTTCATCGTGTGTGTGTGTGTGTGTGTGTGTGTGTGTGTGTGTGTGTAATTTTCATATGTGCCCATAGGAGATTCTGGGAGTTAGATGGGTCAAGGAGCACCCGACGTCATGATAAGGGCCCTGAATTGCAGCTTCCCTGGTGTGCATTTTTGGGCCAAATACATCACTGTTCTGGGCCTCAGTGTTTCTCATCTGTCAAATGGGAGTGACAATTCCTTGCCCCTTTTTACTATGCGTGTAGGTGTGTGTAACTTTTTTAAGATTTTATTTATTTGACAGACAGAGATCACAAGTAGGCAGAGAAGGAGGCGGGTGGGGGGCGGGGAGCAGGCTCCTCACTGAGCAGAGAGCCCAATGCGGGGCTCAATCCCAAGACCCCGGGATCACGACCTGAGCTGAAGGCAGAGGCTTTAACCCACTGAGCCACCCAGGTGCCCCTAGGTGTGTGTAACTTATGCAAAGTACTTTGAAAACCAAGAAGGCCTAAGGACTCTGCCTGGAGTGTGGAGATCAAGCTCACAGGTTAGGGATGCCTGTAGCATGATGGGGTAGATGGCGGCCATGTCAGTCCACGAGAGATGATGTTGGCCGCTGGGGAGAGGATGAACAGTTGTTGGATTCTGGATATATTTTGCGGGTAGAACCAATGAGATTTGTTGGAAGATTGGATGTGGGGTATGGGGGGTAACAGGCTCAAGGATGATACCGAGGCTTCTGGCTGAGCAAACAGAGACCAGGGATGCCATGTGCCTGGATGGGGCAGGTGGTGGCAAGATGGCTCTGAAGGTGCCAAGCAAGGGTTTGAATTTGGACTTGATAAGACTGAGATGTTTTTTAGTCACTGAGTGAACGAGTAAAGACAAAGGTCAGAGGATTGGGTTTTGGTCTCTTTCTCAGAGAACCTAAAGCTCACACTGGCCCGTAGGTTGGACTAGTTCAGAGACAAAAACAGTCCTCATGTACACGTGGCCACATCCATGGTGGCGCCCCGACAGACATCATTAATTCATTGGGGCACTCAGAATCCTCAACAGAGGTCGAAGCAGCCACCACCAACTGAATGGAGGTGACAGCAGATGAAAGATCCCTGTTATCCTTGGACTTGAGAGGAAGCCCAAGAAGACAGTTAAAACCATGGGCTTTTGAGTCAGAGGGACCTGGGCGGGAAAGCTAATCTTGTTACAAATGAATCTGAGACCTCAGAAAAAAATAATGTGTTCGTCCTGCTTCAATCTCCTCATCTGGGGTTAGTAAGAGTTCCTATCTCTTAGGGTCACCGGGGACATTAAATGAGATAATCCAGCAAAATGACTTAGCACAGTTCCTGGGACACAGTGAGCTCTTAGTAAAAGCAGCAGCAGCACGAATAGCTGCTGAACTGTGTTATTTCAGCTTGAACATTCCAGAATGTATCTCCCTTAACTTGCTGTTCCTCAGGTCTGGGACGAAGACAGTGTGATGCTGGGACCGTCCAGCAGGAGGCACTGTTGACATTTACATCTCTGTTGCCCACAGCGTTTCAGGAAGTGGGGAGCAATTCTGCCTGGAGTAATGACCTCCAGTGATTGTTCTGGTAGCTGCCGACACCCCAAACTCAGCTTCTTTCACAGGGCCTGGTCCCATCTCAGACACTGTTGCTAGCTAGCCTCTTCCTACAAACTCAAAGGAAAACACTGAACCTGGCATTCCAGGCCCCGAGCCTCCCACTGTCCAGCTTACCAGCTGCTACGGATTTCCCTAAAGTGATCAGGCATGTGTCTTTTGGACACTTGGCATGTTGTGCCCGTTTGGAATTTGGGTCCCACAGCCGCTCTTCCCCCTCAGCTCTGTGAAGTAAAGCCCTTGTCCCGATTCCTCGTCTGCAGAACAGGAAAGAGATGGAGGTGGGGTCTGCTAACCCCGCTGTGCAGATGGAACCAAAGGAAGGCACATGCTTCACAACACACCCCAGCTCAGGTCACGGGCAAGCTAAAGGGAAACCAGAACCTGGGTGTCCCCAGCCTCAGGCGTGGGTGAGTCACTCGCCACCCAGACCGCATTCATTGTTAGACTCAGGCACTCATTTGGCATGGGCTGAGCACCTGTGACTTGCCAGGCCCCGTGCCAGGGCTGGGCCAGCCCAAAATGGAGTAAGGCCCTGTGCCGGGCCCCCGGAGGGCGAGGCAGCGCTCCGATGGGTGATAACAGTGCCGAGCTAAGGTGCTGTAATGGAAGGAGGGGTGCGGTCAGGGGCTTTCTGGACGCCTGTGGTAACCCTTGAAACCACAGCCTGCCTGAAGCAGGTGTCTTTTACAAAGCATGCATCTTTCCGTACACACAATGTCCAACACGGACTCCTCCGCAGCCTCCACCTCCTTTCTTGGTTTTGTACACGGGAGATGCTGGGACGTCCCACTTGGTAAACCGTGGCGTGCCTTGGCCACCCTCCCTCCGTCCTGCAGGAGAAATCTGCGATCTCTGGCATGTATTCGCTCCAGAAAGAACTACCAGTAGGTCTTCAGCTGTCGCCGTAAACAAACAAGAAAACAAAAATCAGGCTGCTTCTTGGGTGCTCCGGGCCACAGTGACACGCGAGGTGATTTTCGGTGGAAGACAGCGTGGGGTCAGCCAGCAGCTGGCCCAGGAACAGCACATGGGCCCGCTGGGGTGGGCGGTAGTTATTGTACAGGTTGATAAAAATAACCTCTCTTTTTTCTGCACACACACAAATAACACATGAGCTGTACAGAAATTAGGAATTAGACATTGTAGATATAACAAAAAAAGCAAATGTGTCCCTGTTACACCGCCTCCCTCAGAAATGGTCAGCCACCGGAAATGCCTTGGGAACGTGCCCACAGACACACACCTTTCCTTTTTCTTTAATAGGATGAGTTCATACTCTGCGTGTACATACTCTGTGTTCATACTCTGTGTATACATCACATAGAAATGTATATAAATATATGTGTGTGTATAAATGTATTTAGAACATTTTTTTTTAAAGATTTTATTTCTTTGTCAGAGAGAGAGAGAGAGAGATCAAGAGAGAGAGCACAAGCAGGGGGAGTGGCAGGGAGAGCCGGCAGAGGGAGAAGCAGGCACCCTGTTGCATAAGGAGCCCAATGTGGGACCTGATCCCAGGACCCTGGGATCATGACCTGAGCCGAAGGCAGACGCTTGAATGACTGAGCCACCCAGGCATCCCTAAACCCCGTTTCGTATTGAATAATATATTCTGAGTAAAAATAGCTAACGTTTATAGAGACTGTATGTCAGGCACAGCGCTCAGCCCTTCGCGTGCAGGATCTCATTCAGTCAACCCCCTGAGGTAGATGGTTGCTGTCCCCATTTTACAGATGGGAAAGCCAAAAGGTCAAGGGCCCTCTCTCGCCTAAGGGGCAGTGAGAGAAAGAGTGGAGCCCCGGCCCAGGAAGCAGCAGCCCCCAGGCTCTGGTCCAGCCTCTCCCTGGTTCAGGGCATCAGCTTTGTCATCTGAGGAGTCAGGGGGCTGGGCCAGAACAACCTTCTCCACTGGGGCGGGGGCGGCAGACTCCTTTTCCCACTGACAGAGCCACCTCCTCCAGGACCTCGTTCGGTCCGCCTTCTGAGGAGGACAGGAATCGCTAATGCCCATTGAACTGCAAGCCAGACTGTTCTAAGCGGTTCATTGGACAAAGCAGGGGTTGTTTGCATCCCTCTTTCCAGGTGAGGAAACTGAGGCACTGAGTGCTCAAGTCTTTTGCTGAATGTCACTCCATGAGTGAGGGGCAGAGTCGCCAGGCAAACCCAGACTCACTCAGTGCCGAGCCTGTGTCCTCTAGCTCTCCAGTGCTGTGTCACATTCTGACTCAGGAAACGCATGTATGTCAATATTTACCTGGGAGAAAAGTTGCACGAGCTGAAGACATAGCATGACATATTCTCAAATATGATTTCTTCGAGTCTATTTTGGAAAATTTCCGGCCGTAGCAACTATATTGCTTTCAAGGCTCATACTAGCTTATGACCTGCGGGTTGGAAATCATCGCTCCTGCCCTTCCTGCTCTGCCCCAGGGAAGTCCTTTGTAACGTGTGCGGAGCCTCTCCTTTTTTTTTTAAAAATTTATTTTTTATTTTCAGCATAACTGTCTTCATTATTTTTGCAGAGCCTCTCCTTTTGATTCTAGGAAGTAGCCAACCCAGGCACTGTGATCCCATTTCAGAGAGGAGGAAACTGAGGACCAGGGGGCTGGGGCAGGTTCTGTTGGGGTCACTGAGGGAGAACTGGGATTTCTGTTCTAGAACCGGGCTGAGGACAAACCCTGCGCAGTCATCCTTCTGCAGAAGACTCTCCAGTCTACACCGTGCTTTGACTAAACGCCACTCTTCAGGCTGTCACATACATCACAGCACAAAAGTTCACGGGCATGGGGGTGTTAAGAGCTCTCTTGCTATAGATAAAGAAGCTAAGGCTCAGAGAGGTCGAGTGACTTGGCCAGGCCCACCCAGCCTGTAAGAAGGCAGGTCCAGTCTCGGTCCACATTGTGTTCCCAGAACCAAGCTCGGGGCCTGAAACGTAACAGGTGCTGAGTAAACATGTCTGTCCATCCGGCGTCCATCTGTCCCTCTGCCATTGCGCTGTGATTTCCTCATTAGCCCCCTCCCTGGGAAGCATGGTCCTGGGACTGGACAGGCTCCAGGGTAGTTTGGGGCCTGCTCGGGTTCTGCCTGGGCAAGGGTCCCTGGGGTGGGTACTCTTTGCTGAGTTTCGGTTCCAGGTCCCTGCACGCCAGCTGGGCCCTGCCCTGTCAGCTGAGAGGGAGGGAGGGATCTAGACCGCTCCCCTGGGCCAGGGTGGAGCCTGGCCAGCGCCTGTGCTCCCGGGGCCTCTCCCACCGCTTGCCACTCCTGGCTCAGGCCCCTATTGGGGCCCCAGATCTCTGCTCCTACCTCCAGCCTGAGTTGGCTTCTCATTCCTGGGGGCTCCCTCCCTTAGCAACAGGCAGCGGATTCCTGCGTCTCTGCTGGGGAAGTGATTGGGGGTAAGAGATGTCATGGTTCCCCGGGTGGAAAAGGACAGACACAGAGCCTTACACTCTGTTCATTTTGGAAGGGGCATTGTCCTTGCCCCAGAGAAAGGAGGTAGGGACCCTGGAGTCTTAATGTCAACCCTCTCTTCCCTGAGCAGGAAAGGATCTGATCCCCAGCAGGAAGCCCAAAGCTGACTCAGGAGAAGGTTCTGGACCTGGGAGGGGAGGAAGGGAAGGATGAAGGGCTAGAAGCCAGGGCAGAGAGCCAACAGCTGGCTTTGACAAGGCACCACATGGTTCAGAGGGTGCCAAGTGTTCAGGGGTGTGGCATTTTCACCTCCACCCTCCTCCCTGCCCATCTGGGCCCCACCCCTCCCAAAGAGCTGGCTCACCACCCCCTTTCTCCAGGAAGCCTTCCTGGATTGATTCTATCCTGCATTGCCGGGAGGGAAGGCAGTGAGACTGAGACCCACCTTGGTGTAAACTCACAGTCCAGTCGTGAGCCTCCACGTAACAAACGAGTACCCACATTGCAGGAGGCCCCGCCTGTCTTCCATCTCATGCTCAGATGTCGGGTGCCTCTTTGGAAATGAGTGTCAGCACGAGTTTGCAGATGAAATACGCGCGCGTTTGTGTGTGTGTGTGTGTGTGCGTGCGTGTGTGCGCGCGCGCGCGCGCACACACACACACACACACACATTACTTGATATTCCTATTTTGTTTTTTTTCCAGGAACAGTAGATGTTCCCAAAGGGAATTCCAATGGATGCCTATTAATGTTAGCCCACCCACCTGACCCTCCCACCGGAACAAGGGAGTCTTGCGGTCAAATACATTGGGGTATGTGGGATTATGTGGTGCCAGTTTCCCACGGTTTCCCAAATTTATGTGACCTCACAGCTTTCTTTTACGGTGGAGCATCTCATGGGCCTAGACTGCTACTGAGTACCCTTTGGGAATGCTGGGACCCAGAATATTCTAGAAAGGGCAGACCCCCCTTAGCAATAACTTATAACACAACGTACTTCCATAGGCTGAGGGCTAACTTTATGTGCTAAGCCTTTCCATGCTAGATCTCAGCAAATTCTCAAAACGGTGAGATGATTCTGAAAGGAAGGATATCTAGGTTATTGGGCGTGTTAATGCATGAGAATCTCCCAAACCGTGGGTCTTACATTACCTGGAGTGATGTTCAAAATATCAACCCACATGACATAGGCATTGGCCAATATGCAGGCATGCCTTGCTTTATTGTAATTTGTAGATTTTTCATTTTAAAAATTTTATTTATTTATTCATTTAGTTATTTACTTTCAAATTGAAGGTTTGTGGCAACCCTCATTGAGCAAGTCAATTTTCATTGCTATTTTCCTGACAGCTTTTGCTCACTGCGTGCCCCTGTGTCACATTTTGGTAATTCTAAAAATATTTCAAGCTTTTTCTTTATTATTATGTGTGTTAGGGGGAACTGCAATTAGTCATTATAACTCGCTGAAGATCAGATGATGGGTAACAGTGTTTAGCAGTAAGATATTTTTTAAAGATATGCACGTTGTTGTTATAGATAGAAGGTTGTTGCAACCCTTAATGGACCATAGGATAGTATAAACAGAACTTCTACGTGCACTTGGGAACCCCCCACATTCATTGGACTGGCTTTATTGTGGTGTTTGGAACAGGACCTGCAGTATCTTGGACGTGTGTCCGTCTAGATGTAGTAAGATCCCCTGGTGAGCTGGGCTTGAGTCCTTTGCTCGCTGAACTGTGGGAAGTCCGACCTGGAAGACTGGAGGGTAGGAGACAGGATCTCTCCAGTGCTGAGCGGGGGTGGTTAGAGGCTTTGTGGGGTGAGGGGCAGGGAGGAGGATTGGGGACGACAGCTGCTTACCTGTCAGATTGGGAGCCTCTTGCTATTTTTGACGACTTTGTGGATTCTCCTACACCGAGTGTAGGCCCTGAATGGACCACAATAAACACCCTTCCCGTCTGCGGGAAGGAACCAGAGTGCTGGCCACTGCCCAGGATCACGTTTTGGTTTTATTTGCAAACTTGAGGAACAGCCTCTGGTAAAGGTCCAAATATCGACTTTGAAATCAGGAAGTTCTGAGTGTAAATCCCAACTCAAACACTAACTTGCAGCATGTCTTTGGGCAAGCCATTTGCTCTCTCTAAATCTCAGTTTCTTTATCTGTGAAATGGGGATAACCATACAGTTGGTCTCACTGGGTTGTTATGAGGCTCAAACGAGAAAACACGTGTCAGGCGCAGCCCTGGCCTCTGGTAAGCCCCCCACAAAGGGGAGTCCTCAACAATAAGGGCAGTGCTGTTGATTATTATCAAAAAGACCATGGGTTATTCAGCCTTCTTTTGAGGAAGACAATACAGGTTTGGGACTTTCTGTGCACAAAATCCAGCATTTTTTCTGGACATTGTCAGACATTAATTAGAACAGTGAAACTGGGAACCCATCATGAGAAATATAACCCGGAGCAGCTTCCCGTTGCCGATGCATGCGTTTCTGCCACCTGCCTTCCTGCGCAGGACTCCTATTGGGAAATCCCAGCGGAAGTACATTCAGCCAATCAGAATTTAGCAACGCCCTCTTCCTGGACAGGACATCCAATTAAAGTCAGCCAAGCCCAGAGCTCTACTTACCAACCAGTCAGAACTCAGTAATTACCTAGTATCCAGCTCTTTAGTTGTTACCCAGTGAGAACCCAGCAATTTCCTGATCCCGTGCGGATTGCTCCGTAAGAACCTGGATCTGTCTCAGGCTGGCCAGGCGCGCTCAAAGAGCTGCTGGTCTGTTGGTTTGATGTCCACCAGAGCTGAGTTATTATGGTGAATTAAGAGAGCTCTTTAAAAGACTTAGAGGCCGTGTAAAATAGTAAATCACAATCAAATTTAAAGTAAATTTAAATTAAGACTAACATTATTTATGTTGTTTATAAAAAATATTATTTGTTTTTATTATTTTATTAAGAAAAACTGTTGGTAAACGGCTGGGCTTTCTGTGGGAAGTTCTCTGGAAAAGATGTGACCAGAATAGTAAATTGGAAACATAATGCCAGATGACAAAAATAGGCACTGCTCTTCATGGGTGACTTTCGCCGAGGCCCTCACCAGCCAGGAGCTGCCTCTGTCACACGGGTGGCTTTGACCAGTACCTTCTCAGTAAAAATGGCCTTGGCTGCTAGTGAATGGGCTGGCTGCCCACTGCCCACCAGTCAGTCCAGGGAGGCCTGTGTCTCCTGTCCAGAACAGCAGGGCCTGTGAGCTGGTCTCCCGGAAATGGGGGCCGGGCTGCCCAGCGTTGCCACCCACTGGCCAGAGTGGTCGGTTGGGGTGATTTCCAGAGGAGGGGTACGCAGAGCATGCCCCTGGCTAATGGACCCAGCATGCTTGTCCTTGCCCAGGTGGGGCCTGGTTAATTACTGACCAGAGAAAGAAGGTGACGGAATCCTGGGTGTAAACACCGGCCTTTCAACAGTCCAGGGCCCTTGCAGCCTGGAGGCGGGTTTCTGGGCCCACCATACAAAGAGGTGCATTCACCACTATGGTAAGAGGAAGTTGGTTCAGTTCTCTGGAGGGTTCCTTCAGACCCTGGGATGGAAGCCCTGGGGAGCCCCAGGGTTTCTTCTGTGGGGCTAAGATGAGAAGCTGCACCTGCCCATCTCGGTGGCCTTGAGGTGTGATCCAGCTGCTGGGGCAGAGGGTTGAGTGCTTGGGCAGTGAACGAGGGGCAACATGGGTGGCCGAGCCCTCTCTGTGCTTGCAAGGCTCCCTGGATAAGTCACTTTCCCTCTTTGACCTCAGTTAGATGTAGATGCTGGAGGATGTGATTGCCAGGGTCCCTCAGCCTGCTTCTCAGCCCTGCCCTCCCTGTCTGGCACTGCCCAGTTCCTTTCTCTGTCCCTCCACCAATAGTCTCTCCCTCAACCAGACCCATGTCTGCCCTGACTTCGGAACACAGTATGTGCAAGTTCCTACTCCTGTCTCAGCTCCATCTGCTTTTGCTAGGGTGTGTGCACTAGACTCTCAGTTGTCTTCCCACTTTCACCCTGCTACACTGCAATTTTTCTTCTTATAATAGTCAGAGTGCCTTTTTAAAATACAAATCTCCTTCTGTCATTATCCCCATCTCTCCCCTGAAAAATCCCTTTAAGGTCACACTGCCCTTAGGATAGAGACAGGATCCTTCCCATGCCCTATAGGGCCCCACAGGATCTGGCCTCTGCCTACCTTGCCTGCTCCTTCTGCGCATGTGCTCCCCTCAGTCTCTGCAGCCACATCAGTTCTCTTTGGGTCCCCTGCATTCTCTGCGTTCTTTCCTACCTCAGGACCTTTGCATGAGCTGTTTCCTCTACCTGGAATGCCCTTTCCAGCCCTCATTCCACACCTCCACCTATTTAACTCCTGCTTATTCTTTCTCAACCCAAGTGGCACTTCCTCAGGGAAACCCACCCTGACCCACCACCAGACTAGGCGCTCAGAGGATGCCCCCCCCCAATACACTCCTCGATACTGGTGAGTGCACATTTATGTGATTATCCTTCTCCTTGGGGGCAAGGGCCACGCCCATGCTCCCACCCCAAACCCCAGCACAACGTCTGGTCACTCAGTAGAGTTTTGTTGAGTTTTTTTTTTAATTTAACACATACTTGTTCATAAAATATTGACCCATATAATACGTCATTATTTGACCCTTGTTTGCAAAGTAAGCAGGGCATGGAGTATCATAATCTTTTTAGAGTAGAGGAAACTGAGACTTTGAGGAGCAAGTTGCTTTGTCTAAGATCGTTGAGTAAGGGGAACAACCAGGGTGTACGATTCAAACCCAGCTCTCCCACTGACACTTTTTGCACCTGACCTCTTTCTCCTGGGACCCCAACCCTTCCTTTACCATCTGCTGAAAACTACTTTTCTATCATTTGTTGTTTTGTATCTACTGCTAAATCTTCCATCTGACCTTCTAGGGTTCTGGAAATAAGTGTCACAGGCAAGTTTAAAGGTAGACCGGGCCTTGCAGGGGAGGGTTAGGTCCTTGGGTACCCAGGAGAGAACAGGAGTCCAGAGTAGTCCCCTGCAAAGCTGACTCATCCCTGAGGAACAAAAGGATCCTGAGCACTGGCCGTGTGTTGGCCACTGTTCTCAGTGCTGAGCACACAGCGGGGGGAAAAAGACTCAGTCCCCGATCTCCAGTTGCCAGCATTCTACTGGGGAAAGATAATAAATAAATCTGACAATTTCCAAATATGGTATGTATTACAAAGAAAAAATAAGGGAAAAGGAAGAGAGAGTAATTGTCCATGGTGGTCATAGAGGGCCTCTCTGAGGAGATGACATTTGAACTGAGACCTGGATGATGGGAAGGAGGGACTCACAGGACGTTCTCAGGGGTAGAACATTCCAGGAAGAGGAGACAGTTAACACAGAAGGCCCAGACAGCAGGCCTAGGTGCCTGGTGTGCAGTGAGCAAGGGGGATGGGGGGGACTAGTGCAGAAGGAGAGGGGAGCAGCGACCAGTCACAGGGGATCTTGAGGTCACGGTGAGAAAAATGACTTTTAGTCCTGATGTGATGGGAAGCCAGCTGCAAGTTCTGAGTGGGAGAGTCCTACAAGCTGATGCACGTTTGTAAAATACCGCTCTGTCCACCACGTGCAGATGGACTGTGGCAGGTGGGCAGGGCGGCTGGTGGAAAGCGGCTGGTCATGCCGACCAGGCTGCAGGGTGGTGAGAAGTTATTGGGTCGGGTAAATCTCCATAGCAGACCCACAGGAGGTGCCGACGGGGTGTGAGGGATAGAGAGGAAGCCAGGATGACTCCTGGGTTTGGGATCTGGGCAACATTTATTTATTTATTGGTTGGGGGGAGAGGGGGAGTGCCAGTGCACACGAGGTAGGGGGAGGAGCAGAGGGAGAGGGAGAGAGAGAATCTCAAGCAGGCTCCATCTCACAACCCTGAGATCATGACCTGAGCCAAAATCAAGAGTCTGACACTTAATCCACTGAGCCACTCAGGGGCCCCTGGATTTGAGCAACTTTTAATGTGCTGGGAAGCCTGGGGGTGAGCAGGGATGGGGGAGGGGTGATGATCCGAGTTAAGTATGGGGACATGTTAAGTTTGAGATGTCAACGAGACATCCCAATGGCCCAGTGGAGTGGACAAGTGGATTTAGGAAGCCTGGGATGGGGGTCATCCGTGTAGAAATGCAACCAAGGAGGTCACCTGCCTCCTGCCTCCCATGCTCTTCCCGCCATCTGTCTCTCTGTCCCGCTCTTTCTTGCTGCCTCGGTGGCTCCCCTCTAGGAGCAGGCTGCAGAGGCGGGCCTCTGGGGTGATACCGAGCCCCGCCCTCCACTTTCTCCGCCCACCCTGGCCCCGTGCCCTCGTTCCCTCAACAAACAGCCCCAGGCCTCCCAGGCCGCTGTATTTCAGAAAAGCGTTCCAGTTTGGCAAAGCAAATATAGCCGAGGAGAAAGGCAACACCTTGCAAAACAGCATCAGGCCCCCAAAGGAGATTTTCTTGGCCTTGCCTTTAACTTTCTCACCTGGCCGCAAGCCAAGAATGTGTCCTGTGTTTTCTTCCTTGGTCCCTCCCCACCCGCCCACCCCATCCCTGGTGTCTGCAGTTCCCAGAGTGTTAATCTCCCATCGCAGGAGTGGGAGACCTCAGAAATGGCCCCAGGGCTGCACAGTCAGGCACAGCTGGCCTGGGCCATCCTCCTCCCTCCCACCGAGCCCTGGGCTTCCCGTGGAATGGTGGGAAGGAGTGTGGGCTCTGGAGTGGAACCACCAGGATCGAAGTCCGAGCTTGGCAGCTGTGTGACCTCAGGCAAGTTACTTCCCTCTCTGTGCCTCAGTCTCCTAGGATGGTAAGAGTAATGAGTTACTCATACGTGTAAGGGTTAGAAGGGTGTTTGGACATAGTCAGGGGTCAATAAGTAATTCTGAGTAGGTTGATCTTCCTGGGCTTGGTCAAGATAAAGAACACAGGTCCCGGAGGGGCACCGCCGGCCTTCAGGTGCCAGCGCCAGGACTTGTCACTTCTCCCCTGGGTGCCTCGTCTTTCTCTGTAGCAGAACCATCCTCGAAACCTGGTCAGGCTCGTGGAGGAGCTGTGGTGCGGCCCTTACCGGCACCTGGCACTGGGGTCTGCGTGCTCTGTGGCTGCGGACAGGGGGGAAAGCAGGGTGCTTCCGTCCCCCAGCTCCCCACAGTCAGTGCAGGCCCCTCACCTCCACGGGCCAGGCTGTGATTCACTGCCTAGCAGGGTTCCTGCTGCCTCTGGGAATGCCACCAGGATGGCCCCACGGAATGAGAGCCTCACTTCTGTGGCTTAGCACGCTGCCGTCATTGGAACACAGCTAGTGCGGGAAGGCTTTACCATGTGGTCTTGGGTCATGTGAGGACCTCGGCGCGAAGATGTTAATGAGCTGTTTTCCTGAGGGGATATGGGAAGGGAAAGCGTGCTTTCCCATCATGCCTCTCTTCCAGGCTCAGACCCACAGGCCGTGCTGGTGCCTGCGGGAAGGGCTTCTGGCTTCTGTACCTGGCCTGCCTGCCTGGCACCACCCACCTCTCACCACACAGGTCCTGCACAACCCCAAGGCCTTTCCCCACCTTCTTGAGCTTTCTGGCCCCAGGGCCTTTGCTCACGCTAGTCCCGTACCAGAGTCACATCCCTCTCCTCTGTCCCCGTTCACACTGCTCCTCGCTTCTCTCGGATGATCTCTGACTGAGTTTCTGAGCCTCAGCACACCCCACGGTGGGGGGGGGCGTCGAGATTTGTGGTAGAGATAGTCCTGCACACTGCAGGCTGTTTATCAGCACCCCTGGCTTCTACTCACTAGAAGTCAGTGGCGTCTCCCCAGCTGTGACAGCCAAAAACGCCTCCAGATGTCCCCCAGGGTGTTGCAGAGTTGGGAACCAGTGGTGTATATTATAAGCCAAGAGTCTGGGGTTGGCTGGGGCCTTGGCTTTCCACCCTGGCTCTGCTCCTGCTCACTGTGGGGCCGGGCCAGAGCTGCATGGGCCTCGATGTGCTCAACTGCATGATGGGCACAAGAAAGCCTGTCTTGAAGATGACATTTTAAAACCATCCCAGTTGGGGCGCCTGGGTGACTCAGTGGGTTAAAGCCTCTGCCTTTGGCTCAGGTCATGACCTCAGGATCCTGGGATCGAGCCCCGCATCAGGCTCTCTGCTCAGTGGGGAGCCTGCTCGCCCCTCCCCTCTGCCTGCCTCTCTGCCTACTTGTGATCTCTGTCTGTCAAATAAGTAAATAAAATCTTAAAAATAAAATAAAATAAAACTACCCCAGTAATAGGTGTCTGAAACATTGAAGCTAAAATTCCGGAGACAACAATGCCATTTGACTTGGGCTACATTCCTCTTCCCAGGCTCCTCTTTTCAGGGACCAGCACCCCTGTCTTTACCCCCACTTCAAGCAGGCCCCAAACTCTGGAGTCGTCTTTGATTTCAACAGCCCACACTACCCATTGGCAAATGCTTTCAGTACCTCCCAAACCACCCCAAAGAAGCCCTTCACCCCACTTCCACTCTGTGCCGCAAATTCCCCTGCGGACACTACAGCAGCCTCCTCCTTCCCTGGTCTCCCCCTTCTGCCCCTCCTGGTCTAGAATCCGCGGTCCACACGGCAGCTCGAGGGGCCTCCTTACAACAGACTCAGTCAAACTTGAGTCGGTCACAGTCGCTGCCCTGCCCCTGCCCCTCCTCAGCCTTACCCAGCAGGCCCCATCCGCACTGGCCTCTTCCTCAAAGTTGTGACCACCTTACCTCTGGCCTCCAGCCTCAGCGCTCACCTGGCGGGTGTCTCCACTCTAGTCACATTCCTGCTCCCGTGGGGTCCTCGCGGGTGGGTGGGCCCTGCCCGACTCCCCCCTACAACATCCTCCCCAACCCCTGTTACTCTCAGCCCCTTTATCCCACTTTATTCTTCCGTGGCCTTTATCATGATCGAAACTCTGCTCTTTATTTGTTTACAGTCTTGCCTTATTCATAGCCTTCCCCAACCAGAATGGTCAGCTTCTTGGGAGAGGGGCCTGGTCCTGCCTGTCATGTGTCCTCACGGCCACAGACTGGCATCTGGTAAATGCTCAGTGAATACGGAAATCCAGCCGTAAGGGGTCGTCCGTCTTTAAAACACAGTTCAAATGTCGTCCAGCCCCCCTCCTTTCCCCAGATGGAAGCCCTCTTTCCCTCCTCTGGGCGTCCGAAACATCTGTATCTCTCTCCCTGGCTGAGTCCCTTGGCCCTGATTTTCCCAGCTGCGCAGTGAGCTTCAAGAGAGCAGTGACCCGAGCCCACTTATTTCCGTTCTGCATAGAGCTTGGCACTAGGAAGGTTCTGCATAAATACAGAAAGGGACCTTGGTTGCCTAAGGAGGGCTCAGAAGGGCTATGTGGTTTGCTGATCGTTTCAGAAGCTTGGCAG
The DNA here is from genome assembly GCF_022355385.1 of Mustela nigripes. NCBI lineage: Eukaryota > Metazoa > Chordata > Mammalia > Carnivora > Mustelidae > Mustela > Mustela nigripes. Next base: position 17,446,866 of record NC_081570.1, read on the forward strand.
AAAAATGTCACATGCCCTGCTACAGCCGATTAGAGATGGCAGCAAATTCTGCGACACTACGGAGAGGCAGGGCTTAAGTTCCCTTGAACCTGGGTGGACCCATGACAGCTCTGACCAACAGACTAGAGCAGAAGCGATGCCCTTCCAGGTCCTGGATCGGGCCTTGAGAGCCTATTGCTTCTATGTGCTGTCACCGGGAGCCTGGAGCTGTCACAGGGGGTGGGGGGCAGCTCTAACAACATTTGCTGGAGAAATCCAGCATGGAGGCCCCAAGACCCTGAGACCCTGAGGAGGAGGAGCGCCGCCCAGCTGAGCCCAGCCTCACTGCCACCCCCACAGAACTGCTTGGAATGTGGGTGAAGCTTCAAAGGAGCCCAGCCAAGCTGAGCAATGTGAGACAGGCATCTAGAACGACATCGTTGGCCTGCTGACCCCTGCCCGGATGCCCAGCCCACAGGAGCATGAGATGCAATGAAATGTTTGTTTTAAATCACCAGCTTTGTAATCGGTTATCAGGACACATGTCAGCTGTATGGAAGGCAACTGCCCAGGCAAGAGTCTGAAGCTATGACGGGTGGAAAGGTTCTGGGATCTGTGAGCGAGGTCTGCCGTCAGTATCGGAGGGGAGACGGGGCCTTACCTGGGGCTGCCTTTGCCACAGTCGCAGCGAATTGTGTCAAATGCAGTAAGACGTGATCTGATTTTGCCCTCACAGGTAGGGCTTAGCCTCCCCATTCTATAGATGAAGAGACTGAGGAACAGAGTGATTACAAAGCTTGCCCAAAGTTACTCAGCTCACGGTGGGCAGAGTAGCTTCTGTGGCTCCAAAGTCCACCCTTTTCTCACTCAACAAGGCAAGAACACAAAACCCTCCCCTGGCGGAGGTGTTCAAACCTCCCCTCCGTCCTGATCGATGGCTGACTCCTCGCCCTGCCTTCTGTTTTTTTGCCAACCCTCAGCCCTTGGCTCTGGGGCTGGAGACAGCTGGCACGAGGCCAGCATCCCCAGGGCCCCAGATCTGCTGGGTTTCCCCTCTGTCATGGGAGGCTGGCACTTAGGTATCTCTCAAGGGTGGAACAAGGCGCGTTTGTAAAGGGCTTAACCAAATACCCGTTTCAGAGCTCCACGAGCCCAGCAAAGCCAAGCGCTCCCTGCAAGGTTCTTAGAGCTGGCCACACTTTCTTGGGGGAGTCGGAAGCCTTGGGTGGGGAGACGGGGGCGGAGTGGAGGCTGCGAGCTCAGGTCCTGCTCCACCCCTTCCTGGACGTGTGATCTTGATCAAGGGACTTAGTTTTTCATTTGTCCCGTGAGGAGTATTAAACCTCCCTTGCATGGTAATTCTGAAGATAAAAGGATTTAATGTTAGTAAATTTCTAGAACAATGCTTGGCATGCACTGGGGCTTATTAAATATTTCTTGATGAATTAATGAAATGTTGGATAACTCTTCGTGACCCGGAGGGGTGTACTCAGGTCTGGATTCCATGCTGGCATCCTTCCTGTGCTTGGCATACAGTAGGCGCCTAATATGTATTTGCTGAAAAAATTCTTCCAAGTCCAACCTCAGGTAGTCATTTCTAGGGACAATAAAAAAAATGATATAATACATTCCAAAGCAGACAGAATTTATTCGGGTGACGGTAATCCTTCTGCTCTCCAGACTCCATATCAGGCAGTCATATCTGTGAACCAGGAAGTAAGTAAAAATAAAAAGGCCTCTGGACACACGGAATAGGCAATATAAAGTTCATACATCAATACCTATGACTTTTCTCCCGGAAGTACCCTCTGATCCTCATTTTTAACCTAGTTACTCTTGGTTTACAAACAAATCCATCAGGTACCCCATGGTGGTTTCAAGCCCACCCCAGACTGGAGATGGAGAAGCTCCCAAAGATGGAGAAGTGCTCGGGCAGGAATGATTCCAATGGGAAATTGGGCTTCACATCCATACAGTAGAATGATAATAAAATTCAGTACAACCCCATGGTAATGTGAATTCTAGTGAACCAGCATTGGGCAATGGGCTCCTGGTGCCACAGAAGTTAAGACCTGCTAGCCCCGCGGGCTGCTCTAACTTTGCAACACACACTCTTGCGTTTTGTGTGATTAGAATCTTCAGGCTCCACTTCTGCTGTATGGCGGGTTTTATGAGCTGACAATGTTACTTTCGGAGGACTTCATGTAGGCCAGGAGTTTCTGTGCACTTCCTCTCTTGATCCCCACAACCAGCCCATGAGATAGGTGTTATTATCCCCTTCTGGACATTTCTCAGCCTTGCCACTGTTGACATTTGGGGACAGATCACTCTTGTGCGTTGTAGGAGGTGAAGTGTCTCCCTGGTCCCTAATGGTTGGATGCTGGGAACACCCCCACATCTGAGTTGTGATGAACACAGATGTCTCCAGACAATGCCCGGTGCCCAGACCTGAGCCACCCTCAGCTGAGAACCTGTTAGAAGCCTAGAAAAACTGAGGGTGGCAGACAGTGAAGGTTGTCCAAAGTCACACAACTGGGGAGTGCTGAGCCGGGATTTGTGCCCGAGTTCATGAGCTCTGAGCTCCTAAGATGATGCCCCACAGGGACTGTTGTGAGGCTCAAATGGGATTATGTTCTGGAATAAAGGTCACAACTTGCTGTTCTGAAGCCTCTAGGAAGGGCTCCTTGAGGATGACCTTTGTTCTCGGGGATAAATTCCCCTGAACTTCACCCTTGACCTTCCTGACTCTTTCCCCTTCTGCCTTTCCTTGAGGGTTTCTTCCCAGTGTCCTCTCTATAAGGTGGAGGTAGCAAGGAAGGGTCCCTATCTGGGACCTTGGACTCCATTTTTGATAGGCTCCTGGTTTCTTCAAAGAGTCATTTCCTAGGAAGAAGTAACACTGCCCCTACTTTCCCCCAGTCTGGGTTGATAGGGTTATTACCTGAGCTGGTTGCCTTGTCGAGGGCACAAGTCAAGGATGGCAGTTATGTTGGATGGAGCCCAACAACCCCAGTGCATTTGGTGGGGCACTGTGTTGAGAAGAATTCTGAGGTCATATCTGGGCTTAGTAGGGAAGAGCATTGTGCTGGATACTGGGCACAAGGGGTAGGGGTGTACTGAACCATTTCTGTCCCTGTCTTAGGCCTAGAGGGAGCTGATTCTCCCAGGCATGTCCTGAATCAGGAAGACAGGCTCTAGAAGGCAGACCTCTGACAAAAGGATGGAACAACTGTGTCCCTCTGGGCCTCGTTCCCTTTGATGAGGATGTGAAGGAGTCTGGGCATTCTAGGTGGGGGGCCTTCTTGGGGGAAGCAGGTAGAGAGGGCACCTCTTACACACGGAGGTAGACAGGGAGCTGGGCCTTTGCTGAGTTCACTGGATTGAGTGCTGAGGGTGTGTGGCGTGTGACACCAAAAACTTCACTGTGTGACCATCTGTGCTTCTTTCCCTCATATCTTCCCTGGCCTTAGTAGTGTCTTGTTTAAAGAGTCTCAGCTGTGCTCTGGGGAATGAAGGTCAAAATTTCAAGGTCAAACTTGAAGCCGACTACCGAAGAGAGCACTGTGCTCCTCTCCCCAGGACAGCAGGGATCCGTGGGAGGCCCCCAAAGAGAAGGCAGATCTCGAAGGACAAGGTTTGGAACTGCCATGCTCAGCTGCTCACTTTGGAGGCTGTGGCTTTGGATGACAGATTCCTTATAAAACGCTTGTATTTTTCCTTATAATGACAGATTGCTTATAAACAGATGACAGATTCCTTATAAAACACTGCTCCCCAAGGCTAGGGCCTCGACCAGGTCTTGAGCTGGAGGGATCTGGGAAGAACGCACCAGCTGAGCCACCCAGGCGCCCCTAGAGTCAGATCTTTTATTTCAAACTGTGAAATGATAAATTTTCAAAACAGTGGAAAGCATGAACTTTTCTGGATGTGAATTGATTCATTCAATAAATATTTATTGAGCACATCTGTATGACTGGTACTGTATCAGAACAGGCAGAAATCCTGGCCTTCATGTAGGTGACACTGGTGAGAGAGACAATAAGGAGCAAGAAAGAAAAGGAGAGGACATGTTAGACAGTGATAAGTGCTAAGGAGGAAAAATAAAGTGGGAAAGAATAGGGGAAGGGGGAAGTAAAATTTTAAATAGGATGGCCAGTGGATATGGGAAGATGAATACTGAGTCCAGTGTTGAAGGAAATGAGGCTGCCAGGCATAGGTGATCAAGGAAGAGCATTCCAGGCTGAGTGAACAGCAAGTGCAAAGGCCCTGAGGTGGAGGCTTGTGTGCTTATTATGAGGAATCTCTAGGAGCAGAAGCATCATGATAAGGGGAGACAGAGAGGAGAGTGGTACCAAGAAGTGACAGGCCCAGGCCACGTAGGATGTACAGGGCATGGTAACGAATCTGAATTTTCCTCTCAGTACAGAGGCCATGCCACATGATGTTAATGGTGGTTTTCTCTGGAGAGTAGAATTTTAAATAATTTGTCTTTACTTTTTTTGTTGTATGTGTGTGTGTTTGCTTGTTAATACAATGAAGATATATTGCTTTTAAAATAAGAAAAAGGCCACATACCTTTCTAGCTTTAAAACATATGTTTTTAAAATGTAAAAACATATGTTTTTTGCTGAGTTTTGCCACATATCTTTCTAGCTTTAAAACATATGTTTAGGGACGCCTGGGTGGCTCAGTTGGTTAAGCAGCAGCCTTCGGCTCAGGTCATGATCCCAGGGTCCTGGGATCGAGTCCCACATCAGGCTCCTTGCTCGGCAGGGAGCCTGCTTCTCCCTCTGCCTCTGCCTGCCTCTCTGTCTGCCTGTGCTCGCTCGCTCTCTCTCCCTCTGTCTCTGACAAATAAATAAAATTTTTAAAAATAAATAAATAAATAAAACATATGTTTTAAAAACATTAAAAACACATGTTTTTGCTGAGTTTGCATTCCTCCCTGCCCCCCTATATTTTAAGGCAATTCTTAAGCACATCACAACATTGGATTGGGTTTGTCTTTTGGAAGATATTTTTCCTAGAAGTAAAAAGCACCTGAAAACTTTTATGGAATGAAAAAAAAAAATCATTGTACTGAAAACACGAAGTAGAATACATTTATAGAGTGGGAAATAATGTTTTCTTTCACTCCAGTGATTGCGGACATCGCCAGTGGAAGGAGCACTGAGCAGGGTGTGGGGTGCTGGTGACAGCGGGGGCGGGGGTCAGGCAGCATGAAGGGCACGGCTAGAAGCTGACGTCCCCTGCCGCCTTTTTCCCTGTGCTAGGTCTCGTAACCACCTGGCTCAGTGTTGTCCTCTATAAAAGGGAATAGTAGGGGCTCTGGGGTGGCTCGGTGGGTTAAGGCCTCTGCCTTCGGCTCAGGTCATGATCCCAGGGTCCTGGGATCGAGCCCCGCGTCGGGCTCTCTGCTTGGCAGGGAGCCTGCTTCTCTTCCTCTCTCTCTGCCTGCCTCTCTGCCTACTTGTGATCTCTGTCTGTCAAATAAATAAATAAAATCTTAAAAAAAAAAAAAAAAGGGAATAGTAATTATGCCCATGTTAGCGCAGGAAATGAGCTGTTCAAGGCACGTTAAACAAGAGAGATTTAACATGGGGAATTAGAAGCTTACAGAATCACTGGAAGAGAACCAGCCCTAGGCTGGGTCTCTGGGAACCATGTCCAGGCGCCACTGAAGAGGTACTTCAACTCTGAGGTCAGGCTCAAGACACACCCCTAACTGCTAATCACCCCTCAGGAAGGCACATCCAGAAGCCACCGTTGCAACTTCCTCTTGGCACCTGTGTTTAAAGGGCACCAGAATCTGCTGCAGAAAAATGTCCTGTTTCCCTGCTGGGCAGCAGAACAACTAAAAAGGAAAAGGTTGGGGGTGGGGGGGTTCTGCCTCTCCTCCACCTACAAACATCTCACTAGGGCATCTAATTGGCAGAATAACTCCAAGCCAGAACCCTAGGTGCAAGGGAGTCTGGGAAATGTAGTTTTTTACTTTCTAACATTCTCACCAAGATAGTCTGGGTCCTTGGGGAGCAGAAGCAGGGGCAGAATTAAACATGCAAGGATCCTACTAGGGATGCTGCCTGAGTGAGAGAAAATAGGTAGGGAGCCGGGCAAGACTGGGAGACTGCAAAGCAAGTCTGACTCCAAGTGTGGGGGAAATGGAGAAAAGGTTGCATGGGAGCATGTAAGGAAGTTTTGGCAAAGTCAATGTCGATAAAATACTCCGTGTCGGGTGCACCTGGGTGCCTCAGTGGGTTAAGCCTCTGCCTTCAGCTCAGGTCATGATCTCCAGGTTCTGGGATCGAGCCCCACATCGGCTCCCTGCTCAGCGGAGAGTCTGCTTCTCCCTCGCCCTCTGCCTTTCCCCATGCTTGTGCTCTCTCTCTCTCTCTCAAATAAATAAATAAAATCTTTTTAAAAAATAAACAAAAATAAATAAATAAATAAAAAACAGAAATAATGTTTTCCAAATAAGAAAAAAAAAAAAAACATAGCCAGAAGAGTGATGTTGTTTTCAGATTTGTGCAGACTCTTCAGTGTCTGTCTTCTTGTGACCACAACTGCATTCAGCCTGTTGCAATACCACGTGTCATGGACCAGCTGGAAAAATCCAGAGCACGAGTTTTGTTAGAGAATGAGAATGAAAAATACAAAGAATGTCTCAATATTATTAGGAAAATTGTTTTGACCTGTGAACCCCCCCAAGGTATCTCTGGGACCCCAGGGAATACACCTGTGGAGAATGGCTGCTGTCAGAAGACCCTCCGAGACTATTTCCAGAAAAAACCATTGTGTTTTGGGTGTGAACACATCTGGCCCCACTGTCCCCCGTGGGAGGGCAGCTGGGGGTTGGGGGGAGGGGGAGGAATTGGTGAAAAGCCAAATGTGGTACCTGAGCTCCCCCCTTCTCCTCACTCCCAAGCTCACTCTGTCAGCCCCTAGACAAACATGACAATTTCTAAGGACAGATCTCACATTTCACCTCCGTGAGAAAACAACAGGCCAGACAAGTGGGAATAAAAGGAAAGAGGAGAAAAGGGTGGGGGAGGTGGGCTTCACTGGCTGTTCTGAGAAGGAGGAGGGGGCGCCCCCCGCTGCTTTGGGGTCCCGTGGCCCTGGGTATGCGTGGATGGCCTACACCTTGGCCTTGCCCATGAGCCCAGCCCTGGCAGCAGCAAGCAAGGTGGCCTGCCTTGTCTCTGAGTCACCCACCTGAGTTTCACAGTGCAAGATAGGCTAATTTTCTCCAAGGAGCAAGGGAGCCCCAGCCTCTGAGGCCCAGGAGGGGTGAGCCAGGGTGTTGCCTCTTCTCTCAGAAAGAGCCTTGAATCCAGGTCAGGAAACCAGCCACTCATGAGGCCTGGCTCCCTGTGTCCCCCTCTGGGTGGGCCCTTCATTGTCCCCACAGCCCGGAGGGGTGGAGAGTTCCAGCTGCCACTCCATGTTGGCTGAGGAAACAGGGCATTTATGGAGCACCTACTGTGTGCAACAGGCTCTGAGCTAATTCCTTGCAGTGCATTTTCCATTTAACCCTGGCCACACCTGCGTCAAGGGGATTGTTACTATCCCCCTTTATCTGTGTGCACAGCAAGGCCCAAGGAGGAAATGATTTATCTATGGTCCAGGGAGACTAGAATTGGAATTGGGTCTTGGTTGGTCGGGATCCACAGCCCAGACTCATAACTTTTCTCCTATAAATTGTTGAGCTAAGAGTCAGGCGTTTATTAATGTACCAGATTACGAGGGCCCACTCTGAGCCCCATGCTAGATGCCCAAGATACAGACAGTAAGACCCACTTCCTGCCTTCCTCCCTGCTCTCCATGTGGTGGGAAGGCGCATCGGGAAAGGGAGAGCAGGGCAAGGACACAGGCGATTATACCGGATTGTACCAAGCGCTGTGATGAGGTTAGCCGAGTGCAAGGGAGCCCCGGAAGCCCCTGACTCAGACAGGGGAGAGGGTAGGCAAGGCCAGATTCCTGGAGGAGACGGTCGATGCAGAAGCTAGAGAGAAGTTGGGGGTTGCCAAACAAGGGGGAGGAAGAGCATCCCAGCCGGAGGACTGGCACGTTAGGGGCACACACCCAGTGACCCTACTCCCCCTTTGGACTCGTTACTGGGACATTGCTTCCAGCTGGGAGTTCCAGAGCTCTCAGATTTCTACCACAAGCCCTCTACCATGTTTACATTCTATTTCTGGGAGAGAATCAGCCGGTGCACTTACGTGGGAGTAACAGTAGTTCCCGCCCCTGCATGGAAGCCAGGGACAGTGGTGGCGGATGGGGACTCAAGGTGGCTCCAGGCCCAGGGGTGCGGGGAGGGGAGGGAGAAGGGTTTGGAAGTGGAGATGCAGGAGGTCAAGCTGCTCTTAGAAATTGGTATTTGTGTGCTGAGTATGCTTTTCATGCTGGACACAAACCTAGATGCCAGACATAAAGTACCTCGCTGAAATTTTACAGTTGGGAACCCTGGGATGAATCCTTTCACTGAAGACCTTATGCAATTCTACACCCACGTGGTACAAGAGAAATCCTAAGAAAGGGGTCTCGTGTTTTGCTTTACCAACCAAAGCCCAAACCCTGTGGCTGTGACGTGTAGAGGTTACAATTTGCTTGCTTGGCCTACTGTGAAATGATATGTGTTGGATGACTTTTTCTTTTTCTTGCCTTTAAAAAAAAAAAAAGATTTTATTTATTTATTTGACAGTGAGAGACAACAGTGAGAGAGAGAACACAAGCAGGGGGAGTGGGAGAGGGAGAAGCAGGCTTCCTACCAAACAGGAAGCCTGATGCGGGGCTCGATCCCAGGACTTCAGGATCATGACCTGAGCCGAAGGCAGAAGCTCAGTGACTGAGTGTCATGGACACTCAGAGCAGAGGAGCTTGGGAGAGATAGTGAGGCTGGAATTGGAGCTCAGACACTCTGGTGTCCCAAATCCCAGGTCCTCACCCAGTTTCTCTGATGCCAGAAAAATCCATGAATCTGGGAAGGCCCCCTCTAACCCTTCAGTCGGTCTGAGCCTGGCTTAACCGAACTCTGGATGGCTGGGTCTTTCAACTCTTTCTCAACCCTGCGGGGAGCACAGCGAGGGAGAGGGAGTAAAGTGTCCAGATTGTGTGTTTAAGGTTTTCCCAAGTGACTCAGGGGCTGGGCCTCAAAAGGGAGTCAGCCCGGCATGCCTGGACAAGCCCCCGTCCTGGTTCCCCTCTTTACCCAAACAAGCTGATGAGTGTGGGGCCCCTTGGGGCCGAGCGGGGCTGTAAGGGGGCCTGGGGGTGGGGGGTTGGTGCCAGTTGTGGGAATAGAATGAAAAGGTCTTAAAACTGATCACTGGGAGGGAAGTGATTTCTTGCTTCAAAATAACTTCAAAATAGGAACTCCTGATAAACCCAAAGAAGAAAGCGTAAAGCCCCCAATCCCATCCTTAGGGCATAAACACTGTTCCTATTTTGGGCGTGGTTCCCTCCGGGGCTTGGTGTGTACACCTATCTCTATACATATTTATATTTATAATAATAAATGTATTCATAATAACATTTTATTATTGCCAAAACAACGTGTCTTCACTGTAGAACACTTAGTAGAAATGAAGACAAGAAGGTAAAAAACAATGTTCTCAAAAAAGGATGACTTTCTAGGTTTTTCCTGTTTTCTTGTGAATTATTTTATAATGAATACATTAATACATTAATACAAATCATCACAGCACTCCTGCCTAGTGGAGTCTTCAGTGTGGAGGTGGGCTCCCTGAAATTATTTCTCCAGACGAACAGAACTTAAAGCTAAAGCAAAGGCATGGATTTTAACCTCTTTTATGCGGCTGACCCTCTTGAGAGTCCCGTAAGAGCTGCAGACACACGAAAGCAGACACACAAAAATGCACATGGGAAACGTTTTCCTAAAATATCAGGGGGTCCCCAGACTCCCTGAAACCCTTACATAGGAGCCATGGGCCCCAGGCTCCAACTCCCCCCACCCCACCCCTGAATTATTAAGTGAAGAAGGGCTTCTGATCCCAGAGCCCAGAGGAAAGTCACACCCAGCACCCCCCACCCCCCACTCCTGCCCAGGCTCTCCTTTTTCACCTGAATATTTTTATGGGGGGTGGTGCAGTGCAGTTGGTGGTGTAGAAGGGGGTTTCTACTGGTTTAATATTTCACTCTTTGAAAAAAATGTCATTGTCCTCATTTTGTTTTGCTTCTAAATACTTAAGTTTTTAAAAAATTTTGATGTGATTTCCAACATACAGAAAAGTAGTGTGGGTAATACAAGGAACTACCATACACTCTGTATTGTTTTGTTACCAAAAAAACACATGCCAGTGGTAACACGTTGAAGTGTGTGGGGAAAAAAGTTAATAGGCTTCCTTTTCCCCTCCCAACACGCAGAATGTAAACCTGCTCTAAGCCCCTGGGAACATACGTACATACATATGTGTGTATGTATGTACATGAATATGATCCTTTTGCTTTAAAAAAATTCCCTTATTTTATAGATACAGAATAGCTTCTATGTCTGAGATTTATGTTTTCTGTTCATTGAAACTAAATGCAGGGGCTCCTGGCTGGCTGGCAGTAAGCGAGCAACTCTTTATCTCGGGGTTGTGGGTTTGAGCCCCACTTGCATATGGAGATTATGTTAAAATATATATATATATATAATATATTATATATTATATATTATATATTATATATATAGTGAGACAGAGAGAGAGAAAGAACATGAGGGAAAATGAAAAGATAAGCAGAAAATCAAGGGGATGGTTGAGCAGCTTCCAAGGCGCATGCGTAGGGGTCTGGGGGTGGTCGGGAACACAACTTTCCACAGCTTGCGTCTTTCACTTAATATTCTTTCTGACATCCTCTAGGTTGAAGATCCTGTTAGTACTCCATACTTTTTCATTTTGTCGTTGAGCGGTACTTTCTTCAACCCATCCCCTGTAAGTACACATCCAGGTTGTTTCCGATTTGCGGCAGTGGATAACCATCCCGATGTAATAGTCCTCCTTTTATGTCTTTAACCCGGCTATACCTAGACCGTAGAAAACTTTTGTGCGAATCAGCAAAAGGTGCCTCTCCAGGCAGACCTGGGCCTGTAACAAGGCACTCACTTGGCTTGGCAAGTAGAGTGTACACTGGATTCCAGCCCCACATGCCCCTCAACCTGCTGTCCTTGTGCAGTGAACAACCTGCACCTCTGTACGTAGTAGGATCACCTTGCACACTCATTTTTCTTCGTGTAGGAGGTATCTCTGAAAGTAAGACTGGTTGGACAAAGGGTGTATGTGCGGTTTTTTTTTTTTTTTTTAAGATTTTATTTCTTTTTTTGACAGACAGAGATCACAAGTAGGCGGAGAGGCAGGCAGAGAGATAGGAGGAAGCAGGATCCCTGCTGAGCAGAGAGCCTGATGTGGGGCTTGATCCCAGGACCCTGGGATCATGACCTGAGCTGAAGGCAGAGGCTTTAACTCACTGAGCCACCCAGGTGCCCCTGTGCAGTTTTAACTGTAAAAGAGTCTGCTAGATTCATGTGTGTGTGCACCTGCATGTGTGCTTACAAAGTTAGTATCATATTATATTTGTTATAACATATTTATATGAACTGTAGCATATTTCAGTCCTAACATATTTTGATTGCCTTTTCTGTCACTACCAATTCTATGTTTGCACCTTGATTTTTTCAAACACTTTTTGAGGTGTAACTGATGTAGTATAAATTATATTTTGGGGGGGCAGCAGAAAAGTCTTTATTAGAAAATTCTCACCCTGGGGCACCTGGGTGGCCAGGTCATGATCATGGTCATGGGATTCAGCCCCATGCTGGGCTCCACACTCAATGGAGAGTCTGCTTGGAGATTTGGGGATTCCTTCTCCTCTCCCTCTGTCTATGTACACATTGTCTCTCTCTCTCTCCCTCACTCTAAAATAAATAAATAAATCTTAAAAATAAATAGGCCAATAAAAAAATGTAAAGCTTTGTAAGTTTTGTATATGGATGCACTCTTCAAACCATAACCAAAATCAAGACAATGAACCTATCCATTACCCCGAAAAGCCCCTTTGAAATCCACCCCCACCCCTTCCTGCACAATCCCTAATCCCCCAGGCAGCTACTGCTTTGCATTCCTCATCATAGATTAGATTATCCTTCCTACCATTGTAAAAAAAATGAAATTACACAGTATGTATTCTCTTTTGTCTAACTTCTTTCACTCAGCCAAATTATTTTGCAATTCACCATGTTGTTGCATGTATCCATAGCTCATTCATTCATAGGGCAAAGGAGTGTTCCATTGCATGGCTGGACCTCCCTGAATAGTTTACCCACTCACCCGTTAATGGACTTTTGGGTTGTTTCACATATGGGCCTCTGACAAATAATACTGGTGTGACAATTTATGCCCAAATCTTAGTATGGATGTAGATTTTTGTTTTTCTTGGGGAGAAACCTAAGAGTAGAATGGCTAGATCATATGGCTGGTGTGGGTTCAGCTTTTTAAGGAAATTCCCAACTGTTTTCCAGATTGGTTATACTATTTTACCTTCCTACCAGTAAGAATTCCAGTTACTAATGGATGAAGGACCTCAATGTGAGAAAGGAATCCATCAAAATCCTTGAGGAGAACACAGGCAGCAACCTCTCGACCTCAGCCGCAGCAACATCTTCCTAGGAACATCGCCAAAGGCAAGGGAAACAAGGGAAAAAAGGAACTATTGGGATTTCATCAAGATCAAAAGCTTTTGCACAGCAAAGGAAACAGTTAACAAAATCAAAAGACAACTGACAGAATGGGAGAAGATATTTGCAGACAACATATCAGATAAAGGACTAGTGTCCAAAATCTATAAAGAACTTAGCAAACTCAACACCCAAAGAACAAATAATCCAATCAAGAAATGGGCAGAGGACATGAACAGACATTTCTGCAAAGAAGACATCCAGATGGCCAACAGACACATGAAAAAGTGCTCCATATCACTCAGCATCAGGAAAATACAAATCAAAACCACAATGAGATATCACCTCACACCAGTCAGAATGGCTAAAATCAACAAGTCAGGAAATGACAGATGCTGGCGAGGATGCGGAGAAAGGGGAACCCTCCTACACTGTTGGTTGGAATGCAAGCTGGTGCAACCACTCTGGAAAACAGCGTGGAGGTTCCTCAAAGTGTTGAAAATAGAACTGCCCTATGACCCAGCAATTGCACTACTGGGTCTTTACTCTAAAGATACAAACGTAGTGATCAGAAGGGGCACGTGCACCCGAATGTTTATAGCAGCAATGTCCACAATAGCCAAACTATGGAAAGAACCTAGATGTCCATCAACAGATGAATGGATAAAGAAGATGTGGTATATATACACAATGGAATACTATGCAGCCATCAAAAGAAATGAAATCTTGCCATTTGCGACAACATGGATGGAACTAGAGCGTATCATACTTAGTGAAATAAGTCAAGCAGAGAAAGACAACTATCATATGATCTCCCTGATATGAGGAAGTGGTGATGCAACATGGGGGCTTAAGTGGGTAGGAGAAGAATCAATGAAACAAGATGGGATTGGGAGGGAGACAAACCATAAGTGACTCTTAATCTCACAAAACAAACTGAGGTTTGCTGGGGGGAGGGGGGTTGGGAGAAGGGGGGTGGGGTTATGGACATTGGGGAGGGTATGTGCTTTGGTGAGTGTTGTGAAGTGTGTAAACTTGGTGATTCACAGACCTGTACCCCTGGGGATAAAAATATATGTTTATAAAAAATTAAAAAATTAAAAAAAAAAAAGAATTCCAGTTACTCCATGTGCTCATCAACATGATATAGCTGGTCTTTTTAATTTTTACAATTTTATGGGGAACAATTTTTTCATGCTCACTTTCTATCTGTGCACCTTATTTGGTGAAGTGTCTGTTCAAATCTTTTGCCCATTTCTAGATTTGGTTGGCTATTTTCCTATTATTGAGTTTTAAGCATTGATAAATTCTTGACAAAAAGTTTCTTATCAGATGCCTGATTTGCAAACATTTTATTGCTTGCATTTTATTTTTTATATTTTACAACTTTTTGTTTTTATTTATTTTGATTCTATGTCATTTATTTTATTTTACTTTTTAAATTTTATTTATTTATTTGAGAGAGAGAGTGAGAGAGAGCATGAGAGGGGAGTGACTCAGAGGGAGATGACTCCCCACTGAGTGGGGAGCCCAATGCGGGACTCGACATCAGGACCCTGAGATTATGACCTGAGCCGAAGGCAGATGCTTAACTGACTGAGCCACCCAAGCACCCCTATTTTATTATTTTTAACAAGTTAATTTTTGGTTGTTGTTTACAAACATTTTATTTAATTTTGTGGCTTGTCTTTTCATTCTTTTGGTGGTTTTTGAAGAGCAAAAATCTTTAATATATATGGAATCTAATTGATCAATTTTCACTTTATGGTTTGGGGGTTTTGTATCTAAGAAATCTTTCACGGATCCAAGATAATAGAGGATTTTTCCTAATGTTTCTTTCTTTCTTTCCTTCCTTCCTTCCTTTCTTCTTTTCTTTCTAAGATTTTATTTATTTATTTGGAAGAGAGCAAGCTAGAGAGAGAGAGAGAGAGAGAGAGAATGTACAAGCAAGGGGAGGGGCAGAAGGAGAAGCAAATTCCCCTCCCCACTGAGCAGGGAGCTTGACACAGGACTATGATGCTAGGACCCCAGGATTATGAAATGAGCTGAAGGCAAACACTTAACCGACTGAGCCATCCAGGTGCCCCCCCTAATGTTTTCTTTAAGAAGTCTTATAGTTTTGGATCACTTCTTGGCCTTTTGGCTAAGATCAAGTATAAGAAGTCTTATAGTTTTGGGACACCATGGTGGATTGTTTAAGCATCCGACTCTTGATTTTGGCTAGGTTATTATCTCAGGATAATGAGATCAAGCCCTGCATTGGGCTCCATATCCCAATTCCATATTGGGTCCATATGGATATTGTCCATATCCATAGTCTGTTTGGGATTCTCTCTCTCTCTCTCCTTCTGCCTCTCCCCCACCTCAAATAAAAAAATAAATCTTAAAAAAAAAAAGTCTTACAGTTTTAAGTTTTACATTTAGGTCTCTTATCCAGTATAAGTTAATTTTTATTTTGATATGTGATTTTGTTTTTAATTATCTTAAGCCTTATCACATAATTTACAAATTTGTGCTGATATATTTCCTCCAATCCTTCTAACGAGTTGGCAGAAGCACCATTACCAATCATATGTACATGGTTACTCTACAGTTTTGTCTTTGAATAGCTGCTTAGAAGATAGTCCTGAATTATAACTTAGTCTGACTTAGTAAAATATTCACAATCCAAGTTTGCTGCCATATCTCCTCACACTGTATTTTAAAAGCATCTGAACTTATAGATCATCTACAAAATGTACTAAGTGCTAAATATTCTTTCTTTCTTTTTTAAAGATTTTATTTATTTGACAGACAGAGATCACAAGTAGGCAGAGAGGCAGGCAGAGAAAGATGAGGAAGCAGGCTCCCCACTGAGCAGACAGACCCTGGGATCATGACCTGAGCCGAAGGCAGAGGCTTTAACCCACTGAGGTAACCTAAATATTCTTTATTTAATATGATATGTAAACCACACTAAAATGCCTTTCATGAGGTAAAAAGCAACATTTTCGATGCAGGGAATGTGAGTTAAAGTGGCAGTGTTAAGACCACAAAGAGAAAGTGGACATTGCCAGCTAATCTCCAGCCCTCGTGATTTACAAGCTAATGAACACACCTTGAAACAGAGCGGAGTCTTGCTGTTCTCTGAGACACTGATATATGAAATATATATATATATATATATATATATATATGTATATATATATATAATATATTTTGAAATATAATATATAATATATTGAATGTGAAATATAATCTATATTATTACAAAATATATACTATATTAAGACATATATTAATATAACCAGTTATATAAATCTAATTTGAAACCAATCTCCTATAGGTTTAGAGCTGGCATTTACAATCTCTGGGAACAGCTGAACATTACTAATTAATTCCAATCATACCTTCAGAAGGGGAAAAGAGTGACAGCACTTGCTGAACCAGAATTCCTAGCAAAGTTCAGAACACTGATCATGTGCATTTAACCACAAGCCAATCTTATTTAAATCAGTCCTGTCCAAAAGAAATATTCTATCAGCTAGTCATGATCTGAATTCTGATGGATGAGATCAATTTAAATATGGCACACATTTAAAAAGACATGAAACATTTTTGTTTTGTAATAAATAAGCTATTACTCCTTAGTAGCTTTTCTTTGTTTAAGATTTTATTTATTTATTTGACACAGAGAGAGAAAGAACACAAGCAGGGGGAGTGGCAGGGAGAAAGAGAGGAAGAAGCAGGCTCCCTGAAGAGCAGGGAAATGGATGTGGCACTCAGTCCCAAGACCCCGGGATCATGACTTGAGCTGAAGGCAGTCGCCCAACCGACTGAGCCACCCAGACCCCCCTCCTTAGTAGACTTTTTGAGATAAGCTATCAAGTCTGCACTGTCCCCTGTCTTCTTAATGCCAGTGAAGATCATTTTTGTTCCAGGGATGTACTTCTTGGGATTCTCTAAATGCTCCATTGGTGTCTCCTCTCCCCAGGTGAGGCCTTTGTTCTTGTTGGCATCCATGTAAGAAAATATGGATGCCTGACCTGTCTTTCACCCAAATAGGCCATGGCGATTTGGCCCAATCTTGTGCTCACCTCCCTCCGCCAGTGTATGGAACCGGGCACAATTCTGAACAAAAACTTTCTTGTCCTTCTCAACATCACTCATTTTTAAATTGCCTGTTCACAGGCCAGATACCTGCTCTCTTCAGTAAGAGTTCACTTTTATACATATGGTATGAATGGAAGATTTTTGGTTTTCTTTGTTTTTTGCTTATGGCTATCCACTTGCACATAGATTTTAATGGCAAGAAATAACCATTTCCCAGCAAATTTCTTCCCCTTTCCTGAAGACAAGTCGTCCCCTAGATGTTTTATTTCCTGCAGTGCTATCTCCACTGTGGAGACTTGGAGTGGTTGTTGAATGACTAAATGAGTCTGTTCCACCTCAAGGAATCCCAGAATGTCAGAGCTGGGACTAATCTTGGATTATCCAGTCCAGACAAGTCCCCTTATCCCCACTTTATGGGGAAGGACCCTCTAGCTTAGGGACAAGGAGTATCTGCCCACAGCAAATAGGTGACAGAAATGAAGCTTAAATTCGGGCCCCTAATTCTTTGTCTAGAGCATTTTCCATAACATCATGCTGGTTTCTGTCCCCAAGACTATTTGCCAGCAAATGGCCTAGATCTGGGATGCCATCTTGTGCAAGTCCTGACTGGGCGAAGGCATTATCCTTAGGAAAGGCCACCGTGTGTGAGTGCCTGTTGTGTGAGGGTATTTGCTTGTGCTTCTCGTGTAATGGTCACAACAGCCCATGAGAAGTTCTTTACAGTCACTGCTCTACAGATCAGGAAACTGCGGCCCAGAGAGCTTAAGCAATATAGGTTCATGGAGGAAGGGGGGTGGGGGAGGCTCTGATTCCTGACTGTCAAACTCTAAAGCTTCCTTTTCCCTCACATATTCCTCCTCTGACCCCACTCTCATCCAAGGGATCCTGCTGAGGAAGGGCGGCAGGTTGGTTCAGAACCCAAACTGGAGTCGGACAGCCTGATGTGAACTTTACCTTGGACAAGTCAGCTGTCCTATATGAACTTCAGTTTCATTCTTTCTTTCTTTCTTTCTTTCTTTTTAAGATTTTATTTATTTATTTGACAGTTTCATTATTTCTAAAGCAGGAAGGAATCAGGCTATTAACAATGTCTGGCATACAGAGCTGTGAGATTAAAAGAGCTGACATGTGGACCAGCCCTCAGAACAGTAGCTGAGACTACCAAGCCCTCAAGGAGTCTCAGTGGTCATCCCCCAGGGACTGGGAAGGCTGGGACAGTCTGGTGGCAGCTCCCAAAACCTGCCAGTAGAAGAGAAGAGGAGCCCATGCACTGGCCCAAGGCGAGGTTGAGCAGAATTGAGAAGGGACCAAAGAGGAAAAGCAACCAAGACAAGAGGCCAGGAGGCTGCCCGCCTGCCCCAAACTCCACAAAGGAGGATAAAGCCCTAGCGTGGCCCCTTGGACCTTCCTCATGACCTTCAAAATGTGAGGAAAAATTACACACTCAGACACACTCGCACTCACAGATGGCATCTCACAGATGGAGTGAGCTCATGTGTGCACATGAATTCACAGAACACTTACAATGTCAAGACCAGAGAGTGTGGTGTGGGGATCTCTTGTTGCCCGTTTTCTGAGAATGATAGTGAAGGCATTTGAAGGAGTTGGTTCAGGCCATCATGAAACTACAGCTTCAGGCTTGGGAGGGATCTCAGAGGCTGTTGTCCACTCTTTTTCATTCCCAACCCTCTTCCCCATTCCAGGGAGGCATGACAACACTACAGCTAAACACAAGCTTTAGTTCCAACAGCCGTGGGTTGGGATCTGGCCTCATCTGGCAGCATTGCAGATAAATTATGTTCTCTCTCACTCACCTCCAGGCCTGTGCACATGCAGATCTGCCTGTCTAAGCCCTCTCTCTCAACCTTTAGTTAGACCAATGCTGCCTCCTTTCTTGGGACTTAGCTTAGACATTACATCCTCTGGGGAGCCTTTTCTGACCACTGCCTACAGCATTTTGCCCTCAGCTAAAGACTTCCAAAACATTTTCAGTTTTGTCCAGCATATATCATGCTGTGTTCAAATGATCTGGTTTGTTTTCTGTCTCCCCTCCTACCTGGGAGCTTCTTGAGTGCAGAGATGATGGCTTCTTTGTTATGTAGTTTTAGACAATTGATTTAACTTCTCCAAGCTTCAGGTTCTTTACTGGGATGTTGTATAAATTAAATCACATAACCAAACAAAATTTATATTAAGCCTTTCATTTAGTACTTGGCACACAGTAGGTGCTCAGAGATGTTTTAGATGATGATGACAATGATGACAACTGTGTTTATCAAAACTTCCTCCAATCAATAAACTCTAGAAATTTCAGAAATTTAAAACAATGCTATTTTCCTTCTGGGAATATACCTTAAAGAATCAAAAGCAGGAATTCTTAACAGACATTTGTACACCAGTTTTTAAAGCAGTGTTATACACAACAGCCAAAAAGTAGAAACGACCCAAATGGCCACTGACAGATGAATGGATAAACAACATTGTGGCTTACACATACAATGGGGTATTACTCAGTCTTAAAAAGGAAGGAAATTCTGATACCTGCTACACCTTGAAAGAACTTGAAAACATTGTGCAAAGTGAAATTATCCAGGTACAAGAACACAAATACTATATGATTCCATTTGTATGAATTATCTAGAGTAGTCAAATTCATAGAGACAGAAAGTAGAATGGTGGTGGCCAGGACTGGGGGAGTGGGAGCAGCCAGTTATTATTTAAGGAGGACAGAGTTTCAGTTTTGCAAGATGAAAAAGGTTCTGGGGATGGATAGTGGTTGAACACCAATGTGAATCTACTTAATGCCACGACACTGTATACTTTAAAATAGTTAAGGGGCACCTAGGTGGCTGTTGGTCGATCATCCGACTCATGGTTTTGACTCAGGTTATGATCTCAGGATCATGAAATCGAGCCGTATGTCAGCCTCTGCGGGGAGCCTGTTTGAGATTCTATCTCTCCCCTTCTCCCCACTTACACACTCGCTCTCTCAAATAAATAAATAAATCTTTAAAAAATTGTTAAAATGTAAATTATATGTTATGCTTCTTTTACCTTAATAATAAAAAATAATTTAAAAAAATGTTTTCTCTTTATTCCAGTTATAGTCAATGAGGGCACTCCTATTTGGGGATTGACCTCCATGCAGTGGTTTGGGGATCTAGACTCCTTCCACCTTGTGCCTCTGTCATCTTCAACATGTGGGTCCAAGCATCACCTGAGAATAGAGGTTGCAAACTATATACCCTGTGAACCAAACTCAGCTAGCCATCTGTTTCTCTATAGCCTTAAACCTAAGAATGGGTTTTCATTTCCAAAGTGTCATGAAGAAGAGGAAGAGGGGAGAGGGGAGAAGGGGGAAGGAGAAAAAAGAGTATGCAATAGAGATTGTAGATGTCCTATAAAGCTTAAAATACTTGTAATCTGGCCTTTTACCAAAGAAGTTTGCCAACCTTAGCCTTAGAAACATTTCCTCTTCCAGACAGCTAAATGGTACACATCACTTTTGCCCATATTCTATTGGCTGGAATTGTCACATGGCCATACCTGACTGCAAGGGAGTCTGGGAAATGTAGTCCAGCTGTGTGCTCAGAAAGAAAAGGAAATGAACTTGGTGGTCATCTCATAATCCCTGTTACAATGATGATGATAGTGATGATGGTGATGAAGAGCACTGAGGATACCTGCCCAACTGTTCCTTTCTTCCTCCAGAGCAGCAAAAGTACAGTCAGGGAAGTTTACCTCTGTACAGTTTAGTTCAGGACATTCCTGGTGATCCCATCTCCAGTGACTGGTTCAGAAACTCGGGCTTAAGCAAAGCAAAGAACACAATTTCTCTGGCAAAGGTTATTGGTTCAGGGATGGGGGAGTGACCCAAATTGTCCCAGTCAGACTTAAAGGAAGGACTTTGGTTTGATGGTTGGTAAGAGGACCCCTCTCTTTCTCTAGTTGTGGTCTGAGGAAGCTTGCATCCAGAAGGCAGCCATCCTTCAATGGCTATAAGAGGAGACTTAGGTGGGGTCAGCTTTGTACACCACAGATCAGAGAGACAAACAGGACCCTGAAGACATCGTGGGACTACTACAGAACTAGCCCTACATTCAATTATGAGGCCCATAAAAATCCCTCCTAATTTAAGCCACTTGGAGGCATGGTTTCTGTTGCTTCCACCCCAAAGCACTTACATGAACTGATGGCTTCTAGAACAATCCTGCCAAACTGCCTACCAGACTTTCCAGGAGACCCTCCTCACTGAAGTCCGCCCCCCGTGGATTGCTGCTGAGGTCTTCCATATGTGAAGCTTGAGTTTACCTTGCAACTTCTACCTATTGTCATAGAGCATCAGAATCAAAGGAGGCAGAGCCTTCACTTTGGGAAGAACTTCTGATTTCTGTATTCATGAATCTTTTCTCCTGAGATTTCCCCCACGACCTGTACTTTAACGTACTGAACATTTTTCTTTAAGTTGGATGTTACACAATTCACTTTAAAAATGTCTTGTTATTCTTAGCAATAACATCCACGAACTCTTGGATGTGGATTGATATTTATGGCTTTTATCCCCGAAACACCATAAAATAAATGCATATGTATGCAATTATTAACATAGAAAATAAGAATCTGCATGCCAACCAAAACCATTTCCTAAATCCCACTTTGGGAAACTCACCTTTCATGGATCTGAGTGGGTATATTTTATGTCTCCAATAAGATTGGGACCCCCATATATATATAATGGAATACTACGCAGCCATCAAAAGAAATGAAATCTTGCCATTTGTGATGATGTGGATGGAACTAGAGGGTATTATGCTTAGCGAAATAAGTCAATCAGAGAAAGACAATTATCATATGATCTCCCTGATATGAGGAAGTTGAGAGACAACGTGGTGGGGGTTGGGGGGGTAGGAAAAGAATAAATGAAACAAGATGGGATCTAGAGGGAGACAAACCATAAGAGACTCTGAATCTCACAAAACAAATCGAGGGTTTCCGCGAAGAAGAGGCTAGGGAGAGGGTGGTGGGGTTATGGACTTTGGGGAAGGTATGTGCTATGAAGTACGTAAACTGGCGATTCACAGACCTGTATCCCTGGGGCTAATAATGCATTATATGTTAATTAAAAAAAAAAAAAAGACTGGGTCACCTTGAGGGCAAGGGGCATGACTTCAACAATTCACTTACACCTCAGAACAATTCTCCCCACCTACAGATGCAGAAACTGAGGCCTCAGAAAGAGGAAGGGACTTGGCTAAGGCCACAAGGAGAGATCCAGAGCCGAGTCAGCACTTTGAAAGAGAGTGATTCTTAAAATGAAACTTTAGGGGGCGCCTGAGTGGCTCAGTAGGTTAAGCCACTGCCTTCGGCTCAGGTTATGGTCTCAGGGTCCTGGGATCGAGTCCTGCATCGGGTTTTCTGCTCAGCAGGGAGCCTCCTTCCTCCTCTCTTCTCTCTGCCTGCCTCTCTGCCTACTTGTGATCTCTCTCTGTCAAATAAATAAATAAAATCTTAAAAAAAAATGCCTCTTCCTTTCCTTCCTTAGGGAACGGACGCCCAGACAGAACTGACTTGCCCACGGTGCCAGGCAACCGAGCCCAGAGTGCTAGTGCTGGCTGGGCCCATCATGCCACAATGCCCATCGCAGACCCTCTGGCTGGTCTAGGAGACTGCTGTGATTTCGTCACCTGACTGGTCACCTGAGGATCTCAAAGCAGCGGCTAACTAGTGCTTCGGGCTCCGGGTGGCTGAGATGGTCCCAAGGCCTTGTCTCTGTGGCTGGCCAATGCCCACGGTTCAGCTGTCTGGTTTGCTAAAGACAACTGGAGTAATATGCACCCCATGGCCCTTTGGAAACACCACGATGATCTTTCTGGAGTGGGCACAGGATATAGATGGGGCACGGGTGGGAAGCTAAGTGTTTAACAACATTTTTGTCCAGGAGGGACAAAAAAGGCTCTGATTTGTAGCATTTGCTGACGTCTGTGTTGTAAAGACTCCCTCTGTGCTTGGTTTTAAGCTACCAATCTGACATCACAAAACACAGTTAGGAAGAGAAGCACACATGGGCTCTTGAGAGCTGGAACGGGCTGGAAGGAACACACTGCTGGTTCAGTCTACTTGGTGTCTTACTGATGACTGGTGAGCAAAATGGTCAAGCATGCTCACTGCGGGGCTGGCCATGACAGGTCTCGGTGGGCACTGGGCAGGGCTGCCTTTTCCTCAGCCCCTCGAATGTCTTCTGACGCCCAACCTGAGGAAGCTAAAAAGAGACCAGGAAGCCTGTTGTATGCTGGCCACCGTCAGGTCCCACTTCCAGAACCCTTTACCTGTCAGGGTTTCTGTATGTGAATTCGGCAAATCTTCACAACCACCCTCTGAAGTAGGTGCTATATTCCACCCCCATTTTATTGATGCTGAAAACCAAGGCACAGAGAGAATAAATAAAACTTCTCAGGGCCATATGGTTCAGGCTCAGTTATAGAGCCAAATTTGAACTCAGGCAGTGTGTTTCCAGAGTCCACGCCCAGAATGATCATCGCACTCCATCCAGGTGAACAAGCCTCCTGGGGAACTTTACAGAAACAATAAAAAAGCATTTGAGGGACGCCTGGGTGGCTCAGTGGGTTAAAGCCTCTGCCTTCGGCTCAGGTCATGATCTCAGGGTCCTGGAATCGAGCCCCACATTGGGCTCTCTGCTCAGCAGGGAGCCTGCTTCTTCCTCTCTCTCTGCCTGCTTTCCTGCCTACTTGTGATCTCTGTCTGTCAAATAAATAAATAAAATATTTTAAAAAATAAAATAAAAAATAAAAAAGCATTTGAGAAACTGCTGCAGCTGGGGTTGCTCCAGTATGCAAAAACAAGAAGGTTTTGTTGTTCCACGTTATTTAGCGCCTAGTATGTGCACTCCTTGCACCAGGTGCTGGAATAAAATGGAAGGGGAAATAGGTGTGGTTCCTGCCTTCCTGGAGCCCACAGTCCAGGGGTGGTGCCAGACGTCTGTTCAGGAATCACAGGAATCGATATAAAATCACAAAATTACCGCAGCAGCGAGATGCAATTCATGGCACTCTAAGAGCACATGAAGGAAAGGTTCTGATCTAGTTCTGGATCAAGGAGGTCAGGATAGCCATCCTTGAAGAACAGATAGTTGAGCAGAGATCTGAAGGATAAGTAGGAATTATCTAGGCGAAGAGGCTTGTCTGAGAAAGCACTCCAGGAAGAGGGAAAGGGAAGTGCAAAGATCCCACACTGGGAAGAAGTCAGACTTGTGAGGAGAAAGGGGACCATGGCCAGTATTTAAGAGCAATGGAAATTTTTAAAAATTTAAGTGAGACATAGTAGAGCCAATCTCATTTATCTGACCTCAAAAACGCACTGGATCGTGACAAGGACCCTATCAGGCAAGTTCTGCTCTCCCCACTCTATCAATGACAAGATGGATGAAATAAAAGTTGGGGGGCCACTGACGTTCTGGGACTTCATAGAGTCTCCAGGTCCTGACTGTACCTCTTCACCTCTTCCCGTCCTAGACCCCTCTTGAAATCTGATGAAAGCTAGTGGTAACCCTCGCCACCGGAAAACAGTACCCTCTCACCTGTGAAAATTCTGCATAAAGTTTCGGGGGCTTTGTGAACCTCTTGAAACCTTTCCAGATCCCCGGTGAAAAACCACTGACCAACTGATTTTAAAAGAGAATTCAAACTCTAAGAGGCCATGGAAAGCAATGATAAACCCCAAAAGATGAATTATCTAATGGGGGAATTTCAGCCAAGAGCCTAGAGCCAGTCAGAGGCTGAAATCTTATTGGGACAGTTTCCTGTTGGGAAGTAGATTCCCCAGTATCTAGGCCCAAATGAATGAACTGTGTCATCTGTCCATACCCTGCTCAAATATTCACATGGTACTCTGTACGCAGCCTTGTGCTCAATTCTGGGAACACAGCAACAAATCAGAAACAGAGCTGGTCCTTGAGGAGCACAGAGGACAAAGGCAGAGATGATTGCTTTGGGGTTAGTATTAAGATAAAGGCAGCCACAAAATGCAGAGTGAGGCCCAATAACGCTTTCCTTGCTGGGGCTGTAAAATACATCTCTTACTGGGGAACCCATTGGCTCAGTCCATTAAGTGTCCAACTCTCGATCTCAGCTCTGGTCTTATTCTGAGTGTGGAGCTTACTTAAAAATTAATTAATTAATTGATTGATTAAATCTCTTACTGATGACAATATGGTGACATACAACAACTAGAAGGGGAGTGCCAACCAATCACGAAACTAGAGCCTAAATTGGGGAAGGGCTAGAGTCACACCAGAGGACTCCCCTGCTCCTCAGATGCCTGGGGAAGGAATTAAGAAACATGGAGAATTAAAGGATTGAAAACATTTGCATGTCTCTCAGGGATGACCCCTTCTTAATGATAGGCCATAGAGGGCAGGGTCCGCTCTCTCTTCCTCAACCACTGAAGGGGTCCACTGCATCCAGCGAAAGGTCAGCACCAGATCAAGGCCTGCAAGGAGGTCAGGGCACACTCAGCAACAACATCATAAACCTGACCCATGTCAGAGCAAGAGAGGAAACAGCTTCAGGACGTCCCCTGAGCCTTCTCTGCATCACCCAGGGCCACCAGTGAGCACTTGGGTATGAGGCTGAGTAAACACAGTCTGCCTGCTTCATCATCTCTCCTTATCACGCAAGCATCGTAGGCCATTGGGGAATGGGATGGTGTCTGGGAAAGTGAAGGATCTGCAATTCTAGCCCTGACATTGTGGCTTCTTTAGTTTGTGCTGTGTGGGTTTGTGGGCATGGGATTATCCATTTCAGAATTAGTAATAACCACTCTCATTCGAACCTTATAACCCCAGGAGATAGGTGGGGGAAGGTCACAGAGTTAGGAAACTAAAGAATGGGAATTTGAGACCAGTGGACTGACTCCAAGACCTGTGCTTCTAACCATTTGTACTCCCCTGCCTTCTGCTGAGAGAGAGAGAGAGAGAGAGAGCTCGCCCCCAACACTCAATGATGGCCAGAGTGGCATTATCCTAAGGAGACATCTGCTCCTTCCTCCTTGATCTAGAGTTCCAGTGCTACTTCATGAAGCCTTCCTTGAGCCGCAGAGCACCCTGTCTTCATCTCTTTTGAGGCACAGATCCTTTCCACTTTGCATTATGCTTCTGCATATGTCTCTTTCTCTCTCCAAGGAAGCAGCCGCTCTTTGTAGACACGGATTTCACCAGCATCCTATTGATATTCTTCCTGGTCCTTAAGCGATGGCATCCATCAAAGTCCTAGCTAGGTTTCTAATTGATGAGCAAAGGAAGTAATTTCCTTGGTGCCAACCACCTTGGTCCTGGAGTGGGTACACAAATGCTGCTCCAGGGCCATGGACCATACACCCTGGCCAACGTCTCATAAATATGTACATGAAGGATGGACTCGAATCTATCCGTGGATCAAATGACCCCGAGGAGGTGGCACGTTAAGTCAGGCATATGCGCCAGCTCAACCTGTGAACTCTCACTCTCACAGCGCAGAAAGTTGTTGGCAGTGGCTCCCGGCTGGCTGTGTCTGGGGACAGACCCACTTGCCGAGCCGCCCCACCACCCCACCTCAGCCAACTGGGTCAAGGTGGAACGAGGAGGCTGTAGGCGTGAGGCTCTGCCCAATAGGGTTGGACGATAAGCCAATCAGAGCCTTCCATGGGGCGAATGCTACGCGGCGCACCCTGGGACCGGAAATCCACCATCAGGGGTCCGGAAGCGTCGTGCCTCTGGGCCTCTGTCCCTGTCTCTGGAAGAGAAGGTGCTGCCATGGGAGTCTCCTACCAGGCGCTTTCTCTTATTACACGAAACAGTGCTCTGAGAAGTAGAGTGACTTGCCCCGGGTCATGCCGCTGGGACGGAAGAGTTCACATTCTGTCTTTGATATGCTGCATAGCCTGTTCTTAACTATGAGGCTGTCGTGCTTCCCCTGAGTGGTCCTGAAACCCACCCGCTGTCCTGGCGCAACGTGGGAGCAGGCGGCATCAGCCCTCATCACGGAGTAGGTTCCCCCTACCTCCATACCGCAGGCTGCGAGCCGTCAAGTGGCTGGCTCAAAATCCCAGCAGACCTGGAGTATCAGAACCCAGTTTCGAACCCAGCACTGTATGATGCCAAGATCTTTGTTGATGTTGTTGTTGATTTATTTATGTTTTAGTAATCTCTACACCAAGTATGGGGCTGGAACTCAGACCCTGAGACCAAGAGTTGCATACTTCTCGGATTGAGCCAGCTAGTCTCCCCTGATTTCCAAGACCTTAATAACTAGCGTTCAAAATAAAAGCTGGCTTCTGATTAGAGTCTTGTGCTGTTGGATATTTGGTGGGCGCTTGCCTTGGCTCCTCACAAACGTGGAAGTGTAGGAAGAGCATGATGCTATGTGCTGAGGGGTTAGCTTAGTGCTCAATACACTGTATGTAGGACATAAATACGGGCTGGCTTGCTGAAAGCATTTTCTCTTGATGGCTTTGCTGCCTAGTGTCATGATTAGATCACCCCGGAGACACCACTACTGTTGTACAACTCCATCAATTCCCCCAAAAGGAGTGATGAACAATGAATGATTGGTCAACCTTTTGTGACATTGGCAGACATGTGGTGAATTTCCCATCCTTCAAGGCTGGTAGCGTGGCATCACCCACAGGGGAGAGCACAGACTGAGGTCAGAGTGTCAGAGGCACATAAACAGCAATAAACCAGACGGACTGCAACAATCTAAGGTGCTTCTGCACACCAAAGGAAACAACAAAATGAAAAGGCAACCTACAGATTGGGGGCAAATATTTGCAAACCATATCTCTGATAAGGGATTAATAAAAAAATATATTAAAAACTCATACATACAAAACAAACCTGGATTTCAAGTGAGCAAAAGACCTAAGTACACATTATACAAAGAAGACCTGCAGATAACCAAAAGGCAAATAAAAAAGGTGTTCAGCATCACTAATCATTGGTGAAAGGTTTGGTCAGGATGGCTGTTTTCAAAAAGATAAAAATGAGTTTTGTGAGGATGTAGAGAAAAAGGAAACTTTGTACACTGTATTGGTGGGAATGTAAGTAGCCATAGCTGTTATGAAAAACAGTATGGAGGTTCCTCAAGAAATTAAAAGTGGATGGAGCACCTGTGTGGCTCAGTGGGTTCAGGGTCTGACTCTTGGTTTCAGCTCAGGTCATGATCTCAAGGGTTGGGGGACCAAGCCCCATATTGGGCTCCTTGTTCAGTTGGGAGTACACTTGAAAGATTCTCTCCCTCTGCCCTTCTTCCTGCTCATGCTCGCTCTCTCTCTCTCATTCTAAAAATTAATTAAATAAATAAATCTTTAAAAAAAATTAAAAGTGTAAGTTCAGTTGGGTGGCTCAGTCAGTTGAGCACTGGACTCTTGGTTTTGGCTCAGGTCATGTTCTCAGGGTTATGGGATCAAGCCCTGCTTTGGGCTCTGTGCTCAGTGGGAAATCTGCTTGTCCATCTCTCTTCCCATTTGCCCCTCCCCTTGTGCTCTCTCTCTCTCTCAAAATAAAATCTTGTAAAAAATTAAAAATAGGACTACCATATGATACAGTCATTCCTCTTCTGGTTATATATGCAAAGGAGATGAAATCAGTACCGTGAAGGGTTATCTGCACACCCATGTGCATTGCAACATGATTTACAATAGCCAAGATGTAGAAATAACCTAAGTGTGGGTTGACAGACAAATGGATAAAGTGATTTTTATATATCCATATATAAATATTGATCAACCTTAAAAAAGAAGATCTGTCATTTATGACAACATGGATGAATGTGGAAGACTTTATGCTAAGTGAAATAAGCCAAACACATAAAGAAAACTACTGTATGATTTCACTTATATGTGGAATCTAAAAAAGTTGAATTCATAGACGCAGAGGGTAGAACAGTAGTTGCCAGGGCGGGGGCGGGGAGATGAGGGAAATTGGAGAGTTGCAATTAGATAAAACAAGTAAGTTCTAGAGATCTAATGTACAGCAAAGTGATTTTGATTAATAATACTATATTGTATACCAGAAATTTGCTAAGAATAGATCTCAGGCACTCTTACCACACACACCAAGAATACTATATGAGGAGATGCATATGTTAATTAGCTTGACTGTGGTAATCATTTCACTGTGTATATAAAAACGTCGTGTTGTATTACTTATATATACACAATTCTTATTTAAACAATAAAATTGGGGGCGCCTGTGTGGCTCAGTGGGTTAAGCCGCTGCCTTCGGCTCAGGTCATGATCTCAGGGTCCTGGGATCGAGTCCCACATCGGGCTCTCTGCTCAGCAGGGAGCCCGCTTCCCTCTCTCTCTCTCTCTGTCTGCCTCTCCATCTGCTTGTGATTTCTCTCTGTCAAATAAATAAATAAAATCTTTAAAAAAAAAAACAATAAAATTGGACCTAAAACAACTGGACCAAGTTTCAGATCTTGGGTCTGTAACTTTCTATCTATAAGACCACATTTGGTTTCAGTTTCTTCCATTATATGTAAGAATTATCAACCTGGCGTGCACAACACATCATTGACATACTGGTTTATCAAAAGTTTTTGTTTGTTTGTTTTCTAATACACAGCCACTAGGGAAATTGATCCAAAGAGTCATTCATTCATAGGTCTCCTGACTTTGGATCTAATCCTTTTTCTCCAAATAAATCAATCTTTCCTATTCTTATTCTCTCTGTCAATCTCCCCCAACCCCTCTTCTCTCTCTCTCTCTCTCTCTCTCTCTCTCTCACACACACACACACATTCTTTTATTTAATAAGTCAGACCTGGGTTCAAATCCTGTGTCTGCAGCTTTTTTTGTTGCCTGATCTTGGACAAGGATTAAACCATGTACGGTATGTTATACGCAGTCATCATTGTAGTATCACTCTGGACTTTCCTGCCTCTCCTACTGAATGTGTGATCCTTGGAGACAAAGCGTTTTGTTACTCATCCTATTTCCTTCCCCCCACCCCAGGAGCACAGGCACCGGCCACACACAGGCACATTTACGAAGTACCTACTCTGTGCCAGGCACTGTGCCAAAGCCCATGAGTGATCACCTCTCTGCTTTTCACAGAAATCCTTGTGAGCAGCTCCCATTAGCCCCATTTTACAGCTGACAGATGTGACAGCTGCAACTCAGAAGGTTGAAGTGATTCAGGGAATGTTACCCAATGAGGAAGAGCAGCACCAGCTTCCAACCCAGACCTGTCTGATTCCGGAGCCCATGTAGGCTGCCCAGTGTGCCACCCAGCCCCGCTCAGAAATTGTTCAGTAACCATGTCAAATGTGTAGTGAGTTGTGCGGTGGGGTCAGTCAGCAGCCAATGTGGCATGTGACCTCTCACCTGTGCTTATTTACATCCAGTAGTAGCTGAAAGAGGCCTTTCTCTAGTTAGACTCTCTTTCCTTAGGGCCCTGCAGATAGGCGGCCTCCACAGGGGCCAAGACCCAACCGGGTCCCCAATGGTGGCAGGGGCTTGGCACTGTGCTGAGCGCTTGACCTTGTCAGCGGATGGATAGATGGAATGGGTGACACAGAGGGCCCATGAGACACAGCCCTCGTTGTGAAACCACTCTTGGTTCCAGAGCCAGAAAAATTCCTTCCTGCCCACCTCCAGAGGGATGGGCCGCCCGAGGGCCAACCACCCTCACAGGAGCTGAGGAGGTTATGGGACAGAGGCAGGCGTGGTAGGTGGTCATGAAATTTTCCAGTCCCTTCCCCTCTCCTGGCCCTGTGACCATCTTCACCACCAGTCCACCACGCACTGTGCGTTGGAGTTCCTATACAGGAGTCCATTCCTGAGCCTCTCAGCCAGGCCTTGCACGTAGGTGTGAACGGAAGGCAGCTTGGCCTGCTGACAGAACCTAGGTAATAGAGTCCTCAGACCTGGTTCGGATCCCGGCTCCGCCACTTACTAACCTGTGACTGCAGGAAATGAACCAAACCTCTCTGAATCTGGACTTCTTTTGTCTATAAATGGGGAGAAGAGTAGTTCCTTCATCATAGGTTGTTGTGGGAATGAGATGACTTATGTCAGATTTGGAAGAACTCAAAAGCTGAATTTTTTAAAAAAAAAGATTTTATTTATTTTATTTGACAGACAGAGATCACAAGTAGGCAGAGAGGCAGGCAGAGAGAGAGGGGGAAGCAGGCTTCCCGCTGAGCAGAGAGCCTGATATGGGCTTGATCCCAGGACCCTGAGATCATGACCTGAGCTGAAAGCAGAGGCTTAACCCACTGAGCCACCGGGGCGCCCCCAAAAGCTGAATTCTTAAAAACGATGTATATCCTATGTAATTATTCTGTAGTCTGTTGGCTACATTGACTGTCGGATAACTGACTTCCCCAAGGTCACTTGGCTCTTATGTGGCAGAGCTAGGACTCACACATCAGGGATATTCCAGCCAACCCGAATTGGACTGTGGAAGGATTCCGGCTGTCCTTCACTGCCCTGTGTTTTCCTCCTGCTTCTCGGGGTGGGAGGGGGCGCCCAGCTGGGGAGTAGTTGCGCTGGGGGGCAGCAGTGTGGGAGTGCGGCTGGATGGAAGGATATAGGGGATTCCGTGATGAGCCTTAAGTCCTTTCCAACTCCCCCATCTAAGATCTCCTACCGCCAGGCCTCTGCCTAGTGCTGTAACTTTCCAGCCTCTTGGTGATTTCCCAAGACGAATGCACCACACCTCAAATAAGCTGTTTGCCTAAATGATAGGATGCTATTGGTTCATCCAATGAACGAATATTTATGAAGTCTCTACAAGGCAGACAACCCTATAATCAGGGCTGCAGGGCGGAGATGCCGGACAAAAAGTTTTGGGCCCGAAGGAGCTTCCGATAGAGCAGTGGACCCAGGAAGCAGGGCTGGGTGGCTGTATTTCTCTTCCTTCCACCTACTTCCTGGTTCACACACACCAAGGTTCTTTTAAATCCCTGTCGGTCCCTCTGTCTAACTCTGCCCACAGTGGGCGGGGTTCTGCTTCTTTCAGTCCCCA
The DNA here is from genome assembly GCF_022355385.1 of Mustela nigripes. Classification (NCBI taxonomy): domain Eukaryota; kingdom Metazoa; phylum Chordata; class Mammalia; order Carnivora; family Mustelidae; genus Mustela; species Mustela nigripes. The sequence continues at coordinate 17,478,644 of NC_081570.1, forward strand.
GGGGCTGTCGGGCTGGGTGGGTTTAGAGAGCCAAGAGCAGACAGCTAGTTCACATTCTCTGCAAGAGGGATGAATGAATCACGGTTGTCTTGGGCGGTGAGCGCCAGCTGGCCCTATCTCTAATCAGTACCCGGTCTGGGAAAGCTTGGAGGACCCAGCAGCCTCCATGTCCCTGCCCTCAGGCCCTACCCTGAAGGCAGCTGGCTTTCTGGGAGGCCAGGATGTTTGGCAAAAGTCCCTTCTTGAGCCTAGGGTCCCCTATGCCCCGGGTTATCAGCTCTACCTAATGTGACGAATTTGAGAATGTGCTACCTCCCAGGCTGCCTGGGCCCACTTTTTTTTCTATTCCCCTTGAAAAGAAACGAATCTGGGGCCCTGGGTGCCTCAGTCAGTTAAGTGTCTGCCTTCAGCTCAGGTCATGATCCCAGGGTCCTGGGATGGAGCCCTGCATTGGGCTCCCTGCTCAGCAGTGAGCCTGCTTCTCTCCCTCTGGCACTGCCCCCTACATGTGTTCCCTCTCTCCATGTCTCTCTCTGTCAAATGATAAATAACATCTTTTTAAAAATGAATCTTACTTTGTTACTAGGAAGGTAATTAATACATGGAAAAAATTCGGAGAAAGGGAAATGTAGGAAGAATTTTTTAAAACCATGTTTTGATCACCCATCCAAAGACAAGCACAAATTTTGGTATATTTAAGTCCTTTTTAAAATATCTTTTTAGGGGTGCCTGGGTGGCTCAGTAGGTTAAGGCCTCTGCCTTCAGCTTGGGTCATGATCCCAGGGTCCTGGGATTGAGCCCCACATTGGGCTTTCTGCTTGGTGGGGAGCCTGCTTTCCCCCCCCTCACCCCCCACGCCTGCCTCTCTACTTACTTGTGATCCCTGTCTGTCAAATAAGAATCTTTATAATGAAATAAGATAAAATATCTTTTTAAAGTTGTATCTTTTTTATTGAAGTATATTTGATACACCATGTTACATTAGTTTCAGGGGTACAACATAGTGGCTTACAAGTCTATACATTATAACAGTATAACTTGTGAGTATAAGTCACAAGTCTAGCCACCATCGGTCACCATACAATGCTGTTACAGCCCCATTGATTATATCCTCTCTGCTGCACCTGTCCTCCCAGTGACTCATTCATTCTGGAACTGGAAGCCTGTACCTCCCACTCGCCTTCACTCATTTTGCCCATCCCTCCACCTCTGTCCCCTCAGCAACCATCCGTTCATCCTCTATATTTATAGGTCTCATTCTGCTTTTTGTTTGTTCATGTATTCACTTGTTTTTTTAGATGCCACCTATAAGTACAATCATATGGCATTTTTCTTTCTGTTGGACGAATTCCACTTAGCTTAGTACCCTCTGGGTGTATCCATGTTGCTACAAAGGGGAAGATCTCATTCTCTTTTTTCCAGCCCAGTAATATTCCCTGTGTATATATACACATCTTCTTTACCCATTCACCTATCAGTGGACACTTAGGTTGCTTCTCTATCTTGCCTCTTGTAAATAATGCTGCAATCAACAGAGTGTGCATTGATCTTTTTGAGTCAGTGTCTTGTTTTCTCTGGGTAAATACCCAGTAATGGAATTACTGGATCCTGTGATATTTCTATTTTTTGAGGAACCTCCATACTGTTTTCCACAGTGATTGTACCCATTTACATTCCCAATAGAGTATATCATCTTAAAAATATTTCGACATTATGCTAAGTGAAATAAGTCAATCACAAAAAGCAAATGCCACGTGAGTCCACTTATATGAAGGATCTAATGTAATCACTCATAGAAGCAGAAAATAGAACGGCAGATGCCAGGGGCTGGAGGGAGGGGAAACAGGGAGGTATGAAGGTTCAATGGGTATGAAGTTTCAGTTGTGCAAGATGGAAAAGTCTAGAGATCTCTTTGTACAACAAGGGCGGACAGTTAATAAAACTGCGCTGTACACTTAAAAATTGTTATGAGGGTAAGTTTATGTTACGTGGCTTTGTTTTGTTTTGTTTTTGCCACAATAAAAAAAAATACTGTGTTTTTATACGGCTCTTCTGCTGGGCATGTAGTTTGGTACCTTGCGTTATTCACTTAACAATGTAAACTATTAAACTCAATTGAAATCTTTTATTACCATTCGTTTTAGTGGCTCCATACTATTTACTAGGTAGAGATACCATAATTTAATATTCCCCTTTTGGACATGTAGGCTGTTACTTATTGAGTAGACAAGGATGCAGTTGAGTTTCTCACATAGAAAGATTTTCTTTATTTAGATTCCGTGGGCTAGACTCCCTGAAGAGAAGACGCAGGATCAAAGGATGTAAACATACCAGGGCTTTTGATAGACATTGCTAAATTGTTTTCCAGAAGGGTTGTATTAATTTCCACTCCTACTAGCAATGAATGAGCGTGCCTGTTTCACCACACCCTCGGCAATACTGAGCGTTATCGTCTTCTCAAATCTGGGCTGATTGGGGAGGCAAACATTTGCATCTTGTTTTAATTTTCATTCCTTTGATGACTTATGAGAAGGAACAACCTTCCATGTGTTTGTGAATTGTCCATTCCTATGCCTAGTCATTTCTCTCCTTCGTCCCTCTGGTTTTGGGAGTCTTCCGGGTTTGTCTTTTCTTTCCTTTCCTTTTTTTTAAGATTTTATTTATTTATTTGACAGAGAGAGAAATCACAAGTAGGCAGAGAGGCAGGCAGAGAGGGAGAGAGAGGAGGAAGCAGGCTCCCTGCTGAGCAGAGAGCGTGATCCCGGGCTCGATCCCAGGACCCTGAGATCATGACCAGAGCCGAAGACAGAGGCTTAACCCACTGAGGCACCCAGGAGCCCTGAGTTTGTCTTAGGAAGTTGCGTTAAGATTTCCCAGGTTTGTGCTTTTGACATGTCCCGTAACTCATGTCCCAGGCTAAGATCCTAGAGGCCTCATCTCCTTCCCCAGCCCTGTGCTGCCCTGGCATGGATTCTCCCCACCCCTGCACATTTCTTCAAGGTCCAGCTAAGATTCCACTTTCAAAAGCTCACCGTGTTAGCTCCAATCTGTCTCCCCTTCCACTGCATTTGGCACAAGAGGGTATTTCGCAAGGTGGGTATATTTATGCTTTCAGCATCGTTCGGGTGGGTCTCTCCTGCCTCACCGCATCCTGCCTCCCCGGGGAGCGTGGGTCTCCTCTGCACCAGCATGGGAGGCACACTGAAGATGTGCGAATAAATGCATATTGAGTGGGCTTGGTGGAGACCCACCAGCTCCAGAAACTTCCAGATTCCCTGTAGCCTCTGCCACAGCCGACCTGGGCGTTCACTTGGGGGAAACGTATGGTGGTTTGGCAACAGGCGGGCTTGAGCTCTGATCCCAGCTCCTCCACTGGCTTGGGAGCTATTTGCGCTGGCTGGGTCTCTGTTTTCCTTGCTGGCAAACGGGACACTGGTTCTTATCTGTGGTGTGAGGATTAAATGAGATCATTTGAAACAAGGGATGTAAACACTGCTTGGTACAAAATAAACACTGGAAAAAAAGGAGGTATTACTTCTTCACCGTCAATTCGTGTCTCTCCCCGCCTTTGGAAACTTGATTTTTCTAAGATGCCATCTGAATTCGTTTCCTATTGCCACTGTGACAAATTACCACAAACTTAGCATCTTAGAGTGACACAAATGCAGTCTGACGGTCAGAAGTCCAAGATGGGTTTCACTGGGTCTAAATCAAGACATCAGTGCGGCTGAGCTCCCTTCCATGATCTGGGAGAGAATCTGTTTCCTTCTGTTTTTCTGCTTCTAGAGGCCGCTACTTTCTTGACACGTGACCTTGTCCTCCCCACAAGCTCTGGTCCATCCTCACATCTCTCTCCGTGCATCTCCAACCTTCCTGCCTGTCTTGTATGAACCCTTGAGGACACACGGTGCCCACCCAAATCTTCTTCGATCTCGACACCCTCAGCTTCTTCACCATCTGCAAGGCCCTTTTACCATGTCAGGCAATATAGTCACAAGGGCCGGGGGTTAGAAGTGGACATTTTGGAGGGCAGTTATTCAGCCTACCATACTGTCCATGCCCACTTGATTCGGCTTTCTCCACCACTATGCACTTGGGTGTTTTACAGTCTTCCAAGAAAGAATTAGAAGGAAAAATAAATGATTACTGAGTGAGCCCTGTAGTCGGTGCCCCGATTTACCAGGGATCTATGTCTATATCTATATCTATATCTATATATAGATCTGGATATCAATATAGATCTCCATCCATAAGGAAATCAAGGCTCAGAGAGGCTCAGTGCTTGCCTGAAGTCACACAGCGGGGGTACCAGGCAGAGCCAGAGTTAGAGCCCATCACGGCCACCTGACTCCAGAGCCCAGGCTCCTTTCACTACCCGATGTTGCTTTTTACTTGAGGTCATTCTATATTAATTTAAATTCAGGTCAAGGGGCCCCTGGGTGGCTTAGTTGGTTAAGCATCTGCCTTTGGCTCAGGTCATGATCACAGGGTCTTGGGATGGAGCCCCATGTTGGGATCCTAGCTCAGTGGGGGACTGCTTCTCCCTCTCCCTCTGCCTCTCCCCCTGCTCATGCTCTCTCTCTCTCAAATAAATAAAATCTTTTAAAAATAAGTAAATTCAGTTCAACAAGCAAGTTTCGGGTGCCTGTCTTGAGTTAGACACCATATAATATATAACATGGTTTCTATAATTTTATGGAAATTATCTGACCTTAGGCAAGTCATTTGATTTTTTTTCACTGTTAGTTTCCTTCTATGCAAAAGGAGGAGAGAGGGCACAGAAAAAACGAGAGCTATAAGCAAGTATTTTATAAAGGAGGAAACCCAAGGGGTCAAGAAATGTATGTAAAGAGGCTTCACTTCTTTAATAAGCAAGGAAATGCAAATTAAAACAATGACAATGTCTGCAGTTCTGTTTGTCTCTCCAAGAAGAGTTTGACCTTTGAGATGGTACGGGCTCCCCAGGCTTTCCTTTCTTGGTTGGTCCTCCGTGAGCCAGATATGCATTCCACGAACCCTATTGATGGCTTCAAATCAGTCATGCCCTGATGATCTCAGAAAATGCCTGAGAGTTGGTATTGCATATCAATTTAAATCAATACCTTCAAAATGTAGAGTGGGGCAGAAGGATAAAGTCTGAGTAAGGAGATAGAGCCATTTCTGGACAGTCTTGCCTGTTTCCAAGAGAAACCTTGCTCTGAAGACAGGGAACTGCTTGTCTAACAGAACTGCCTTCTTGTCTGTTTCCTCCTTCAATCTCCACGAGGACGGGAACCTCATCTGTCTTAATCACTATATTCACTAGATCTCTTGGTACCTTGTAAGTGTTCACGAAATTTGTGCCAGATTGAGTGAATGAACTGCTGCTCTCTATGGCTTTCTTATCTGGAAAGCTATAGAGTGGAACTTAGTGATTGGTTGGTTGATTGATTGATTCATTCATTCCAAAGTGAATGAATTTTCATTGATTTTTGATTCATTGATTCAGCCCTTCTATGCCAGTCCCTTGCTAAGTGCCAGGGACTTTGGTGTTGAACAAATAGGAGACAGTTCCCGGCATCTAACCACGGAGGCAGACATTAACAGTTAGTTTTAAAGGCACAGCTGTGGTAAGTGTCCTAAAGGAAAAAATATAGAATTCTATGAAGGCGTTTAATAAGGGGGGGGGGGCTAAATTTAGAAAATCCAACCACCTTGTTAGAATGTTGATCCTCAGATATACCTATTTGTTTGATGGTCAGGCTGATAGTGCCCATGGTCAAGAGCTCCAGATCAGATGGAACAGCTCAGATCCCCAGAGGCCAATGGTCCCCCTTGAATCCCATTCAGGATTCTGTTCCCTTGGGTGTGCAGCCCCTCCAGCTCTGCCATTGTTAGGCCAAGATTTGTTCCTATTTAAGTACCTTCAACAGCACTCCACTTTTTATTTTATTTTATTTTAGTTTTTTATTTATTTTTAGAACGTGAGAGAGAGAGAGAGAGAGGACATGCACAGGTCAGGGGGTAGAGGGGGCAGAGGGAGAGGGAGAGGGAGAGAGAGAATCTTAAGCCAGCTCCATGTCCAGCCTGGAGCCTGACTCAGGGCTGGCTCTCACTACTCTGAGATCATGACCTGAGCTGAAATCAAGAATTCAGTCAATCAAGTTGGTTGATGCTCAACCAACTGAGCCATCCAGGCGCCCCCATAGCTCTCCGCTTCTTATAGCATAGACTCCCAACTCCTCAGAATTAAGGTCTTTTGTGATCTGACCCCAGCCTCATCTGTCTTGGACTCTATGTCCCAACACTGCTGGGCTGACCCCTGCTCTGCCACTCATTACATGTGGCCTGGGGCCGGCCCCTGCTCCTCTCAGGGCCTCCTCACAGGCATCTGTGAGGTGATGGATTTGGACTTAAATGACCTTCAAGTTTCGTAAATGTTATCATTCTGAGATTACTCTCCAAATACACTGTTCCTTTTCCTGCTCGCACTTTGTCCCAAACTGTGCTCTCTGGCTGGGATGCCTACAATTACCACCTGCCATTCCTATGTGATGGTTGGATTGAGGTCAAACCCTACTCTCATCAAGAAATTCAGAGAAATTCTATGTGTCTGGAATAAGATGCTTGGACCTTAATAAGAGTACTCATTTCCTTCTACCATGGGCAGCTGTGTATAGGCACTGAAGCCTGGTGTCTGCATGTGGACTCTGAAGTATGGGAAATCAGGGTTCAAATCCTGGCTTAACCACTTTCTAGCGGTGAAAATGCCAGCAAGCATTTGGCTCTCTGGTCCTGAGTTTTCTCATCTCTGAAATACGGGATGATCAAAGCTTTCTTCCAGGCTTGCACAGACTACATGTGAAAATAAACAAGCATTTCACAACGTCTGGCAAATTAGTAAGGGCTGAACACCTGGTCATTCTCCCCGCTACATGCTACATCCCTTTATGACAGAACTCTATCTGTAGGGAAAGGAAATAACCAATGATTGCACACTTACTACACACCAGCATTACGTTCCACACGCAGGGTTCCTTAATCCTCACAATTGGGGACGCCTGGGCGGCTCAGCTGGTTGAGTGTCCAACTCAACTTGGGTCATGATCTCAGGGTCCTGGAATTGAGCCCCATGTGGGCTCCATGCTCAATGCAGAGTCTGCTTGAGAGTCTCTCTCTGTGCCCCTCCCCACACTCATGCACATTCTCTCTCCCTAAAATAAAAATAAATAATCCTTTTCTAAAAAATCCTCACAACAACCGGATGAAATAGGTATTACAATTATCCCCATTTTACAGATGAGGGGATTAAGGCTCAGAAAAGTGAAGTGACTTAGCCAAGGTCATGCAGTAATAATGGGTAGGGCTGGATCTGAGACCAGACAGTGTGCCTTCAGAGGCCACGATGACTCTGAGTAATTCAACCACAGTTGTTCAGCACAGTTTAGTAGGTCCCCCAGAAACTACTCTCCAAGTGTATGTTTGTTGTCAGTGTACTTCTGGTTCCTTTATGAGACTGTAAGTTCCTGATAACAGTGTCTGTGTCTTACTCCTCTGTGTATCTCTGATACTCTCAAGGGTGCCTTGGAAATGGACATTCGCTGGATGGATGGGCAGAACAATGGATGGACGAGAGGATGGATAGACCGGCAGGTAGACAAATGGATGGGCGGATGAGCCAATGAGTGGTTAAACAGAAGAGTTCCCAAATGAAGGGCTTGCACCCCAAACATTTCTCTTTAATAGCTCCCTGCCCCCTTCCCCAGTGACAGCCAGGCTCGTAGTAGAAGACTGTGGGAGACCAGTGGGGAAGAAAACATGCCCTACGTGACCACCAAGCCTCTCTCAAAGTGTCATCACGGTGGATACAACAGATTCCAGCCTCAACAGTCATGCCAGCCTCTCGGATGCCTCCATGGTGAGGCGGACTTCCCAGGTACCCATGAAGCACGGGACGACAGTCTGATTCATGCTTCAGGCTTTCCTCCCTCTCTCCCTCCACAGACAGCCACTGCCCCACCCCAATTCTTGACCACAGGGAGAGAGGCCATGGATCAGATGCTGCTACCAGAGGCGCCAAACCCCCCAGAGAGGGAGAGGCCCCAAGGCTGGCTTTGGCCCAGGGCGTGGGGCAAAAGCCACTGCCTCATTATCAAAATAGGAGCAAAGGCCCGAGATGCATGATCACCGATAGCATCTCTGCCTCCCCATGGTGGGTGTCCCGGGAGGAAGGGAGGGAACGAGGGTGGTGTGAGTATCTCCAGCCCACGCTCACCGGGGAGGGACAAAGGAGATGATGCACTCAGTGCCCTTCATAAGGACCGGGCCCATAGTAAGCGCTCAGTGATTCGTGTGACCAATTATCACTGAAGATAACGAACTGCTGATGAGGTAGCCTGCTCTCTGGCTGCATCTAGAAAGGATTTGAAAGGCCCTGGTTTTAAACCCACATCCATGGCACACCCCGAAGCGGTGAAAATGAAGATGAAAAGGAAAAACTGGGTTTGGTGCCAGCAACGCCTTGAGTCGAGCTCCTGGTAGCCATTAAAAGCACCTGTGAGGGGTGCCTGGGTGGCTCAGTCAGTTTAAACATCTGCCTTTGGGTCAGGTCAGGATCCTGGGGTACTGGAATGGAGCCCCTGAGCCCTGTATCTGGCTCTGGGCTCAGCAGGGAGTCTGCTTCTTCCTCTTCCTCTCCTCCTGCCCCTCCTCCCACTCATGCTCTCTCACGTGTTCTCTCTCTCAAATTAAAAAAAAAAAAAAAAAAAATCTCGGGGCGCCTGGGTGGCTCAGTAGGTTAAGCCTCTGCCTTCGACTTAGGTCATGATCCCAGGGTCCTGGAATAGAGCCCCGCATGGGGCTCTCTGCTCAGCAGGGAGTCTCCTCCTCCCCCCGCCCCCGCCTACTTGTGATCTCTGTCTGTCAAATAAATAAATAAAATCTTCAAAATAAAATAAAAAAAAATTTTTAAATCTTTAAAAAAATCATGCATGAAAACAAAACAAATAAACTCCCCCCCAAAAACCACTAGACGCTGTGTTTCTTGCTGGCATCGTGACAACAGCATTCTCGTGTCCCAGTGTGAAGTCAGGAAAACCCGAGAGCTTCTTCAACCCGTTTATCTCCCAGGGCCTCAGTTTCCCAAATGTAAAACATGTGGACTTGCTGGATGAGTACATGAGTGCTGGTGTCCCCAAGGGTGGCGTCGAACGAGAATCCCGGGAACAAGGACACAAATCCGTGTATTTCCAGCAAACCACTCGGGCTGGCTGATGCAGGGGACTGCAGACCTGCTTTGGGCAACCACAGAGGGAAGGTCTGTCTGTATACATGCTTAGCACAGTTCTTGGCAGCAGTCAGTGCTCAGTAAAGAACTCGCTATGACCAGCAGCCTCTGAGCTGTCCCCGAGCTCCCTGGTCTCTACCTCTTACATCTGTTGACTTATTTCAAAATTAAGTCTGAATCCCTCCAGTGCTTGGCCATGTCTACTGCTACAAGGCTGGTGCCTGCCCCCTGGAGTCCTCCAACTGGTCTCCTCTCTTCTGCACGTGGACCCTGATCATCTAGTCCCCGCTCCCCCCACCCCAAGTAAGCACACCCATCTTGTTTCTCAAGCATCTCAATCAGATCATGAAACGTAAAGCAAAATGCAAACTGCTTCTTGAGATCTGGCCCCTGCCTATCTCTCCAAATACATCTTTGATCTCTCACTCCACACCAGCCCTCTGCACACTAGCCTCCCTGCTGTTCCTGAAACAGACCAAACTTATTCTCCCCCCAGAACCCTTGCACTTGCTGTTTCCTCTACCTGGATCCAGTCCAAGCCTGGTGCATTCTCATCACTCAGGCCTCAGTCCAAGTGTTACCTCCTCAAAAAAAGGCTTTTATGACCCTCCTTTCAAAGGCTGCCCCCAACATATTATGTTGGTTTTTTCATAGCCCTGTCAGAAAGGAACGTTTTATTTTTATTTTTATGATTTATGGCCTGATAACGCCAGCAAGGAGAAGACTTTGTCTCTTTTGCTCATTTCTATATTTTCAGTGCCTAGAGAAAGTGCCTAGAAAATATTTGTGGATATCATAAATATTTTGCTGAAAGAATGAAGTTCTTATTACTGTTCTGTTAGCGCATTAAAATGTTTGTGGCGAAAGGGCGGGTTTCAAGCTAGTAGGTCATGATTCTCCCTTTCTAAACTCCTGTTTCCAAACGTGTATACACACACACATGCATGCACGCACTCATTATACACTCTCAAATGTATACATGCATGTTTATAAGGGATACATCAAAATGTGTTTATTTTCAAGTTTATTCACTTTCAAGTGTTCCCTACAGCCCACATGGGGCTCAAACTCACGGCCCCAAGATCAAGAATCGCACGTGCTTCTGACCGATCCAACAAAGCATCCCATGGGCTACATCAAAATGTTGAGTTTTTTGTTTACAGTCAAGATGCATTTATTTTAAAAACAGAAATAATCTATAAAGCAATTTCTATTCTGAAAAAAAAAAACAATGTTAGAAACCTTTTTTAAACAAGAAAGAAATGCTGGTGGGCCATAAGAGTAGGAGTTGGGGGTACAGACTGCCTAGGGTTTAAACCCTGACTTGAGTACTTTTAGTTGTGTAATGAATTACTTAAGTGTTTGAGCCTCAGTTTCCTCATCTAGAAAATGGGAGAATTCATGCTTACCTTTTACTGGTGCTGTGGAGCAAATGAGATCATCAGCATGAACACACTGGTCCCAGTGCCCAGCTCTATCGAGAAGGCATGCAATATAGTCTGGTTCTTCTCCAAGGCTCAGTCCAGCCATCATTTCTTTATTTGGTTTCCTCTGCCTTAAAACAGGACATAATCATAATACCTACTCCATCGGGTCGTTCCAGCGACTGCAAACAACAATGTATGCACAGTGAATAGCATGGTACCTGATAAATCCTTTGTACTTAGTAAATGTTAGGGGTCATTGTCATCATCACTATGGTATTATCATAAGTGCAGGTAAGAGCAGGGGCTCTCCAGGGTCACCCCATCTGGATTCCAGAGCAAGTTACTTCACCTTTCCAAACCTTAATCTCCTCATCTGAGAAATGGGATAATAATAGTACCAAATGCAAGAAGTACGTAATGCCTTGGCACACTGCCTTGCCATGAAGCCCTTACAGCGATCCTCTCTAACGTAAGTTTCCTGGGTGTCCGCTTGGTCCCCCGCACCCCTTCCTCTGGGGCAGAGACCAGGCTAACTCTCTGTCTGGGGGTCCCTTGCTGCCAATACTGCATAACAGAATGACTGACAGCCCCTAGGAAAGCCCGCCAGGCCCTGGCTAAGTGCTGGGTGGGCAGGTGGAAGAGCATCTGGCTTGAAGCTCAGGAATGAGCACATCCTGTCGATCCTGGGCTTGGCAGATGGCTTCAGAGAGCTGGGGCCCACCTTCAGGGCAGGGCCTGGCCTGCAGCCCACAGGAAGCCCTTGGTTTTGCCGGCGCCCTGAGCATGCACCTCTCTGGTCCCGAACAGAGCCGCCTTTGTGCGGTGATGGGCAGATAACTGCTTCTGGGCGGCATGTGACTCACCAAGGAGCAGCTACCAACTTAACAGTGTCCGTGACTGCCGTGCAGAGCCAGCTGCTGCCCAGGGGGACCCCTGTGCTGTCTCCACCCTGTGATGTCCTGTCCTCACCATGGCAGCACACTGGCCCAAAAGCCTGAGGAGAGATGAGCCAGAGCCACAGTGAGGTCCGGAAACCCCAAATCCCCTGAGGTCTTCAAGCTAATGAGTCTCACGGTTGTCCGTCCCTTGTGGCTGCTCTGCCAGGCAGGGATCAGGAGGTCCACTGTGTAGGTCAGGAAACTGACTCAAAGTAGTTGAAATTGAGGGATTCAAAGGGACCCAGCCAAGCCCCAGGCCCTTCCTGCTGGAGCCCCCCACTCCCACTTTCAGTATGGACAGAAGGGGAAGGGTAACAGCGCTGAAGCCACCGTTTCGTTTCACTGAACGTTTAGTGAGCCTTTGTGATGGGCTCTAGTCCAGGCAAGATATATGTGTTGTCTCGCTCGATCCCAACCTCACTCCATATATTATTATGCCTCTTAACAGATGAGAAAACTGAGACCCGTGGAGGTTTTTATCTTAAGCACACAGTTACTAAGTTTTGACAAATGCATACACTTGTGTCACTCCAAATCCGGAGCATACAGCTAGTAAGTGGCAAAATCAGAATTTGGACGTAAATTTCTCCATTCCACAAACTAGGAGTTTTCCTTTCGATTTTATATGCTTCATTATGTGGCATAGACCCTAGGAGAATGAGTTTCAGAGTCATGTATAGTGGCTGTCCTGATTGAGGATGGGGAGAGAGGGGTCCTGGGGAAGAGGGGAAGAATTAAGGTCGGCAGAATAAACGGGGGAAGTATTACCATATATTGATTAAAGCAGGTTGGTAACATTGCAAGTCTTTTTCTTTTTTTTTTTTTAAGATTTTATTTATTTATTTGAGAGAGAGAGAGTGTGGGCTGGGGGAAGAGTAGAGGAGGGAAAGGCAGCCCCCTCCCTGAGCAGGGAGCCCGATGTGGGGCTCAATCTTAGGGGCCTGAGATCATGATCCTGGCCAAAATCAAGAGTTTGACGCTTAACTGACTGAGCCACACAGAGGCCCCACATTGAAAGTCCTTTTAAAATTAATTTTGTTCAAGTATAATATAATACACATATATTCAGAAAAGAATAATAGACATTACAGAAAAGTGAACCAATCATGAATTTTCACAAACTGAACACTCCAATCAGCACCTAAATGAGGAAAGCAGAACCAACCCTTCTGGGGACGCCCCTCCAGCCCTCCACCCCCACCACTATCCTGACTTCTAATCTCATCAGTGGATCCCTTCTGTTTCCTTTTGAATGAAATCACACATCACGTGTTTTCTCATCTCTGCCTTCTTCCATGCAATATCGTGCTTGTGTGTAGCAAGTGTGTTTTTCAACATTTTATTTGGCACACTTTCAAACATACAGCAGCGCTGAAAGAATTTTACAGTAAACTCCCACAAATCTACCCCCCAGATCCTACTATGAACTTTCACTACACTTGCTTTTCTTTCATCTGAAGCCATCTCTCTATCCATTCATGACTAGGTCTCTTTTATTGAGCATCTCAAAGTGAATTGCAGACATCTGTATACTTCTAAATATTTCAACATATGTATTATTAAAGACTTTAGGATTTTTCATGACTTTTGTCCTTTGGGTGTAAAATATAGATAAATAAAATGTACAAATCTTAAGTGCCCAGTTATTAAGTTTTGACAGATGCATCCACATGTCACCCTAAGCCCTGTCAAGATATAGAACATTCCCATCACCCCCAAAATTTCCCTCGTGCCCCTTCCCAGTTGGTACTCTCTCTCTCTGCATATCCCTAAGCAACTACTGTTCTCCGATTTTCTTCTTTTTCTTTCCTTTTTAAAAATTTAAATATTTATTTATTTATTTATTTGAGAGAGAGAGAGATAACACAAGCAGGGAGAGGGACAGAGGGAGAAGCAGACTCCCTGCTGAGCAGGAAGCCAGATGCAGGATTTATTCCAAGTCCCCGGGATCATGACCCGAGCCAAAGGCAGGAAATTAACCTACTGAACCCCCCAGCCACCCTTATTCTGATATTTTTCTATGATACATTAGTTTTGCCTGTTCTAGAACTTCATATAAATGGAATCATACAGTATATTTCTTTGATGTAAAGTTTCTTTCACTCAGTATATATTTTTGAGGTTTATCCGTGTTGTTATTCATATCGTTAATTTGTTCTTTTTTATAGGATAGTGTTCTCTATTGTAAGACTATACCACAGTTTACTTACCCATCCTCCTAGTGATGGACACCGGGCTGCTTCTCCTGGAAAAGATGCTATGAACACTCTTATATATATATGCCTCTTGTGAAAATATGCTTTTATTACCCTTAAGTAAATACTAAGACATGTAAGTCTTTTAAGTATTAGATCTCAGGGTAGGTATATGTTTTGTTTTATAGAAAACTGACCGATTCTTTGCCAGAGAAGGTCTTATCAATTTATATTACCACCAGCAATGAATGAGAGATCCAGCTACTTCCCAGCCTTATCAACATTTGCTTGTTGCCGGTCTCTCTGCTGTTCCTAGCAGGTATGTAGTCGTATCCCATTGCAGTTTTAGTTTGCATTTTCACAAAAAGGCACCATTTCCTTCAGGTGGATATGGCTCCTTGCCCAGCCTCACAACGTAGCAAACAGAGTACATGCTCTCTTGTGCAGACCACAACCTGTGCAACTGTACAATGCAGCCCTGCTTCAGGTCTTCCTCTCTAATGAGCACAATGGGAGCCAACCCTGGGAGCACCATTCTTATTTCAAAGAAAAATAGAAATTATTGTTATTATAGAAATTAATAGAAATTGTATTTGGGACTGGCCTCTGCTCTCAGACTCGACCTCACCACACACCAGCTGGGTGTTGATGGGCAAATGACTTAACATTTGTAACTCATTCACTCTGACCTACTCATAAGCTTGTTGTGAAGATGAATGAGATAATACACATGATATTCTCAGCACGGTGCCTGGCACACAGTAAACACTAGTAAACGTTAGTTGTTTTATTATTGCTATGTCTGATCAGAAAAGTTCTATGTGTGCTGGTTGCAGAAAGAAGGTTAAAAAAAGGCACCTGCGTGGCTCAGTCTGTTAAGTGTCTGCCTACTGCTCAGGTCATGATCTCGGGGTCCTGGGATCAAGTCCTATATCAAGCTCACTGCTCACGGGGGAGTCTGTTGGCTGCTTTCCCTGCTTGTGCTCTCTCTCTCTCACACAAATAAAAAATAAAATCTTTTTTTAAAAAGTAAATAAAAGTAGAAAGAAGTTTGAAATCACCATAACCCCACCACTCAAAGATAATTGGTATTAATACTTAGTGCAGGGGTGCCTTGGTGGCTCAGCTGTTGAGCATCTGCCTTCAGCTCAGGTCATGATCCCAGGGTTCTAGGACTGAGCCCACACCGGGCTCCTTGCTCTGCGGGGAGTCTGCTTCTCCCTCTCCCACTCCTCCTGCTTGTGTTCCTTCTCTCGCTATCTCTCTCTGTCAGATAAATCAATAAAATCTTAAAAAAAATACTTAGTGTATTTTTTCTAGTTCTTCCTATATAGAATTTTTTAAAAACACAGTCAACATCATACTCTACCTGCAATTCCATATCCTTTTCCTATAATCGACCCAACATCATTAATGTCTTCCTGTGTCCTTGAGTATTCTTTGAAAGTTCTACTCTGAAAGGCTGTGTAATGCCCCAGAGACAGTTGTACCACATCTGGAATGTGTCATCTGTGCATAAGGTGATAAAACAGTGGGTTCAAGAGCAGCAATCCTAGACAGAGCCTTGTACCGCCCTGACTACATGCAACATTTTCTCAGGATGGCTTGAGCCATTGGTAAACACCGCCAGAATGGAGCATGACATTAAAAACATCTTTTCACTTACCCTAAAACACGAAAATATGGGTGTAAAATATAGATGTAATAAAAGCTGTGGGAAAAAAAATGAGTCAATACATGAATGAGAAAACATAGAAAGTAAAAGCATGCCCCCACGCCCCCCTTTTAATATCACTGGTAAAAAATAGTCATTTTGATTTGCATGCTTCCAGACCTTTTTTTCCATACATATACAACTGCAGATATAGAAACACTGATCCAACAGTAGGAGGGGGTTCCGAAGCCTGCCCAAACCCAGGTCCAGTCCTACCCCTGCCCTGTGTGACAGCATGTGACCTTAGGCAAATTACCTTGCCTCACCATGGGCCCCGTTTTAGAAGGTCTCAAACAACTGTTTCTGGAACGATTTTTTTCAAATGTCTCCAGAATCCTCCCCCACCCCCACTGCCCTCCTCAATTCCTGAATGGATACAGAAGAAGGGATGAGAGCCCATTCTTGAAGCTGGGTGGGGGGTCACCTTTACCCTTTGGACCAGACATTCCTGCTGGGCTGCTTCCCAAAAGCCCTTGGACCCCTGGCAAGCCTGGGACACCCCCAACCCCAGTCGAGATTTGCAGCAGGTAGCAGGTTCTCCTGGGCAAATGGGGGATTGCACAAGTTCCCTACACAGATGGGTGTCTCATGCCTGCTTACTCACCCACCTGCTCACCCAGGCAGGTGTGGCTACATGGGGACAGGTGGGGCCGCAGCCTCACTTACCACTTGGAGGCCCCAGTCTTGGTCCTCCTGTACCTGTCAGGGAGCTCAGAGAATTCCATTTAAAGCTCTCTCAGAAAAGACCTTACCTTCTCCAGCCCAGACATCAAGCCATGGCTGTTGACCATGGGACGAAGGAATATCTCACTGAACTTTTTTTTCTTTAAAGATTTTATTTATTTATTTATTTGACAGAGAGAGAGAGAGAGAGAGATCACAAGTAGGCAGAGAGGCAGGCAGAGGGAGAGGGGAGAAGCATGCTTCCTGCTGAGCAGAGAGCCCAACTCAGGGCTTGATCCCAGGACCCTGAGATCATGACCCAAGCCAAAGGCAGAGACTTAACCCACTGAGCCACCCAGGCTCCCCATCTCACAGAACTTTGAAACAAACGAGGAGCAAGAAGCCACAGTGAATGACCCTTGCCTCACTGAGACCTGTGCCAGGAGTCGCAGAGAACACCTCCTGTTTATTCCCCCTGTTGTGTGCCGCTTCTCTGAGCTGACCTCATTCGGGAACACAGGGAAAATCAACTGTGTGATTCACTGTGATCACAAGACACACTCGGCTTTACCTGGAAACCCGATGGAGCTGCTTCCTGCAGGAGCAGGGAATTGGGCCACATATTTGGTTTATTTACTTACCTGCACACATCTGGCCTACTTTGCATTGTGACTCATCCCAGGAAGGTGGATCAGATGGGACAGCACCCAAGGAGGAACCAGGCTGGGAACGGATGCTCAGATCAAGGAACTGTCTTCCCGATAACCTTGGAAGTGGGCTTGGCTTTTCCCACTCACACTCTCCTCCCTGATGAGGTTCTTCCCCAGAAATCCAGAGCCTTTTGGAACATTTTCCATAGGTCAATGGAACCGGTCTTTTGGAGGGGTGCGTGACTCGGGTCGAGTCCCCAGGAAACCACCACAGGCTACGGGTGTGGCTAGGGAGCCCCAGTAAGTTGCAGAACCTCCTCAAGACTCAGTTTGCTCATCTTCAAGACAAGATGTTTCCTCTTGGGGTGGGGGGGGGGGCGGTTATCCAGTGTGCGTGAAAGCACTCTGTGGGCAGGCTTGCTTCTGGGCCTTTGCACATGCTGTTCCCTCTTCTGGAGACACCATTCACCTCAATCCACCCCAGCCCAGGCGCCTCCACCTGACTGACAGCAACAATCCTTCCGGCTGCAGCTTCAATGTTATCCCTTCCTTACCAGCCTAGTCCACGCCCAGCAGGAGTGCCCACAGCCTTTTGTCATGCCCGCCCCAGCTGCATCCCAGCTGTGACTGAAGGAACCCTGGCTATGTGATGCCTGCCTCTTCAGCCCCAGACCCAAAGCTCCACCGAGGAAGGCTGGGTCTGCATGGCCTAACCCTCCATCCCCAGCTCCCCACACACACCTGACCTGGAGCCGGCCCTCAGGGAGGGTCAATGTCTCTTTCAGAATCTGGAGATGGCCAGCGGGTCTAAAGCCTCCCGAGCCTACATGGGAGGCCCTTGGACTTGGCATCTTGTGGGATAAAAGCTGGGCTGAGGCCAAGGAGACTGTGGCCGGAGCCTGGAAGGTCAGGCTGGGGTGCCCTGCAGCGTGGGGCCCACGGCGGGGCTCCCCTTGAACTTGGGGTTCAGTCAGTTCCCCGATTCCGTGGTTAGATTAGGGGTGGGCAGGCCCAGGCAGGCCTGTTCTGAAGCACAGGCCGCGGGGATGGGCCAACCCACGGCCTCACCCACGCTGCCCCAGACCCCGAGAGCACGCAGGCCGCTACATGCCCGGGGAGACGCAGCAGGCCACTTCCCTCATGGCAGTGACAGCCTGTCTCCGTGATGAGAGGAAGGGAAGCCTCCGATGTACAGTGTGGCCCTGTTGGCCTCCCACCGCGAAGGGAAGCCGGCGAGCTGTGAACAAGAGGGAGGAAGCTCTGCCCTGGTAGGGCTTAGGCTGGGGCAGTCAGGCGCTGACCTGCAGCAGGTGAGGCGAGAGGTGTTAGGGAGGAAAATCAACTAGGAAGGAAACGTGAGGCTGGATGTTGGGATTCTCTGCAGCGAGATCCGGAAGGGCCTCCCCGAGCAGGTGACCGGACATCCTCTCCCCAACCTTCCTAACAGACTCTTGAAGTTCCTACTATTGTCCTCCCCATTTTATGGATGAGGGAACTGAGGATCTGAAGGCGTATCTGATATCCAAGGGCTAACCGGCCATGAGACCCTGTCCTCTTGCATGGTGGCCCCAGTCTGCCATGCTCCTGGGAGCAAGGACCGGTGTTGGGGGCTGGGGGCTGTGCTCAAAATCCCTCCGCTGGGTTCCCTGAAGAGGGCAGCTGCTGGGTCTTCCCAGGGCCTGGCATTCCTGCTGGGTATGTGTCTCCAAGTCAGACCTGTTTGGGTTGGACAGCCCAGCCCCTGAAAAAGTCCTTTTGTGCTTTGTCAAAGGGCCCTCACAGAGGGTTAAACGCCCTCACATTAGTGCTAATTTGGGGCTGACTTTCCTATTCAGCCAGTGACAAAGCCAGGTGTTTGCACAAGGGCCTGAGGAATGGGACCACACGCACTGCCACAGAGCCCAGCGAGGCTCCAGCCTCCAGCACCCTGCCCTCCCAGGCACCTGTTCCACTCACAGCAAGTAACCAGAGTGCTGTTTCCGGCCCAGCCCCATCTCTGCACCAGCCTTCGCCCGGTCTCCCCACCTTGGAGGACCTCCGGCAAGGAGTGGAGAAAGCCCCATCTGCAAAAGGACCCATGTCATGAAGAAAAATGTTGGTAATAACAAGAAATGGGAACAACTGAAACAACCTTCTAAGTTGGGGGAATGAGAGAAGGCGCCACACAGATACTTAAAAAGAGTGAGGCAGGTCTGTAGGTACCGAACACAGAAAGTGCTGGACGGAGGCACCTGGGTGGCTCAATCCGTTAAGTGTCTGACTCTTGATCTCAGCTGAGGTCATGATCTTGGGGTCCTGGGATCGCGCTCCTTGATCAATGGGGAGTCTACTGGAGATTCTCTCTCTTCCTCACCCTCTGCCCCTCCCCGCAGGACTCTCTCTCTCTCTCAAATAAATAAATAAAAATTAAATATAAAAGAAGGAAGGAAGGAAGAAAGAGAGAGAGAAAGAGAAAGAAAGGAAGAAAGGAAAGAAGGAAGAAAGGAAGGAAGAAAGAAAGAAAAGGAAGTGCCACACTGTCTGCTGTCATGTGAGAAGGGAACTGACCAGTTATGTAAACAGTAGCACCTCATTTGGATTCACTGAAAAACAACCCAAACACTGCATATGTCCTTGGAGGTGACTGTAAACATATGTAAGAGTCTGAT
Source organism: Mustela nigripes (assembly GCF_022355385.1). Lineage (NCBI taxonomy): Eukaryota > Metazoa > Chordata > Mammalia > Carnivora > Mustelidae > Mustela > Mustela nigripes. Next base: position 17,498,144 of record NC_081570.1, read on the forward strand.
GTAAAAGATTTAGAAATCACTGAACTTTGGTAGGTAAAATCATAGATATATCTTTAAAAAAATTTTTTTAAAGAGTCTGCAAACAAACCATCAGAAAACGATTAATGGGGAAAGAGCTATTGGCTGGGGGTCTGGATGGGGAAATAAAGAAGGACTTTCAATGTTTCACTGAATTTTCTTCTGAATTGTTAAAACATCTTTAAAGAAGGAGACCATACATAGACCTATGCATTTATGTAGGTCCATGTCTCTGTTGGGGGGGGGCACTCTGATTTTTAATACACCGTGGATCTTCATTCTTCTCTTCTGTAAGTCACCACAGACATGGCATCAGCGAACACTGAGCCACCGCTCCTAGGGGACACACGGGCACACATTCCTGCCAGCTTCTGATCAAACTGTAACCTTGCTATATGCATTTCTGTGTAAATGTACCTTATTTAATATAAGTTGTTGATTTTCTCATGCTGACCTCAGAAACTCAAGAGGAGATGAAGTTTCTCTGACACACGTATTTTGTCTGTAAAGCGCATCGGAGCCTTGTTGCTTTTAGGAACCCTGGACAGCTCTTTGGCACGCCTCTTGACAGCCATCTTGAACAGTGAAATGACCAAGAAAAAACACAGAAATATGAAAAGAGAGGCACTCAAATGACCTCAAGAACGACTCTTATTAAAAAAAAAAAAAAAAAAAAAAAAAAAAAAAAAAAAAAAAAAGAAACTAATTTAAAAAAAAAAAAAACAGATTAAAAAAAAAAAAAAAGAACGACTCTTATTTATAGCATAAAAACTGAAAGAAGAAAGCAGAGTGTCACCTTGTTATCCTTAACTGGGAAAGTGCATGTTGAGTAGCTCCTATCCCCCCTCCCCATTATGCATATCCAAAAATGACCACAAAGGTGCCTCAGAGTATTGATCTGGGGATTGAAAATATGTGTTAGCAAGTTGGCAAGTTCACAAATACAGAATCTGTGAATAATGAGGATTGAATGAATGTATTTCCACCTTCTCCTCTTCCCAGGATAATTCTCATCTTTCGCTTTTAAGGCTCAGTGTGGCATTTTGTAAGCTCCCTGGTGCCCGTGCCAGGCCCCCCTGGGGGGGGGGGTGCTGTGTGATCTTGGTTCTGTCAATGTCTGAAATCAGTTTTCTCTCCCTGCCTGGCACAGTGCCTGACCGTTAATAGTAGGTATTCAAAAACCAGCCACTATTGCTATAATCACCACCATCCTAGGACCCTGCATCTGTGCACTGGAGGGTTCACCATGGGGTGGGAGAAGTCCATCTGCACCAGGCACCAGCCTAGCATCCTTCTCACACACTCTTTGGCCCATCCTTCCCCCTCTCTGGCTGTACCTACAAAACCAGAGAACACTCTGAATTTTGAAAAAGATAATCAATGAAAGAACTTCACGACACCAGGACAAATCAGGAAGTTTCCCCTTTGAAGGGGTGCCATCTCCTCTCCTCTCCTCTCATCTCTGGGGTTGCCCTGGGGCTCTGTTCTCTCTTTGGGATTCCCATGAGACAGCTCAGCCAGATCCCACTGGGTGATGGTTAATGGTCAGTATACTCAGGCTCAGAGCCAGAACAGCAACTCACCCTGGGCAGGGCTGCATACCCACGAATCCTCCCAGGCTCAGCACAGATTGGTGCCCCGTAAAAGCTGAATTGAAAAAATAGGGACCGGGGTGAATGGAGTTTCCTACCACAAACCTCCCCCAACAGAAGTAGAAAGCCATGAAGGTGTGGAGAGTAGATACAATGTAGCAATTATCTTCACAAGTGGTATCCAGAGCTACTGATAGGTTTCAGCTTAATTGAATGTATCTAAAATCCAAAGTGGCCCCAAATACCTTTTTCATTATAACAAACTATGAATATATAGCCTGGGAGAATAATGGGAACTTAAAATTTTAATTATAAGAAACTTATAATATTGAAGAGAATAAACACAGTAATGGGCGGGGGAGAAGGAGGCAGGAATGGTGGTAGAACTCGTTATATATTTCTGAAAAGGAATAGGGAAGGAGGAAGCAAAATGCCTGACAACCAAGCAAAGAAACAGTCAAGTGAACCAATACATGAATGAGATGGAGATGCCTCCTCCTCTGATCATGGCTAGAAAGGGCAAGTAATGAAATGAGCCAGGGGATATGAGCAGACATTAGCATAACGGGTGCAACTGCCATGCAGTTGGTTCTGTACTGTGGCTTTTGAGTGTTTGAACTAATTTAAGCCTCATGCCAATCCTAGGAGATTAAATATTATTGGTCCCATCTTACAGATAAGCATACTGAGGCTCCAAAGAAGCAAAGTAAATTGCCCAAGGTCACAGGGCCAGTTAGGCAGCTGAACTTCAACCCACACGGCTGGTTCTAGAAGCTGCCCCCCTAGTCACCATGACACACTGTCCCTCTGGGCTGTGATGGCTCTTGTCCCTCAGAGGCACTTCCAGGTGGTAGACATCCCACATCCCATGGGGTGATGATAACACTAGGGTGGGGTTGTGCCCAGATTCCACTGCCCAGATCACTAGGTCCAGACTCCCTTGCTAGCCTCTTTCCCATTTCTCTGTACCCTGTTTCAACACACCTTTCTGGTCTTATCTCCTTCCCCTTCCTTTCCTGCACCGGCTCTGTGCCCCAGCCCAGCCCAGATGTTCCCTGTTCCCTAGTCACACCCTGTGCATTCCTATCTGCAGGCCTTCCCTGCTGCTGTTCCCTCCTTGGCCCAGAATGTGTTCTCCCATCCCTGGCTACTGCAATCCTCCCCACGTCCCGAGTCAAACTTTGATGCCACCTTGCTCAGGAAACCCTCCTGGGCTGCCCCTGTTGGAATACATCACACCTTGCTGGCCTCTGGGCTTCAACAGCTAACCCTTGATGAGCCCCAACCCCTGTCCACCACCCCTGCCACCTACCCAGGGAATTTCTCGCTGACCAGCAACCTGGGCTGCACGTTCGCACCCCTTCCCACTGCAGATGTAAGGGTGCTGGAGGGCAGGATGCAGTGAGGGGCTTTATGAAGTTCATGTCTTTGTCCCCACAGCCTAACCCAGTTACTTATCATAGTAAACAAAAGCACTTCTGACCCTGTAGATAATAATATCTTGACATTAAAAGGTAGTGACAGTTTAAAAGTTATCTGTTTCAGGAATTCTCTGCTCCATTAGGCAGATAATAACATAATGGTGTCCCCAAATCTTCAGTTCCAGGGCTCCGTAGGGCTCCCTAAATATACACCATTTCTCACGGCAACTCTGTGCCTTCGCCATGCTGTTCCCTCTATCTGGAATGCTTTTCCCCATCATATTTGTTAAGAGAATCCAACCCCTGCAAACTTGATTTAATGTCCCTTCCTCAGAGAAGCCTTCCCTGACCACTCAGCAACCACTTTTGCCCCAGAGCTAACCACTTCGTCTGAGTTGCCTACACACTTCACACCTACCTGGGGGGTTGCTAAGCCTGCAGTGGATTTGTCTCTGTGTCCATCCCCTGACAGCTTTTGGAGGCCAGGGACATGTCATACCATCTCTGTGTCCTCAGGATTAAGCATGGTAATTTTCAAGCAATTTGAGGGTTGGACCTCTTGCTCCGAAAGAAAATCTATGAGCATCTTGAGATAAAACAGATATGAGGAAAACAGTTCTTGCAGTTGGGGGTGGGCAGTTACCCCTGCCTGTGTGGCCACCTCAGAACCTGCCTGGGACCCTCCCTTGGAGCTCCTGAGTCTCTACAAATATCCAAAAGCTCTTGACTCAGCACAACTTAGGGAACAAGGTCACAGTTCAACAAATGTCTTTTAAATGATTTGAAGACCAAACCTTCATGACCCAAAGAATGAATTCCTTAGAGGAGAATTTCAGACACCTTGACGGCAAGGCAGGGTGCACTCAGGCTCTGGGTCAGGAGGCAGAGGTCAGTTCAAGTCTGAACTTTGTAGTTGTCTGGCTGGGCAGGGACCTCACCTCTCTGGACCTTGTTTTTCTCACCCATAAAATGAGAATGATAGCATCTCAGTGGGTCTCCACGTTTGTGATTATTCCTAGGGGCAGGGCTGTCTACACCCCAGTCCCCCCACTCAACTCCACCCCCACATCATTCATGTCCACTGAAACAAGACCAGCTGGACTCAGGATGTAGGCCGGTCTGGTAGAAAATGTCGAGCATAGGCTTTGGCACCAGATCCTGGTTCTGACACTGACTAGCATGCTGAGCCTCAGTTTGCTCATCTGCCAAATGGGCATAATAATAGTAGCTCCTAGGGTAGCAGTAAGTATGTGTCCAGGTCCAGAATGCTCTACTTTGAGGTCTGGCTCCCTCACTTGCTAGCTCTGTGACCTTGAGCAAGTTAGGTTACTTAACCTGTGCAAGCCTCAGTTTCCCCATCTGTTCAAAGAGGGTAATAAGAGTACTCACTTCATAGGATTGGATAAATTAATTAACATGAAATGCTTAGAACTGTGGTGGCACATAGTAACTACTCTATACATGTGAGTAATGGATACCCTCCTCCGGCCATGGGGCTGTTGAGGGGATTAAATTAATTCATACTTAAAATGTGCTTAGCCCAGGGGCGCCTGGGTGGTTCAGTGGGTTAAGCCTCTGCCTTCAGCTCAAGTCGTGATCTCAGGGTCCTCGGATCAAGCCCCGCAGTGGGCTCTCTGCTCAGCAGGGAGCCTACTTCCTACTGTCTACTACCCCCTCCCCGCGTCCACTTGTCATCTCTGTCTCTCTGTGTCAAATAAATAAATAATATCTTTAAAAAAAAAAAAATGTGCCTGGCCCAGAGCCTGGGATATGTTCAAAGTTCATTGGACAGAAGCTGATATTTAATATGAATTCAGCTCAAACTCAGCATATTGCATACAAGCTCTGGGGGGAAAAAATAAAACAAAGAACAGAAGACGGGCAGAAACTCCAGGGCTTTGAATCTCACCCTGCAGTCTCTTGTGAAAGGGGCAGCGGCAGCTTCACTGTCTGGGTGGGTGCCCCACGGTGCGGTTCTGGGTGTGGCCCACTGCCTGACTCAGAGAAAAGAGCCCCCTCCCACCTGTTCCCCACCCGTCTCCCGCGGCACCCTGTGTCTGCCTGTCCATGTGGTGATCAGACCTGACCCTGAAGAGTGGCAAAGATCCTATCACTGCCCCAGGGCCAGGGCTGGCAGGAGGGGTTATAATTACGGGTTTCATCGAAATTGTGGATATGATGAACACCGCTTTCCACGGCTCCTCTAAGAGCCCTGCCGGGGCCCTCCCAGCCCCTCCCACCGGGGTGCTGCCAGAAGCCAGCACTCCCAGCCTGGTGAGCTAAACACTTGGTTTGAAGTATCTCATTTAATCCTCACAAAGGCTGTTACTTCCCCCATTTTACAGATGAGGAACCCGAGTCTCAAGGAGGCAAAGTGACATACCCCAAAGTCAGTGGGCAAGACCTGCTGCCAGGTCTTTCTGGCTCATGACCCATGATTTTAATTAACCTCTACTCCAGCTTATATCCCAAACAGCACCAAGATCTAGTTGTCACTGAACAACTGGGACACTGGGCTCTAGAACCAAAACCCTGGGTTTGATGCTAGGCTCTGACATCGTGTGATCCTGGGCCGTCACACCACTTCCCCTTGAGTATGGATTCCCCCTGTCCCCGGGTTTGTTGTGAGGACGATGAGAGAAAACACACAGACACGGAAGTATCTGTAAATGCCTGGGATAGAGAAGGGTCCAGTCAGGGTCAGATACCATACAAGTGTCCCCAGATCACTTTCTACCTAGATACAGTCATCAGGGCGTGAGGAAAGCTCTTGGTCTTGGACGTGCCAAATGCGACATTTCCAATTTTCTCCAGATTCTGACTCATGAAAGTGTGGCCTGAGTCATGGGGTTTCCATTTTGCTTATATTAAGCCATCAGGTTGTGGGATCTCTAGGAAGCCACAGAATCTTCAGTGGAAAGCCAATGAAACAGATCCCCCAGTTTGCTGTGTGAGTGGATCCCGATCGATGAACTTCTCTGTTCCAGGCGTTTTTCTCCAGCTGAATGTGCTGATCTTTTGCCAGCAGGCTCATAGGGACCACAGTGCAGAGCCTGGAGCTTTGGGAGGGAAAGGGGTTTTAGAAGCCCTAGGTAGCCCTGTCCTTGTTTCCTGTTTCCTGTTTCCTGTCCCCGGTTTCCGGTGATAAATGACTGGGAGGGGAGATGTGCAATAGGGAGGGGGAGAGGGTGGGGAACGTCATTTACTGATCCGGGAGCACCTCTCTAAGACAAAGCTTGCAATTCTAATCATCCCCGGTGACCCACTTCCCTCTGTGGCCCAGAGCAAGTATCACTCCGAGTTGCGGTGACTGTGCTCTGATCCCTTCTCTCACACTTACTCACCTCTCCCGGGGAGGCAGGAAGGAAACACGGTGCCTGGCATGAGGCAATCCCAAGGACCAGGCACGATTCCATTAACCCCAGAAACGAACCCCCGGTTCCCATCTGCCAGGTCCCACCTGTGACAAGGCTGAGGCTTCATCTTAATTTATAAGCTTCTCCGTTTTGCCTGTTATTATGTCCCTCGTATTAATGAGCAGGCTTAGGGCGTTCAGAATTTCCTCCATTAGTGTTTCCTCCTTCCTGAGCATTCTGTCTTAGGATTTTTATAGGTTGTTTATGGCCTTGCAAAGTTTGACATTGTCCCAGGCAACTCAGTTTCTTCACTGGGAAGGACCGGGGACAGGTTGAGGAACAGAAATGGCGGGCTCATTCCGTGGGCGGGTGGGAGCTACTTCAGCTCCCGTTGGGGTGGCTCTTAGTCCCCAAGGGCCAGAGGCTCACTATTTCCCGTCACTGGGGGGCAAAGCCAACACCTACAGCTAGCGTGGAACTGGGGAGATACACTGTACATACATTCTTTTAAAATTCAGAGGGCTAGTGGTGCAGTTGGTTAAGTGTCTACCCTGGGCTCAGGTCATGATCTCAGGGTCCTGGGATCGAGTCCTCACTGGGCCTGCTTCTCCCTCTCCCTCTCCTTCTGCCTCTCCACCCCCGTTTGTGGTCTCTCTCAAATAAATAAAATCAATAAAATAAAATAAATAAAATAAAATAAAATAAAATTAAATTAAATTAAATTCAGAGGACTAGAAACTGGTCTCCAAGATAGCAAAGTTGTAGTCACTGCTTTCTAGAGCTACGGGCTTCTGAGGTAGATCTGTGAGGGGCTTTCACCAGTAGCCTCAAGCTCTCTCAGGCTGAAGTGGGCAGGGGAGGGGCCGGAGTGAGGAGATACAGTCCCAGTCAACAAAAACACCTTTCTCTTCCTTCTGCGGGGTTTGACACACGGGCACGCTTAATAAAACAGGTGGCCGGCACAGTGAACCCAAGGTGCTGATTCAGCCACGTCCCTTTCCTTTCATCTTGGGCCCGGGAGTGTTTAACAGCCATGCTTAACAAGAAGAAATGGAATTTATCTACTTAATAAGGCACCCTCCAGTCGCTGTGCTTCATCATGTTCATCTCCCGGGAGGCTGGGGGGGATCCTTTCTGGTTATACTAATAATTTCCCTATTGAGAAGGTCCTTTAGAAAAACAACAACAAAGAAGAACCGTTGACCTGGTTCTATGAAAAAAGCAAGTTTATAAAACATAGCCCCTTGCGTGGGATCCTGGTTTTGTGGGAAAGAGTCCACTTACAAACAGGAAAATCGTGAGGAGGGTTGAAAATATTAACATTGAATGGCGGGGCAATGTGATTTTAAAATTTTTATTTAATTGTCTTTGGAGAGTTTGATAAATTCCTTCAACAAACATCCATTACACTTGAGATTCCAGAAACCTTGGTAAATCCAACTCAAGCTTGGCTCAAACAGTCTCTGACTCAGACACAAAATCTAGATGTCATAGCTAATTTCTGCTTTTATACCCCGTTCCTTAGTTCAGCCCAGGAGCTGAAGCTAATGAGAAATTATCATTCACAGGCTGTGTTTGCCTCCATGGGACATCTTCCCCTAGTCCTGGCTTCTTCCTGTAAGGAGAGGTGCCTAGAAGATGCAGACCTTTCCACCGACCTCAAATGTGTGGTTTGTCCTGGCCTCTGCTCTATCTTCAAGGGCAGGGCTTAGAACGACTGTATGGTTCTCCAAGGTGGGGGATGGGGGTGTTTATAGAGATTTGCTAGTTCAACCTGGGTTGCAGCGACGGGAGCCTCAAGTGTGGAATAGCTTCTTTCTCAGCCTTTTTTTGAGGTGTGTGTGGGGGCCAGTGTTGTCAGTAGGGGCTAGGATGAGCAAGGCCTCAGAGAGAGGCTTCTGGTACTTTCTTCAGCTTCCTCAAAAGCAGCCTGATTCCTTCCAGACCTGCACTTAAGCCCAGAAAGTCTTAACATCCCCCTACTTGGAGGAAAGAGAGGGGGGGTACAAAAATGATCTGGAAGGAATGCCTGGGTGGCTCAGTCAGTTAAGCCCCTGCCTTCGGCTCAGTTCATGATCCCAGGGTCCTGGGATCGAGTCCTGCAACAAGCTTCTTGCTTGGCAGGGAGCCTGCCTTTCTCTCTCTGCCTCTGCCTGCCGCTCTGCCTGCTTGTGTGCTCTCTCTAACAAATAAATAAATAAACCTTTAAAAAATTTTTTTAAATGATCTGGAAGATCAGGAAGGTGACAAGAGGCCATTTGAGAGTAAAACAACATTTTTGGCTGACGAAACCTGAGAACTGAGTGTGAACACCTTGGTGGTGGTTTCCCAGGGATGGTGAGAAACACCCTAGCCTCCGCGCGCCCCCCAACCCCAGGTGTCGGCTGGGCAAGTCTCCTGGGATGTCCACCTGAGCCTCCCTTCCTCCAGGCATGGTGGGTGAGGAGGGCTCTCCGGGCAACCCTGGGCTTCCCTGGGCCTGCCCCGCTCCGAAGCTGCTATTGGGGATAGGAGGCTTCTAGCTTCAGAGGGGGACCACCTCCCAGGACATTATGTACCCCGCTCCTCAGCAAGGCTCACGTGAGGCGGAGTGCTAGGTGAAATGGGGGACTCGAATGAAGACCAGATCCACAATGGGCACTCAGTGAACGAATCCCATAAAGTAGTGGTTAAGAATGTGGACTTTTGGAGCTGCTGGATCTCGGTTCATGTTCCACTGAATGACCACTCGCAGGATTTTTGAGGGGAATTAGTTAAGACAGTTCACGTGCAGTATAGAGACGGGCCCTGTACACCAGGACTTGGGGAGTGAAAGAGAAGTTTTGTATCTTGAATGTAGTAGAGGACACAAGATATTACGTTTTTGTTGAAACCCACAGAATTATACACCACAGAATGAATTGTACTCTGTGTAAGATTTTTTTTTTCAAACAACTTTGCCTCTTTTTTTTTTTTTTTTTAAAGATTTTATTTATTTGGTAGAAAGAGCACAAGTAGGCAGAGCAGCAAGCAGGCCCTCCACTGAGCGAGGACCCTGACATGGGGCTCGATCTCATGACCCCGAGATCATGACCTGAGCTGAAGGCAGACACTTAACCGGCTGAGCCACCCAGGCGCCCCTGTGTAAATTTTAAAAAATTGGCCGTCTTGAGGATTTCTCTTGGTTCTGTCATGTTCTGGATTTCCTCAACTGTAAGACAGAGTTGTTGGAAAGGAAGAATAAAATTGATATGATTTTGCTCATGGTGGGAAGAAAAGGGTCTCTATTCTCTTAATGCTTCATTTATCCACCACCAGCCATACCAGGCTGCCTCCCATCCCTTCGGGATTCACCTAGGAGTGGCTGAGGATGGTCAGTAAGAACCTCTTTCCATTACAGGAAGCATCAATACCACAGAGCTACACTATCCAATATGGTAGCCACTGGTCATGTGTGGCTACTGAGACTCGACTGGAGGCTGGTGCCACGGAGGACCCAAATTTTCAATTTTATTTAATTTTTAACTAATTTCTATTTAGACTTGGAAAGTGAATCAATGCAAAATATTTTCCTGTTAAGGATGACTTTATTGTTTTGGTAGGACTACCTTGTATTTTTAGTATATACTTTATTTTATTTTTTTATTAACATATAATGTATTATTAGCCCCAGGGGTACAGATCTGTGAATCATCAGGCTTACACACTTCACAGCACGCACCATAGCACATACCTTCCCCAGTGTCCATAACCCAACCACCCTCTCCCTACTCCCCTCCCCCCTGCCCCCCGCAACCCTCAGTTTGTTTTGTGAGATTAAGAGTCTCTTATGGTTTGTCTCCCTCTCAATCCCATCTTGTTTTATGTATTCTTTTTTTAAAAAGATTTTATTTATTTATTTGATAGACAGATATCACAAGTAATCAGAGAGGCAGGCAGAGAGAGAGAAGGAAGCAAGCTCCCTGCTGAGCAGAAAGCCTGATATGGGGCTTGATCCCAGAACCCTGGGATCATGACCTGAGCTGAAGGCAGAGACTTTAACCCACTGAGCCACCCAGGCCCCCCGATTTATTCTTTTCCTACCCCCAAACCCCCGTGTTACCTCTCAACTTCCTCATATCAGGGAGATCATATGGTAATTGTGTTTCTCTGATTGACTTATTTCACTAAGCATAATACCCTCTAGTTCCATCCATGTCATTGCAAACGGCAAGATTTCATTTCTTTTGATGGCTGCATAGTATTCCATTGTGTATGTATGTGTGTGTGTATATATATACATATATATGTATATATATACCACATCTTCTTTATCCACTCATCTGTTGATGGACATCTAGGTTCTTTCCATAGTTTTAATATATTTTTATCATGAACTTTCCTATTGAGATTTAATTCAATACCACTCAATTCACCATTGTAAAGTATACAATGCAGTGGCTGTCAGTATCTTCACAAGGTTATACAACAGTCACCTCTAATTCCAGAATATTATGTCACCCCAAAAAGAAAACTCCTACCTATTAGCAATCATTCCACATTCCCCCTGCCTCCAGCCCCTGGTGACCATAATCTACTTTCTGTCTCTATGAATTTGCCTCTTCTGGTCAGTTCATGTAAATGGAATCCTTTAGTATACACTCTTCTGTGTCTGGCTTCTTTCACTGAGCATATTTTTTTTTAAGGTTTCCTCCATTATTGCATATTTCCATTTTTATGGCTGAATATGTAATATTCCTTTGAGTGGATATACCACCTTTTGTTTATCCCTCAGTTCATGGATATTTGGGTTGTTTCCACCTTGGGGCTACTAACCCTTAAAAACGTAGCATCCAGGGATGCCTGGGTGGCTCAGTTGGTTAAAGCCTCTATCTTCAGCTCGGATCATGGTCTCAGGGTCCTGGGATCGAGCCCCGCATTGGGCTCTCTGCTCATCAGGGAGCCTGCTTCCCTGTCTCTCTCTCTGCCTGCCTCTCTGCCTACTTGTAATCTTTGTCTGTCAGATAAATAAATAAAATATTAAAAAAAAAAAAGTAGCATCCAGGGGCACCTGGGTGTCTCAGTCAGTTAAGCGTCTGCCTTTGGCTCAGGCCATGATCTTGGGGTCCTAGGATGGAGCCCCAGGTCTGCTCTCTGCTCAGCAGGGAGTCTGCTTCCCCTTCTGCCAGCCACTTCCCCTGCTTGTGCTTCCTGCCCCCCACCCCTGCCTGTCAAATCAATCAACCAATCAATCAGTCTTAAAAAAAGGTAGCATCTAAGTTGCGATGTGTGGTAAGTGTAAAATATATTCCAGATTTCGAAGACTTGGGCAAAAAAAGAATATAAAATACCTCGTTAACACTTTATTAAACTGTATGTTGAAGTCATTATTTTTTTAGTCTGTTGGGTTAAATAAATTATACTCTTAAAAAGAAACTGGGCTGCAAACAAGGCAGGGGAGGTGGGAGCTGCAGAGGAGGGGGGCAGCTTCCCATCCCCTGCTCGCCAGGTGCGGTGGCAGACAGGAAGTGAGAAGAGGGGTTGTCTGGGCTTCCCAGCAGCCACTTTGGGTCGCCCTGCCTTGGCCCTGGGGGCAGCTGCAGAGAGGGCAAGTCCAGGCAGGAGATGGTAGATTAATTCCCCCCTGGGAGGGGCCCCGGACCTAGAATTATGGACAAAAGGAGTAATTGCAGTGGCCGATGGCAACAATGGCTTCTCCTGGCACCTTGCCTGGGCTGGGCTGCAGAGTTGCTCACGTCCCCACAAGCTCTGGGGCTCCGCTCACTAGCCCAGAAACAAGGGCAGCGACAGGAGAGGCCTCCGTGCTGCTGGCACCCGTCACCGGGCTCATGAGACACCATTAGGAGGCTGATGGCCCTATACTGTCACTATCCTACTGGGTGGCCTTGGGCAAGTCCCTTCCACTCTGGGCCTTGTCAGGTGAGGGGATTGGATTAGATGATCTGGACTGTTTTCCAGCTTTGATATTTAATATAACTTTAATATTATTTAATATTTAACATAATTTAAAATACTTAATATAAATTTAATGTTGTATTAAATATGAATCTTTCATCTTGTAAATGGAAAAGTCCTGAGTCAAACAGATGTGAGATCAGTCCTGGCTTTCTCCTTACCCTTTGTGTAACTTCTCTCCTCCGGGTTTCTCCATCTTTAAAAAACGGAGTCAATAGGAAATAGTTCTCTCACAAAGTTACTGTGAGGTTTAAATCAGATAATGGTGCGGACACTTAGTGCTTACTAGGTACCAAGGACTGTTCTATCTAAATGCTTTGCACAGATGAGGGTATTTAATCTCTCCACGAAACCCTCCAAGGCAGGTTTTATTAGTTCCATTGCCAAGTGTATGCAGTAACAGCGTCGGAGCAAGGGTTTCGAACCCAGGCTGTCCGAAGTGCCTTCTGCATCACACTAACCCGCCCCCAGCACAGACAGGAGGCATAATAAATCCTCAGTAGGTTCTAGAAGGGAGAGGGAGACAGCATTCCATGACTGTTGATATACTTTAGTGGAAACACTATTGTGTTCCCCACTGAACAGATAGGGACACCAAGCCCAAAAGGACGAAGTGACGTGTCCTGGGCCACTGCCAGAATGGTGACAGTGCGAAACCCAAGTATCCTGGCTCAGAGCTCCTCTAAGTATTTGAAACTGGAGTGGATCTCAAGTTACACATGCAAATCTGCTGGCAGATCAGTGGCCCCAACCCAGGCTGATCTCAGAATTTATCACTTGGCTGATTAACATCTGAATATCAGGCCAGTGCTTCTGGAAATGCATTTGTCTTCCTCCGTGTATAGTCCCTGAATTGCATCTAGGTAGAATCCTTGGTGGTTAGGTCTTGCATTTAATAAGAATTGTCTGCCCGGGGCACTTCAAAAATCAGTCTTGGCTTCTGAGACTCAGTTCGAGTATATCTGGAGTGTTTGCTGTGGGTAGATCATGTACCAGGCACAGGAGCTACACAGAGATGAAGGAGCTACCTCCCTGCCCTGCCCTCCGGGAGTTCCCAGTTGAATCAGACAGATAAAAGAAAACCCTTGCTCAAGAATAATTGCTTAAAGATGGACAAAAATGATAAAAGCCAGTGTTGGTGATGGTGCAGAGAAATAGTCACTCTGATTCCCTGCTGGTGGGAAAGGAACTTGGTACAGTCTTTCTGGAGGACGGTTTTGGTAACAGGTATCAAAAGTCCTAAAATTGTGCCTACCCTTAAAATCCTGCAATTCAGTTTCTTGAGATTGGCCCCAAGGAAATAACTGTTGCTGGCTGCAAAGATTTAGCCATAGTTACGTTAATGCAGCATTGGTTATAATAACAGGACTATCCGTCCTTGGGAGACTGGTAAATGAGACCAGGTCTTCCACACAAAGGTCTTCACAGAGTAGTTAATACTGGAGAGAGATTCACAGTGTTGACTAATGGGAGAAAAAAGACAGGGAACAGTGTCCATGGAGGGATGTTGTTTTTCTGGACAGACTGTATTTGCTGTGATAAGAACACAGCATTATTTCAACCCTATATCATAGATAATTTCTTTCTTTCTTTTTTTTAAAGATTTTATTTATTTATTTGACATACAGAAAGAGATCACAAGTAGGAGAGAGGCAGGCAATGGGGTGGGGGGAGCAGGCTCCCCGCTGAGCAGAGAGCCCGATGCGGGGCTTGATCCCAGGACACTGGGATCATGACCTGAGCCGAAGGCAGAGGCTTAACCCACTGAGCTACCCAGGTGCCCCAACATAGATAATTTCTTTAAAGTTTTTTTAAATAAATGTTTTAATATCATAGATGCTGTTTTTAATTTTATTTTACAGTTGGGGAAATAAGGTTTGGACCCTTTAGGAGACTAGCCCACACCTGTACAGCTAGGATTAAAGTGCACCTCAGACAGCCTGTGCATTTAGTCCCGGGGCCAAGGTTTTCCTGTAAGCAGAGAAAGAGGTAGGGAAGAACACAGTGCTTCTCTTCAGATGGAAAGTTAATCAGTTATTTATTAAATGTATTATTATTTTATTTTTCGTTATATTTTTAAATTTTTAAAAAAGATTTTATTTATTTATTTAACAGAGCGAGAGAGAGAGATCACAAGTAGGCAGAGAGGCAGGCAGAGAGAGGAGGAAGCAGGTTCCCTGCTGAGCAGAGAGCCCGATGTGGGGCTCGATCCCAGGACGCTGGAATCATGACCTGAGCTGAAGGCAGAGGCTTAACCCTCTAAGCCACCCAGGTACCCCATATTCTTCATTATATTTATCTGCATTTTCATTGCTTTTTCCCCCCCTTTCTCAGCAAGCATGGGTTGTTACTTTATTTCAAATAACAGTGGCTTATGGAATCTACAAATCAAGAAAACCAAACGCTTGAAATGTTCAGAGGGGTTTTTTTTCCCCTGCCATGTTCCACCTGCCAGGGGCTGTTTCAGACTAAAAAGCAGGAAACCTTAAGGTCTGGTCTTCAGAACTACAATAAGGGGAGCCTTATGCCCAGCCAGCCCCTCTCACACAAGATCCCAAAGGGCAAGGTTCCAGCCAACGGGGTCCAGTCTTCCCACCAGCCCTGGACCTGCAAGGCCTGGGACTCACGTGCAATTCAAAGGAGGGCCCTCGGGTCATTGTGGCCCCATGCCTCATTTCAGAATGAACTAGGAAAGGAGAAGCCCAAAGCAGGTGGCAAGGATTCTTAAAACAAAACAAAACAAAACAAAACAAACAAAAAACAAAACACAAGGATTTATGTTTTTCCCAAATCAGCTAGGGATCCCCTAGTGACCCTCCCCGCCCCCACCAGGAACTTAGTTCTTTCTACTCCCTGAGCTGACCGGCCGCTGTGATAACTGTTCCTGATTCAAACTGTCTGTCACAACTGCTGCTGGAGGGTCCCATCCTGAGCGTCCACCTTCTGAGGAAAGGGGGAAGCTGGGAGCAGGCCAAAGAGTTGTTTGAGGCAGGGGGGAGGGCAGAGAGTTGTAATCCTACTGAAAACAGCAAAATGATAGTAATAAACTCAACAAACATTTACTGAGAACTCACCCATGCTGAGAGGTTTATGTGTTTTATCTCATTGAATCCTCCCTCAAAACACCAGGAGATGGGCACTGTTACCACACCTCTCTTGATGGCGGGAGAACCCAGGCTGAGTGGTAGTGAATAATTTGCCCAAGGTCATGTCATGCAGCCAATAAATGGTGCAGGTGGTTAGGATTCTAAACCCAAGTACTCCTCTTGCTAAGCAGCCCCTTCCGGGAGCCATGGGAGCCCCTAGAGCCTTTATGGCTCTCAGAACACACACGCACACACACATTTTCCATTTCGAGGAAACTGTTTTCACGTCCCTTGGCCAGGACGATCTCACAACATCTCTTCTGGATTTACGTGATGCCACTTTGGAAATAGTCAAGCTCGACTCCTCGGAGCTCAGGCATCCTGGGTTTGTCTGCTATTGTCCTACATATTTCTGTGACCTTGGGTCTGTTTCCGTGTAAAACGGACACAGACACATCTGCACACAATCACACACTGACCAGAAAGTTGGAAATATACTACGCTTTTGCCTGTAATATAATATAATAAATATAATATAATATAGCTAAACCATTCACATTTGTTATTCTTTGCCCGTTTTCAGACTTAATGGCTACTCTGTATTTATCTTGTGGGGGGGAGATATATATATATATATATATATATATATATATATATATGTATTCTATGTATGTATACATATAAATATAGATGTATAAATAATGTATATATAATGAAATATGTGAGGAACTTAGCATACAGCCTGACACACAGAAGTTGCTTAATATATGATAGCTATTGTTGTTTTCCTTGATTTTTATGAATCTGGCCTCAACTCAATCTCACCAATGTTAGTTCATTGCTCACTGTGTGCTCTGTTCATTGCTCTAGGGGGAAGCTCACATGCTGTGGGGGAAGCAAAAAGACATGCTCATGAAGAATTCTTCTAGAGGGCAGTCTATGTTAAAGTGATGTGCTGGGGCGCCATGGTCCCAGGGTCCTGGGATCAAGTCCTGCGTCGGGCTCCCTGGTCAGTGGGCAGCTTGCTTCTCCCTCTCCCTCTGCTGCCCCTCCGCCTGCTTGTGTGCTCTCTCGCTCACTCTAATAAATAAATATCACCTTCAAAGAAAAAATAAAGGGATGTGCTGCCTGTGTAGACAAAGCACTTTGAGAAAATAATGGACAAGGGAGTAAATTATAGCCAGGGAGACCTAAGTGGTAAGATTTTTATTTTTAGATGAAATGGACAATACAGATAAGTGCACAGATCTTAAATGTACAATTTGGTGAATTTTGACAAAAGT
The DNA here is from genome assembly GCF_022355385.1 of Mustela nigripes. Taxonomy (NCBI): domain Eukaryota; kingdom Metazoa; phylum Chordata; class Mammalia; order Carnivora; family Mustelidae; genus Mustela; species Mustela nigripes. The sequence goes on from NC_081570.1 coordinate 17,514,834, forward strand.
ATACACTAGTGTAACCATCCCCGGAATCAAGAGAGAAACTATTTCTATCCACCCCAAAGCCCTTTTTTCCCTTTCCAGTCAATGCCTACTCTACAAAGGCAACCACAGCTCTGTGTTTTCCATAGTAGAGTAGCTTGATCTGTTCTTGACCTTCATATAAGTAGAAACATTCACAGTGTCCTCTGTTTATGTCTGGCTTCTTCCATTGAACATGGGTGGTAGGTTCTAATCTGGGGACCAGTTTTTCAATCTTCCTTCATTCATTCACACGTACGTGCAGGCATTCATTCACAGCCTCCCAACCTTCTGACCAGTCAGAAAGACTGCTCACTCATTCACTCAAAAACAATCTGTCTGTGACCAAGGTCTGGTTTGATTATTCTCCATTACTTTCCATCCCTGGCTTTGGTCCTCTGACTAGGAAACTAATAAAAATTGGGTAAAGACGATCTGCTGGTATTTCAAATTCTACTCCCCTTCCTCCCACATTCTAGAAAATCCTTGATGTATTCTGGGCATCATAATCCAGTCTTAAGAAAATCTTCATCCCCATCAAGTATATGTTTCTTGAAGACTCTACTCGGCTGACATTGCCTTAGATTATTTTGTGAGATTAGCCCCAAGAAAAAGGAAAGGCTGAAATCCGTGAAAGCGAGATTAACTGCAAACTCGGGCGGAAGGCTGGGGTAGAATTTTCGGAAGTGTGTTCTCCAGTAGATCACTGGTTTTTTCCTGTTGTCACAGGTATGCGGTAGGGACAGGGAAGATGATTATGTGGTTATCACAGTTCCAGAAACCCTGGGTTGAAAAAGCAAACAAAACAGTTTCCTGACTGCTAGCCTTTCCAAGGACTTGACTGCACATTAATTTTGAAGAAGAAGGTCTGGTGTGCAGCTTTGCCCAAATGGTTTGATCCCAGAACCTTTTTTGCCTGGGATGTCTTTGGCATTCCTGTGTTGTCCAGGATGCATCTGTGGGATTCCCTGATGTGACTCTAGAGAATTCCTGAGGGACTGGGGTCCAGCAGGGGTGTGGAGGTGGGGATGGGGTGGTAGAGCCAGGAGCTGTGAAGAAGAGAGAGCTACTGCCTGAGGAAGGTAGGAGGAAAAGGGAGAAAGGAGTGGGCTTGAGCTGAGCCTAATAGTTTCATGGAAGTGGGAAGAGGAAAGAAACTTCCCAGCCAGAAGAGGAACTGGCTTGGACTGGACTGGGGCCTGGAGAGGAAATCCATATTGCAGAATTCCTATGGAAATGTTCTCTTCACGACTGGCTGCATTGGGATGCTGCATTTGCTGGACAGAAGGAAAAGGAGGGAAGAGTTCATGGTTACCGGTCATTGGTCATGACAATGATTGGGAAACCGAGTCCCCCATAACAAGCTCTACTGCTAGAACTGGCTTCTTTCCCACAGACAAGGACCGAAAGGCTGAGCTCTGCCCTTCCCAGGACCGGCTCAGACAAGGACCCTGCGAGGCAGTGGTCCTAGCTGTCGGACTAGAAGATGATCAGGTGGTCCTTCCAGAAGAGTCTGAGATGCTATGACAGATGGGCAGACCTGGGTCTCATCACCGTCGAGGCACGGCTTCACCAACAAGGCTTCCAGCACGTTTGTATACCAGATTGTGGCTGCCAGATGTTCTGGAGTAATTCCGGCCCAGGTTCAAGTCCCAGCTTCACCATTCACCTTGAGCAAATCACTTTCCTTCTCTGCGCGTCAGTTTCCCCACCTGAAAAATAAAAATCGTCATATTTTTCCCTCACGGTGAAATCAGTAATTTTTAAAAAAATAATAAGATAATGGGTATAAAAGATTTGGCATGCGTTGAGCACCAAGGGCTTCGTAAAAAGCACCTCTGTTTGTCGCCACCAATAAATTCCTCCAAAGCCCATTGTCTCTGTAAAAGGAAATTTGTTACGTTAAAATGGTTAAGGGATGTTTTACTGTAGGGGGGAAAACTGGTAGAACTAGTTGAAACCAAATGCTTTTTATTTTCTGTAAATCCCACCAATCTCATCCCCCTGGGGTCAAACAGGACATAAGAATAACTCAGTGGGACTCTGCACTAACGGACACTCCTGTGGGGAAGGGCTCTCATTCCTGGGGATGCCAGACGCCTCCTCTATCCCCAGATTTGTCCCCCTGCTGGGGGTGACTCAGACTGCTTGAGAGGCCAGGGGGTGGGGTATGGGGCGATGTCAGAGGTCACTACACCAAAAAAAAAAAAAAAAGAGAGAGAGAGAGAGAGAGAAAGAAAAAAAAAAAAAAAAACCCAAACCTTCCATTTCCCTGGAGGGGCCTATTTTATAACAGATCACTATACCCCCAGGCTCCAGGGGAAGCATCCCTCCCTTGTCATAAACTAATCCATTCTGAGGAAGTGAAGAGTGACTGTAGCCCTGTAGCCAGAGGCGCGGAGGGTAACTTTCTGGGGTGTGATGTTTGAGGTTGGCCCTTCATTGTAATGCAGGCTTCACTTCCTAACCCCTTGCCTTCCCTGGGGTCTCAAGGTGGCTCCAGAAAGCCTCTTGGAGTCTTGCAAACAGCTCCTGGGTTGAGACATTTCAGCCTACTGGCTGCTGGATGGGGAGGTGGGGATGGGGGACATCTGAAGATGGTGCCAAGTTGTTGGGGCTTGTGAAATGTGATTCTAGCAGATAAGGACATCTGGTACTAATTCTTTCTACCACTCTGTTTTCTTTTGGTGGAGGCACCTTCAAAATCACAGATCACAAATCTTAGCTAAAAAAAAAACTTCAATGAATAAGGGTGCCTGGGTGGCTCAGGCCTTAAATTTATTTTGTAAAAATAAGATTATAGTCTGTTTTATAACCTGTTCCTTTATTTAAGAAATTATAAACACATTCCTGTCAGACATATTTAATTCATCATTTTTAAAAAAGATTTTATTTATTGTATTTATTGGGGTGCCTGGATGGCTCAGTCATTATGCGTCTGCTTTCAGGTCATGATCCCAGCGTCTTGGGATGGAGCCCCACATCGGGCTCCCTGCTTGGCGGGAAGCCTGCTTCTCCCTCTCCCACTCCCTCTGCTGTGTTTCCTCTCTCACTGGGTCTCTCTCTGTCAAATAAATAAATAAAACCTTAAAAAATAAATAAATAAAAAGAACTTGAATGACCTTCAAACCCAAACTTTTCATCTCACAGTTGAAGAAACTGGTTCAGAGAAGGGATTTAACTTGCCTAAGGTCAACATAGCCAATGAGCTGCAGACCTCTGACTTGACCTCTTGACTCCTGGTCCAGTGCTCTCTCTCCACTGCTTAACAACAGTATTGGTGACAGCCACATATCAGACACTGTATTAAGTGCTTCACATGCATTTAATCCCCACAATCATCCTATGGAGTCAATACTACTACTGTTGCCATTTTACAGATGGAAAAACAGATGCAGAGAAACAAGTTAGGAAGCTCAGAGCCACAGCCAGCAAAAGCAGAGTCAGGTTTTGAAGCTAGGCCTGGCTAGAGACCGGGAGCTTGGAATCATTAACACTGAACTATCTAAGGCACAGTAAGTCTTTAAGTTGAGGACCTTAACTTCCCCCAAACCTCCTCACAGGCTTCCGGGGGCCTGGAGATTGGACAAGAGGGAAACAAAAGGGTCCCAAACGTGTCCTGTCCAGATGGGGCCGAGCGAAAGTTGTCGGTTATCCAAGGGCAGCCCAATGAAATACTGCGGCCCTATACTGGGTCATCAATCAATTCGGAGGCCCCTGATGGTTCTGAATATAGTCAAACAGCCAAAGTCACTGGGTGGAGAGTCAGGTCCCTGTCATCTGCCTACTGAGCCTCTTCCTCCTGGAGGTGTCCTCAGGGTCCATTAATGGGTAATCCCGGGGGTGTCTGCTCCTGCCCGAGGAGGGCGTCAATGACAGAGCTCATTGTGAAAGGGGAGGGGGTTGAGGTTGTGGCATCTCTTCAGGGACAGCAATCAAGTCATGACTCAGATTTCGGCAGTCTGGGCAGAGAGAACACTCACACTCACATCCCCTCTGAGGAGGAGGAGCCTGGTGACTAACGTCCATCCCTGGGTGAATCTGCCCTGGGCTGAGAGCTGTGGGGGCCAGAGCAGAAGAAGAGACAAGACAAGGAACTCACTGTTTCCCTGGGAGGCAAGATGAGCCATCCGTAATGACAGCAACAACAGCTGACATTACCAGGACTTGGTGCATGAGAGCGATGCGAAATGCTTCACATGCGTGAAATCATTTAACTCCCTCCAAGGCAGGAGCTGTGCCTACTTTCAAGATGAAGAAATTGAGGCTTAGAGGGATCAAAGAAATTGCCCAAGGTCACATAAGTAGGAAATGGTGGAGTCAAGATTTGAACTCAAGTAGTTTGGTTCCAGAATCCAAGATCTTAGCTAGAGGGGCCCTACTGTGTGTGGGCATGCACGTGTTTGTGTTTGGGGCTGGTACTCTGGGTGCGGATTCTACATCACGCTGAGGAGGAGGGAAGGGGAAGGGGGGGAGGGGAAGACTGGAGGTGCAGGTGCTTTGATGAGTGAAGCTCTTTTCAGTTGAGAATCCCAGCCCCCCTCATCCTAGGGTTGTAGGACCCCGTCAAGTTCCCTGACCTCTTCATGCCTCGATTCCACATCTATAAGCTAGAGGTGGGTGATTGGATCTAAATCTTTGGGCAGCTGTAAGGACTGAGTGAAATAGGGCAGGAAAAGTGTTTATCACAGTCCGGCATATACTTAAGTGCTCAAAAACAAAGAGCTTCCATAATTTTTAATTATTAAATACACCTTCATATTCCTTAAATGAATAATGCACACATCTAGACGGCGGGTCCTGAGGTGGAGGAGCTCCCAGAACAATTGGAAAATGGAAGGAGAGGGTGACAGAACCAAATCGATGGACGGAGTCTGGAGGGAAAGCCAGCCGCCATGCGGCAGGGGCCCCGGCAGGGCGCGCAGACTGTCCTGAGCACAGGCGGGAATGGTGAGCAGGGGCATGAGGGAGTGGCGAACCATGACGGCCTCTGAGTAGCGGCCTTCTTGAGGGCACAAGTAGGCCACAGAAGCTCTTCCCCTTCCCACTCCCCAATGTTGACCACCTGCCACCAAACTGAGGGCCTTAAAAATCTTCAGGGCAGACCAGTCATGGATTCAGAAAAATCCAAACCTCAATGTCTGAGGTACAAGGTCGAGCACTTAACCTGGCACTACACAGCCGAGGAGACCCCAACATATCTCTCCCCAACCCCTTCTCCAGTGAGATCAGATCTCAGCAAACACCAGGGGCAGACCTTGAAGAGAACCTGTAAAGACATAGCAACAACGAACATTATGGGTTGGTTTATCCTGCCTACTTGACCCACTGGGAGCTGGAGCAGGCCCCATCGCACCCCACCCCGCTCTGACCTAGGAATGCATCACTGACCCCAGATACTCCTGTTCATCATGGGGCTCTCTGTGTCCGAGCCAGGCCTTGGACATTTTCCTTGTCATTCCACAAGGAAACCCTCCCCTGAACCCTCCAAGCCCCTACTCTGACCCCTGCAGATAGATGAGAGGCAGGGGGAATATGTTTTAGCCATGAGGTTAGTGGGGATTAACAGGTGTTTCTCAGAAAAGCTCTTTAAATTTGGAAGGGTGCAGTATCTTGTTTAATGGCCCTTTTAGGGTGCAGGCTCGGGATGGCCTGCAATGGGGGTGGATCCAGGTCCATGGAAAGAGTGGGCCCCCAAGGCTGGGCCAGCTGGGTTCTGTTCTTTCCAGGGGGCCCTCTCCTTTTAGGGTGGAGGCTGCTTTCCCTGACTGCCTTCTGCTCTGACCAGTTCCTGGCAACACAGAGTCTCCAGACAGTGCTTTGGCTACTTCCTCCTTCCCACCTTAGGGACAAGCCCTCTCTGATTTGTTACTTTTTAATAACTGTAGTTTCTTTCTTTCTTTTATTAACGGAAAACATAATGCCCACAGATAAACCAAAAGAATAAAATATAAATGACCCCTGATCCCATTCTCTCTGTTGTGTAGCTTTCCTATTCTTTCTATTCATATAAGTGGATTTTTTAATAAAGATTTTAATTTACAGACAGATCACAAGTAAGCAGAGAGACAGGCGGCGGGGTAGGCGGGCAGGGGGAAGCAGGCTCCCTGCTGAGCAGAGCCCGATGCATGGCTCAATCCCAGGACCCTGAGATCATGACCTGAGCCAAAGGCAGAGGCTTAACCCACTGAGCCACCCAGGTGCCCCAATATAAATGGATTTTAAAAACAAGAATGGATTAGGGGTGCCTGGGTGGCTCTGTCAGCTTAGCATCCGACACTTGATCTCAGCTCAGGTCTCAGTGTTGGGGTCGTGAGTTCAAGGCTCCATGTTGATTGTGGACCCTGTATTAAAAAAAAGGGGGGGTGGATTAATTTAGTAAAAGTAGAGTTTGAGACTCAAAACTCAAAATGAGGAACTCAGACCCAGCTTCAAGACCCAGAAGCTCCCTGGAATGACCCTGGGTAAGCTGCATCATGAATGGGCTTCCCTCCTCTCATTTGTAAAAGGATAACAGCAGCTACCTCATAGGGCTGGTGTGATGATTAAATGAGATTAAACAGTAAGCCCAGGCCATATTGTAAGGACTCATAAACGCTAACAACTGTGCTGTAAACTCAGTAAATAACTTGCAACGCACTAAGGGGCTTTCTGCAACACCGCAAAAACTGCGGCTCAGCGTGCCACTCTAATGGGGTATCTTACTTATTTCACTGAGCTTCTGTCGAAGAGCATTTATATTAATTCTCATTTTTCAGGATTATAAAAAATGCTCTGATGCATATCCTCGCAGATAACTCTTTACACAGAGATTGCTTGCTTAGGCTAAATTCCTATGAGTGAAATTGCTAGATCAAAGATGAGCTAAAATCTAAAGCCCACGTTTGGACTGATTCACCCTCCCTCCAGCAAGAAGGGAGCCCGTCTTCCCTCACCCTTGCCAACACTGGGGTTTGGCATTTTCTTTCATCTTTATCAACTTGGTAAATGGGGAAAAACAAAACAAAACAAAACAAAAAACCCTTGCTTGTTTGTATCCAGGTAATCAGAGACTTTCTCTTAGTTTTTTTAAGAGATGCTTTGAGGACCACTCCAGACCCTACAATGACTTTTCCTGTCCAAAGCACTTCTAGGAAGGCATATAGGTCATGTTAGTGGCAGAATTGTGATAAAAATCTCAAGCACAGAACACAATGGATGCTGCCCATCCCGATCCTCCACAAGCACAACTTCCAGGTCCTTCCAGGCTTTTAAATTTGGGTTATATTCTCTGCATAGGGTGTGGGGCCTATCCCTCTACTTAAGCCCAGTGATGGGACAGTGAGGAATATTGCGATGGAATGTTCATGGAGCTTTAGGTGCAGGCCCAGAATCATGCACTTGGGACCCATTAGGATTGGTATCTAGGTTGATGCTTTATCCAAAATCTGAGGTTCCAATCCGAACTCCTTTGCTTAAGTAGGGACGCTTTCTCAAACATTGAGTACAAAGAGGGCCAAAAACACATCACCCTCTGACTACCCCCATCCACTGTGGCTCACCAGAGGAGGTAAAGCATAGGAAAACATGTTCTCAACTGAAAAGAGCTTCACTCATCAAACAGGCTGTTAACAGAGGTGGAGTGCCGAGTGCTGGGAACTAAGCTGGGATGTGTGTTGAGGCTGGAAATAGGAAGCAACTGAGGAGGACCCCTTTCTAAGCTGGGTGCTCACCTATAATCATGGCTTTATTGGGTACCTATGGTTTACTTGCCATTGGCTTTTCCCTGAAATCTTATTGAACTTAATCCTCAAGTCAACCCCGTCGAGGGATGATGGGAAAACCGAAACTTCCAGAAGGGAGTCACTGGTCCAAAGGTATATGCTACTAGGAAGGAGAATAGCAATTCAGACTTTGGAAGTCTTCTCTGGGAAGTGGGGACAGAAGGCAACAGCTGATATGGCCACAATATCAACGATCTTGTGTGAATTATACATGTTCATCCACTTTTCATTTATTCAACAAATATTGATTGAACACTCCTGTTGAGACCTGGGACAGATGCCCTGTGAAGTTTAGTTTGTTCGGTGTGGTTTCCGCAGTCCAGAAGATTAGAGATCCTTCCTACCTTACAAATCCTATCAGCCGATCTATCTGCTTTCCTTCCTTTCTGCCCTCCTTCCCTTTCCCCTTCCCCCCCGCCCCTCCATCCAACGCTTTTTTCCAAAAAGGCCCTTAGGAGGCTGAAAGATCCATTTCCGAGGCTTTACGGTCAGGCAGACCTTGGTCTGATTCTGTCACCAAGGAGACAGCCACGTGACCTTAGCTGAGTTACCTCACCTTTCGGGGCCCGTTCTTCTTCTGGAAAATGGGGAGCTCAGGAGAATGACAGGACATGCACAGAAAGCACCTTGAGGTGCTCCTGACCCAGGCAGCGACAACAGCGTGCACTAAGGACCTTATCTCCTTCAGTCCTCACAGTGATCACTTCAGTGAGGAGGAAACTCAGGTAACAAGGAAGAGAGCTGCTCATCCAAGGTCTGGGGTGTTGACTGCCGAGCTGATATCCTTTAGCAACTTGGCAGTACTCCAGGAGCCAAGTCTGTCTGGGGTAGATTAGGTCACCGAATTTGACAGGCAGGAATGGGATAAAGCATCTTAGGCAAGTATCATGGGATGGGTGCTCGAGAAATGATGATAATTTGATAAATGATAATAAATTGAATGAAAGCAAGATTAGGGCTGATTCCTGAGCTCCCTGCTAGGAGCTGTGAGTTGGGCAGCCCCCATTCTCCATTCACACACTTCACAGGGAAGCTTCGAGCAAGGACTCTGAATCTCTACTAGCTCTATTTCTACCTTCGCTCCTGAAAGAGTGGGGACACAAGGACCACCTAGTGGGCATTAAAACTGGGGTTTTGTAGGGGCACCTGGCTGGCTCAGTGGGTTAAGCCTTTGCCTTCAGCTCAGGTCATGATCTCAGGGTCTTGGGATTGAGCCCCACATCGGGCTCTCTGCTCAGGAGGGAGCTTGGTTCCTCCTCTCTCTCTCTCTCTGCGTGCCTCTCTGTCAAATTTGATCTCTCTGTCATTTGATCTCTGTCAAATAAATAAATAAAATCTTTAAAAAATAACAAAACTGGGGTTTTTTAGAATGCCTAGTGGGCTCAGTCAGTAGGGTCTGTGACCCTACATCTCAGGGTCGTGAGTTCAAGCTCCACATTGGGTGTAGCGATTACTTTAAAAAATAAAAATATTAAAAACAAAACAAAACTGGGTTTTTTTGTATAGCATTTCTAATTAGCAGTGCAAGATCAGTGTAGAAACTTGGCAGGGGAGAGGTAAAAAATTAAAATTCTGTCATTTCAGCACCTACAGAGAAGTACTGTTAACATCTGGGAATTTGCCCTTTGAATATGTTTACATAGGTCAACAGATTTTTCATTAAGTTTTGGGTATCCATGAAGTCTTAATGTGTTAGGAAAAAAAAAAGACTTAAGCAGTGCCATCATGTCCAATAGCACGAGTCCTGTACTGTACAATGGCAGTGTGATTGTGCAGTGCACAACCTCTGCAGACAAACAAAACAGCCCTTGCTCTTAGCACGTGGTTAATTCAGTAGTCCTAACCTTTACTCCTCCTTAACATGCCAAGAGTGTAACACTCTTTTTGGAGATAATCCTGGAAAAGAAAAGGAGAGATGAAGGACCATGCCATCTTCCAGAGGGAGCAGATCATGTGTTGGGAAGAAGGGCATTTCTATTCCAGAAGTAATCTAGAAAAAGGAACCTAGATGATCTGATATGCAGCTCCCTCCTTACAGTGATCCATTAATCTTGTCCCAGATGGAGGGAAACTGAGTTCCTGAGAGAAATTTACCCAGTCATAGAGCTAGAAAGTGGTTGGTGTCAGGCAGAACTTGAACCTAGGACAATCCCTGACTTCATCTAGTTCTACAAGAATGGAGGCAGAAAGATGTAGGTTCAGATCTCAACTCTTTTACTTACTAGCTTTTCACTTTTGAGATGTCATCTCTGAGTCAGTTTCTTCACCTGTAAAATGAGGGAAGAGCTTCCTCATGAGGTTTATGTGAAAATTAAATGAGAAAAAAAGGTCTTTCCAAACAACGCTGGAATGCTACGTGCCAGGCACGGCCCAGTGCACCTCACACACACCATCTCATTTAATCCTCGCGTGACCCTCGCTCTACAGTTGAGGAAACGGAGGCGCAGAAAGTCTAAGTCATTTGCCCAACATGCTATTTTGGGCCAGAATGTGAACCCGGATCTGCCAGACTCAGACCAACACTACCAGCTAACACAGATAACTCTAAGCAGTGTTTCCCACATACAAAGAGCAAAATAACAGCCACCATTGTTTACAATTGCTATCGTGCATATACAATTATTATGTCACATGTGATCAGTTGGTCTCTGTTTTCACCCTCCTCAGCCAAAATTTCCAAGAATTGGGCCGATCCAAAGAGCGGAAGAGATGGCAGCCCAGGCTCGCCCTGGGCCATGCCCATACTACACAGGAAGATAAAGGGGGTGGGTGCAATGCTGGCCTAGTGTCTCTCTCAAACCCTGGCATCTCTCATTCATTTAAGGAAGGGCTGGGACAGTCCATGCTTCACAACTGGGAGCCATGCTCCCAGCCATGCTCCTGCTTAGGGGTCTGGCAACCTTGTCAATAGTCCCCTGGTTTCCCTATTTATCCTAGAGCACTAATCCCTCCATCCCGTCCAGGGTGCCTTCCTGTGTTTGGAGACATGGGACCCTTCTGCCCCATGATTTGGGCCTCTGCTAATCTCTGCAGATGGGTGCAGGTGATTAAAGAGGCAAAACTCAGAAGCAGAGAGAGAGAGAGGACCCATTTTAAAAAGCCCAGCGAGCACAGACACGCCGCCTGGAATCCCAGCCTCCATCTGAGCCCAGCCAACATGAGTCACCTCCACAGCCCTTTACCTGTGAGTTGCAACACAGCTGACAGAAACTCCCAGCCTCCCAGGAGGTGGGCAGACACGTGTGCCATCCGTGGGGCCGCAGTGAGCTCTGCAGTTACAGCTGGCACCCAGTGGCTCTCCTGCCACCAATAACATCTGTGAAGTGGTTGGACACCAGGCTCTGCTCTTGGATCAAATCCCAGCCCTAGCTCTACCACTTCTAAGCTCTGCGGCTCGAATGACTCACTTACTCACTTTGTACCCCAGTTTCCTTGGCTCTAAAACAAGGATCACCACAGTGCCTATCTCATAGGGTCGCTGGGAGGAGTACATGAGACACTGCGAGTCGAGGTGCGGCACGATGCCTGCTACCCAGTGCGCTGAGCACCAGCTGTCTGCCAGACACTGTAGTCGGCACTGGAGATTCACTGGCGGGCAGGACAGAAAAGGTCTTTACTCTTATGGAGTTTACATTCCAAGAGAAGGGGAGACAGACAATGAACAATTAGGAAAATATCAGAAAGTTTTAAGAGCTTTGCAGAGAACCCAGTGAAGTGGTATGATACAGTGACTGAGTGTTTACTTTAACAAGGGCCGCTGGGAAGCCCTGCTCTGAGCTGGTGGCTTTATTAGCAATTACTACTACTATTTACTGTTACTTGTCAGGGCCCCCTTGGCTGCCACACACACAGAGCCTCCAGTGAGAAGCCAACCTCTGACAGTTCTCAAACTCTTCTCCATAGGCTTACCCACCCCCACCTCGCCCGCCAAGAGGGCTCTCCTGTGGATTCTGACTTTACCCTGAAAACCTCCATCGTATTGGCAGGAGTGGCTGAAACCTCACCCTTCCCTGAGAGAGAAAGGAGTGGGCCAAGGTGAGGCTCCCAGGAAGACAGAGCAAAGAGATAATTTGCTAAAAGGGAAGAAGGGGTGGGCAGAGAACAGAAAGAGAGAGGGAAAAAAACAGATACCAAGATCTCTGGCTTAGATTTAATTTCAAATTAATCCTGATGGAAGCTCTAAAAACAGCTCTAGCATTCTCCTACTTGTGTTTGTGGATCTTTTAGGTTTACCAACCTTGTTCTTTACAGAGGCAGCTCACAGCAATTATTCTATAATTTCTTAGTCTGACAGGTATCTGATTCTCCTGCGTTTCCAATGAAGAAGAAAGCACTTATTAGAGGGTGAAATGGCCAGCTAGCTAAAGCTTTGGAGGTGGCCGGCTTCAACCCCTCCATCCCTTCTGTGCTGACCACAGGCATTTGGTTTGCTCATATCTCATTCAGATCTGTATCACACCAAATAAAAGGCTGCCTCCCACCCTACCCCCAGCTGCCCCCCTGCCACCACCACCACACACACACACACACACACACACTCCAGATTATAGACTCTTCCAGAACAGTGATCCTTGGGGCTTCTGGGTGGCTCAGGTCATGATCCCAGGGTCTTGGGATCGAGCCCCGCATTGGGCTCTCTGCTCAGCGGGAAGTGTGCTTCCCCCTCTCTCTCTGCCTATTTGTGATCTCTGTCAAATAAATAAATTAAACAAACAAACAATCAAACAAAAACCAGTGATCCTTGTCTTCTTGGCCTCTGTCTCCTCCAAACCCAGAAAAAGGCCTGGCACCCAACAGGTGCCCCATAAATGTCTGCTGAATTGAGGCCGCTCACAGCCAGTCAGTGGAGATGACTGAACGGACAGCCAGACTCAGAGATGACTGAAGATTCAGATCTGGGCTCGGATGCTCACTAGCTTTGCCCTTGGGCAAATAAATTGACCTCTGCAGCCCCCATTTCCTCACCTGTAAGGTGTATTGGGAAGGAAGGGGTGCAGTAATACCCACCACAGTGGGTTACTGTGAGAATCCAAGAACTCACTTGAATAACTATAAAACATTATTCAGAAAGAAGCTATTAGTATCTAAGGGGAAAGCTCTGAAAAAGAGGATGAACGCTTACACAGAGACAACTCTCCCCACTGGCCAGGGGTGGGGGGGGGACGGGAGGGTTGGGGGATCTCTTCTCTCCTTTGACGATTCCCCAGTGGCTGTGAAGTAGTTGATGGTGGATAGAAAAAGGGCCAACAAAATTTGGCGGGGTGGGGGTGGTATTCCTGAGTATCCGGGATACTAACTAGAAACAGAAATCGAGATTTCCTTTAGCCAAGTATCTGTCTCTGTACTTTTCCTCTAGCTATCATCTCTCCAACATTTTTTTCCACCCTCCCCGCTCCCTGATCTCCTCCTCCCACCCCCTCACCTAGGAAGGAATTGGCCAGCTCCACCCAGCCGGCCCCCTTGGCTCCACCCCCAACTCGGCAGGCCAAGAGTTAACAGCTGCACCTGTTGAGGCATACCTGCTGTCGCCGGCACCTGTACCCATAGCCAATCAGCACCAGCGCTGCCGGGAACCTACCTGTCAGCAAAATCCGGACACTCAAACCTCAACATAAATCAAACACTTCCCTGGGCAGGGAATGTCTATGTCAGGCAAGAATTAAGAGACAAGCGGTCAGTCAGCAAAGCCTCGGTGCTGGTGCGCGTCTTCGTCTTGGAGCCTGGGAACCTGGGAGCCTGGGAGCAAGAAGATGTCGAATGAACTTGAGTGAGTAAACATTGGTGGATGCCTGGTGCTTTCTGAGCGTGGAGGCTCGATGGGGTTCCCAAAAGGGGGAAGCACAGGGAGGCTGGCGCCAGGATTCACAGAGCAATTTGTAAGGGTAAATGAATGGGCTGACGATTTCACTTTGGCGTGCTGAGGCAAGCCCTATCTCAAGCTAGAGGTGAATGTTTCCCTGGGAAAATAGGTTGGTATTTTTTTTTCCCCCTCTGTCTGCTGAGCAGTTTCGAGCCAGGTAGGGAAACACGGGACTGAAACTGTGAAGGCTTTCGGCACCACTTTCTGATACTGTGAAGGGACTTGGAAATCAGAGACCGCCCCAATCCCATCTAGGCTTTCTATCTTCTTGCCAAAAGGAACTTCTTTGAGGTCGTTCTAAGAGCTGTCTTAGGCAGAGAGTTGGGTTTCTCTAAAGGGACTTGTTTGTTGGGTTGGAACAGTCCCAAGTGGGAAGGTTAGAGTGGTGTTTAAACATATGCCCTCTGTAGTCAGCCTGACATAAGTTCAAACCAAGACTCTGCTCATTTTGGGGCATGTGATCTTGGACAAGTCACTCAACTTACTGGAGCTTCACCTTCCTCATCCAGAAAATGGGTACAAGAATGCTTTGTAGGAATCCTGAGAGAGTTAAGTGTGATAAAAGCTGTAAAATGCTAGGCACAGAGCCAAGGTCTGAAGATGCATTAATAAAATGAGGTTGATTTTATTCAGAGGCAGTTCTAAGGCTGGAGAAGCTGAGATGTGGTTTTCAGTGAGGTCATCTTTATTGCCTGGCAGGATGCAGGTGCCTTCATTCCTGTATCTGGGATTTAGACTCTCCACTGGCTGATGCTGACTTTCACCACAGACCCCCTGATTTGGGTCCAGACCTCAGAGAAGGTGGGATAAGGTTGGGATTCTGGGCTGCTTTAGCTTGGGCTCAGGGAGTTGGAAGAAGCCAAACTTCTAAAACACGGACTCTTCTCCTCTTGCCATGCTCAGAGGTGTGTGGGCAGAGACAAGGGTTCAACGATCTTTTTTTTCTAGCTATTCTTCAATAGGTTGTTTTAAGAACAGGAGACCTAGGACGCCTGAGTGGCTCAGTGGGTTAAGCATCTGCCTTCTGCTCAGGTCATGATCCCAGGATCCTGGGATGGAGTCCCACATCAGGCTCCTTGCTCGGCGGGGAGCCTGCTTCTCCTTCTGCCTGCTGCTCCCCGTTTCTGCTCTGACAAATAAAATGAATAAAATCTTTAAAAACAAACAAACAAACAACAAAAAACGTGAGACTGGAGGGGGCTGTTGGTGGATCCTAACTGCAGACAGTGTTCCATGATACCAGCTAGTTCTTGAGTTCTGGGTTAGCTGACTATGTTCATAGTACAGTCACTGGGCATTAGATTTCTCTTGAACAAATTCCCTGGGGTTGACAATGTGTTGACAACTAGAATAAGAGCAGGGGCACTGGAGGCAACAAGTAGGTCGAAGCCCCGACTCTGCCACTAATGAGCTGTGTGACCTTGGGGAAGTCACTTCACCTGAGTCCAGTTTCCTCACTTGTAGGTTGTGGGCCATAGTGCTACCCACTTCATGGAGTTGTTGGGGGATCCGACCACTTTAGAAAAGTGATTGGTTTAAAGCCTGGTAGGGAGCTAATAATACCCTTGTTACTTCATACAGAAATAACCAGTGAGCATTTCTGAACCTCTTGCTTTCTATTTTTCCACACTCTGAAAACAGACAAAAATCTTAGGATGTGTCTTCATCCCACTTCGATTCGTTGGTTAAAACTGCAGAGGCTACAGACAGAATGTTTTCTTTGGTGGCCCTCAAGGGGTAAGCGTCCTAAAGCTGGGTTACTCCAACAGAAAGCTTCCTGAGTTTCTCCTCCTTAATGATTTGGGTTTTGAAGTCAGATCCGCTGACAGCTGAGGCTTCTCCGTTTGGGGTGGGGTGAGGGGAACCTGTCCCTGCAGCGTAATTGCAGGCAGACTCTGAAGCCACCATTTGAGATTACAATGACAGAGCCTCAGGGCCTGGGGGCTCAGCTACCCTTACGGATAAGTGGGGGGTGGGGGGAACAAGTGCTTGGCTTGCAAGTTTTGAGCTGCTCCTGTTGGTGTTGCTGTGGCCACTGTCTTGGTTGTCGAATTCCCCCCACAGTGCCGAGTGAAGTGGGTTGGTCCCTGCGTCCATCTTGAGCTCCGACAGAATGATGAAATCTTGCTAGGCCTTGGTGTGGTGGGAAATGCCAGGCTTGCATAGGGCTAAATTCTGCCATTTAGCAACCCCAGGGTCTGGTGAATTTATTTCTCCTCCCTGGTCCTCACTTTCTTCCTCTGTCCAATAGGGGATATGCACACCTACCTGGCAGGGGAAACCGTGTGCTCCCACTTGTGGGCCACCCGGCCCCGGGGCTGGAGCTCCTTAAGGACAGCCTGATCCCTATGCCTGGGGAGGAAGGCGGCCCTTCGATGGCCCGGTCTTGGGGTGCATGACGGCGGCGTCAGAACCCAGCTAAAGGCAGCTGGCGGGTGGAGCGCTCTGCCTTTCATGTGGCTGGGCCCAGCGCCTGCCGGGTGCGTCTGCCAGCCTCCGGGCCAACGCAGCACGCCTTGGCTGCCGCCAGCCAGCACGGTCGGCTGCCCCGGGGCTGGAGACGCCCGCAAGGGATCCTGGGCGGGCGCCGGAAGTCGCTCTAGTCCCGTGTGGCTGTCTTCTCGCGGGAGAACAGCCCGCGCCTGCGCGCTGGCTTCAAGGGCCTCTTGGGGGCGACGTGCTGGCACGCCGGGGTCTTAGGACAGTTTCTGTGGGTCTGTCTTCCCGGCACCTCTGAAGTTACAAGTAGAGTGGTGCTACAGGACCTACTGTGTGCTAGGCGCAGCAGCGCTGGCTAGCTTCTCCTGGGAGGAAATGAGGGGCTGGGAGAGTAAGTGATCCGTACACAGTAGGTCTATTGTGTGGAAGAGAGAGAAGTGAGTGAGGCACGCCAGGATTCCCCTCTACAGTGTGGCTCAGTCTGCAGACTGGGAGCCTACCCACCGCCTAGACTCTCCTTCCCCAAAGCCTTGGAGAGACAGGACTGAGGCTGGGAGGGGGTACAAGGAACGTCCCAGTGGGTGACCACAGGCCTCCCTCGCTGCTCCATCTGATCTTCAGGAGTGCCAGGCTCCAGACTGCCTGGAGCGCTGAAAGAGTTAACCAGGAACGCCTCCCCGCTGTGGTTTTGTGGTCGAAACCATGATTGCCAGGAGCAAATTTTTTTCGTGCACAAGGTGTGTTATTAAAAGTCGGAGTTACGCTGCTGGTGAATGAAAAGTTAAAAGCCCTCATTAAGCTCCGCCTGTAAAACAGGCGGACTGGGGCTGAGACAACCCTAACGGCGGAGACTTGGGGTGCAGGACACTGCTGAGGTTCCTGCCACTGCACTGGCTGCTCTGGCCAGTGAAGTCCTGGTCAGGTACCTGGAGCCACACAGAGTTTGGGTGGGGGAGCGCGTTGTGATCAACACAGGGGAAGGCAAGCCGGAGGAAAGGCAACGGTCTGAAACACAAATACCATATACTGGAAGCTTTTCCTTTGGTTGAAAAAAATAACAACCAAGCGTTGATTGACAGCTGACTCAGTGTGCAGTGCTTCATAAATACGTTATCTCCTTTAACCTTCCCTAAGATCCAGTGAGGATGGGAGTATAAATTCAGTTTTGTCAAGGAGGGCTCTGAGACTTGCCCCAGGCTTGCTCACGATCTCAGGAAAGAACTGAGATCTTAACTGGGTCTTAACCGAGGAGCTAAAAGGATGCTCTACACCAATATGTCATCCTACCTCCTATCTGTACAGATATTGAAAAAAGATGAGATATGCCAACTGTTAACAGTTATCTGAGTAGAGGAAAGCAGGTGAATCTAGCTCTGCTTCCAGTTTTTCTCTCTGTTTTACATTTTATTTATTTATTGTGTTTTCCATACCTATGTTACTTTTGAAATGGGGAGGGTGAGGAGAAGGAGTTACTATTTTTCAAAGAGAGAATTATTGGTTCATCTAAAAATGGTGTTCTCAAAATGTGGTTCCTGGACCAACAGCATCATCTTCAGCACCTGGGAACTTGTTAGAAATGCAAATTCTCAGCCTCACCCTAGACCTACTGAATCAGAAATTTTGGGGGTGGGGCTCAGCAATATGTGTTTTAACAGGCCCTCCAGGCGATTCTGATGCATGTTCAAGTTTAAGAACCATTGGCCTAGAAGACCTGGCAGAGGATTGGGAAGCAGGAGGTTCCCAGATCCTCTTCTGACCTGCCACGTAGTTGCTGGGTCAGCAGGCTGAGAGTTTTGCTTGGGGGGTCACCCTTGTGTTTGAGCCTAGCTCTGCCACATGTGAACCAGGTGACTTTTGGATAAGCTCCTTAACCTCTCAAGGTGTCAATGCTGTGTGTAAATTGCAGCTAATACCTACCCCCCCCCCCGCCCCGGGCAAATATGAGAATGAAGAGGCATGATGCTTTTATTTATTTATTTTTAAATATTTATTTGAGGGGGAGAGATAGCAAGAGAGAGAGCATGAGGAGTTGGGAGGGGCAGAGGGAGAGGAAGAAGCAGACTCTCTGCTGAGCAAGGAGCCTTACTGCTTGGGCGCCCCTCCCCCACAATGTGGGGCTAATTCCAGGACCCTGAGATCTTGACTTGAGCCTAAGGTAGACACCTAACCGACTGAGCCCCAGGCTGCCTTAGGCTGCTGCTTTTAAATAACAGTTCCCTTCCCTTCTTCCCCTGTCTTCCTTACCCTCTCAAGAGCTCAGCGTTTGCGAACTGGAGCATCATAATCCTGGCTAGCTGTCTCCCTCCATTCCTTTCATCTTCTAAAATGTCAGAGCAACTGACCTAGTGAATGTCCTGAAGGGAAATTATCTCAGCAATGTTTGGTGTTATTTCCCTGGTGGGTGGAGCGCCTGGGTGGCAAGAATTGGAAACTCTCGAGGGCAGGGACAGCATGGTATTTACATTTCTGCCCTAGTACCCAGCACAGGGCCTATTATAGAGTAATCCTCAGTGAATGTTTGTTGAATGAATCAGTGAGTGAATGAATGAAGGGATGTGGCACCCCGGGTTTACAGGTGGATTTCAATTTCTTTCACATCTCACTTGAAAGAGGGGGGAAAAAAACATACAGGAAACTTAGACAGGAAACCAAAAGAAGAGCAGAGCATGAAAGAGGAATTCCCGTAGAGAACAGAGTTTTTCAAAGAGGAGAAAGTGAGTTTCTGGTATAATTAGAAAATGGCACATAATTAATTTACATGCAACTAGAAGTGTTGGCTAGGGCCTGACTGCCCTCACCCTGCCCACCCAAAGCCAGATGATGAATGTTTGCCCCTCTTATCTGGGAATCTCCTAGCTTCAGGTCTCCTGCTGCTGCTAGGAAAAGCTTCTCCCACCCATTTACAGGTGGGAGAAGGTGAGGCTGTGAGTTGTCATGCAATTTGCTGGGGGCTACCCTCCAACTTGAGTTTTAGTAATAATAATAATAATAATAATAATTCACATTATCATGGGCTGATTACTTGCATTATCTCATTGCATTTTCCAACAGTAATACCTCACAAAGCTGTAAAGATGGAGTGAAACAATGACTAGATATTGTTGGGCCAGCACCCGGTACTTGGTAAGCCCTCAAGTGAATAGCAGCTCTTGTAAGAATTCTGTGAGTTTAGTACTCCCGTCTTTCCCTCTTTTACAGGGAAGAAAGTCAGGGCACAGAGAGGTCAAGTTGCATAAAGTCACACAGCTCGTAACAAGCAGAGCTGAAACTGGAACCAGGTCTGTGAAGCTCTGGGGCCTACCAGGTAGCCAGGAGCTCTCACTACCTCATTCAAAGTGGAGGTGCTACAGAGCCAGGACCTAGAATGGACTCCACCATGTTTCTGCCGAGGCCCCCAAAAGGCCCCCAGCCTGCGACTAAGCACATTTCACAACCTGGGCATCCAGAAACCAGATGGGTCACTGGCAAGCACGAGAACCCCGGAGCGCTCCCGTCATGCCTAGGGAACACCTTGCATGGGGCTGACTGAAAAATGATTCTTCCGGGAGCAGCTGTGGCAGGGCCTCCCTGTGGGTAATTAGTGAGTGTGATTGATCACTGCTGAGGAGGCTGGGTGGCTCATGACAGGGTACGGCAAGTTATTGGGTGTATCTGGGTGTCAACACCCAGTTCGGGTGGCCCCTGGAACTCTTCCTTCTCAGGCTGGACGGAAGTGAGACCAAGCTCACTAGATCTGCCCTGTGCCAGGCACTTTGTTTGGCGGGACTTGAGCCGCCCCCCCACCCAACCCCTCATTGGTGAGTTTCCTTCCCCCTTCAGCAACATTGAGGAAGAGTCCTTCCTTTTACATCTCTGAATTTTTGACATGCCTTTGGGATAGGGCAGTGATTCAACTTGGTACCAGATAGGAAGCTAAAAGACTCAAATCTCAATCCTGCTCTATGTTGTGTCCTTAGGCAAAGTCACACCTTCTCTGAGAAACAAGAGTTTGAAAGTCCCTTTGCACCCTACATGGAACCCAAAAGTCCTCAAATGATGGATGAGACACATTTACTTAGTCTCACTGGGAGTTTCAAGTGGCGCTCAGCCAGAAAGCTGTGGGCATCGAGAGTCCAAAAGGACTTGGGATGAAATCCACTTCACCACCCTGGGCTTCCTTCCTCCATGCTGGTGCCCAGAATGATACATGGTAGAGTCAGGAGGCCTAGAGTCTGGCTGGGTGTGGAACAGCTGGTACCACACCCCTCCCGTGCTGTGGGCCCAGAGTGAGCTGCTGGAGCAAGGCCCCACCCACATGAGAGCCCCTGCATAGGCGGTTTGCACATCCCCACAGTCTTGAGACAGAAGTCTCAGGAAGGGAGGCTTATCAGCTCCATGTTCCAGCTCCTCTCTCATGATCTTGGATTTAACTCTCTCCCAAATAGAGGAGAAACTGGGCCAGGGAGGTTCTGAGGGCACAGTCTCGAGAAGGTTCTTGATGCTAGAAACCGGAGACCTTTGTTCTAAGCTTGATGTCATGCATGAGATAGTCGCTGGTTGGCCTTAGGCAAGCCAGTGGCCCTCTCTGTGGCTCAATTTTTCCTGCTATCACATGGGGGAGAGTCATACATCCCCTCCCTACTTTACAGGGGCGTTGCAGGATCAGAGGTGATGACAAACGTATGAGAAGCATGCTGAAAAATACAACACGCCATGCAAATGTGAGGGATTATCAAATCTCTGACTTGAGTTTCCTCCTTAGGGGGCTGGCCTTCCTCGAAACAAGGCAATGTAGCAAAAACCCTGGCACACAGTAGGTAGGCAAGCTCTGGGAGCTGTCCCAGGCTTATGCTTTGGATCCTGCTGCTCCTCTCCTCTGGAAGATCCAAAGTCCTCCCCACCTGCCTCCCCGCTCTCTTTCCCACTGCAGTCCTCTTCTTGACCACGCCCCGTCACTCCCCAAAGTTCAGACAGGTCAGGCTTCTGCTTCCTTTTCTTCATAGCTTTCTTCACCTATCTGACCTTAGCTGTTTGTTTGTTTTTGTGGTCACGTCCGTCTTGCTATTATTAAAAATGCAAACAGCATGACATTGGGGCTGACCTTCTTGTCTTGTTGGCCCAGCACAAGGCCTGGCACGTAGTAGTTACTTGATAAATAGTTGTTAAAATGAGGGAGGGATGCCACCCCTATTTATTGGGTTTTTCTTGTCTTCTACTTCCCTTTTTGGAACCTAGTGGTTAGTGGAAAAGTGATTAGTTGTGGAGTTAGATACCAGGAAGCCTGACTTTGTAACTCACTTGGCCAGTCACCTAGAACAGGTCCCTGTACATCTCTGCTGTCTATTTCCTGGTCTGTAAAGTAGAGATAATAACACATGATGTACTTGGGGAGGCCTGCGAGATAATGAATGTGAAAGTCAAGGCAAGGGGTTATTACACTGTCTCTTTTTTGTTTTTGACATAGAACTTTGTTCACAGCCCGGAGGCTTAGGGAGGATGTTAATTTAAGAACCTCGGGCAGAGTCTCCCCTTGACTGTCATTTGGGGCTTCTGAGATGATGGTGGTCATGATGATGGTGATGATGATGGCTATTATTTACTGAGTGATTATTCTCTGGCAGGCTCAAGGCTAAGCACATTTCCTACGTTAATGTACTTAATTCTTCTAACAGCCCATGAGATTAGCCCCACTCTAAAGTAGCCAGCCCTGGTGACTCCATCACCTGACTGCATTTTAATTTTCTTCACAGCACTTATCACTGACTAAAATTAACTCATTTACCTCCTTGTTTATGGTCTGTCTTCCCCAATTAAACTGTAAGTTCCATGGGAGCAGAGCCTTATCTGTCTTGTTCTTGGCTGATTCCCCAGGGCCTAGAAGAGTTCTTGACTGGGCACAGAGAAGACATTCAATAGACCCATTTAACAGATGAGGAAATAGCTAAGTCCTCTTGCTATCCCTTCCTTCCCCATTTCTCTTCCTCCTTCTAGTAGCAACTGAGGAGTTCTGCCTTGGACAGGGGCATCAACAGATAGTTTGTGGAGGCCCTTGGGAAGAAGTCTCTTGGCCTCCCCTCTTTGTTCTGGCTTTGTCACCCCTAAGAAGGGCTCAGTCCTTAGAACTCTTCACATCTCTCACCCACCAGGCCCTCAATCCTCAATTCCAGCATTAAGAGAACAGGGTAGCAGAAGTTCTTGGATTTCTTTAGCACACAAGAGCATGCTAATCTTATCCGTAGTCAAGACTTTCTGGAAGCCAAATGCTTAGCCTTGGAACATGAAGTTGATCAGTAGCATGAGCAGGCATGGGGACCAGGATGCTGGGGCTCCCAGCTCCTGGCCAGAAACCTCCATCCTCTTACTTTCTTACTCAGTCCCTCCTGCCTTGTGTGGATGGAAAATCTCTCTCTGTCATTGAACCATTGGTTCAATGTAGTCTAAAGGAGGGGAATTTCCAGAATAAGAAAGGCATCCTGAAAGGAGACTAGCATCGGGGTGGGGGTGGGGGGGATGTCTTTGAGTCCAACCGGTCCAGGTTTAGGCTGAGTTTCCACTACCTACCAGCTGAGTGATCTTGAGCAGGTGATATTACCTGTTCTAGTCTCAATTTCCCCAAGACCTATCTCTCAGGGCTATGGCCCAGAGATAAGATAGTACAGAAAAACAGTTGGCTCTATGTCTGCCTATGGTAAACACAGCAGGTCCAACAGCCACTATGTAGCTGGGACTCGACTCAGGGATCCCAGCAGGATGGATTGGAGACCCTCATCAGCCAGAAAAACCTCCCAGATGAACAGTAAACTCTGACCTTTTCTTCCTGATGGAACCTCATCATTGTCTTCCAACTTTAATTTTTAAATAGGGTAAGAGATAACTAATAGCTCATCAAAGCTGATAACGGACATTCCAGCAGAAGTCAGCAGACTGCAGCTCTAGGCCCTGATCTACCACTGACTTGTGGGGTGACCATGTCTGAAACCACTGCACAGTCCCTTGATGTCTGGCTCCAAGCTGGGTCCAGAGACCAAAATGGCTTTCGTGTATGAAGTACTTATTACTTGGCAGGGTCGGTTCTAATTTCTCATGTGGTGATGCCCCCAGTCCTCATAATCTCATAATCCTACATGTTGGATACTTTTATGAGACTCATTTTACAAATGAGGAATAGTGCTTCGCACTGGGGATCCCAGCTGACACGGTGGGGTTGGGGGAGGAGTCCACCACCTTTCCCTGCTTCTCCCATGACACCTTGGTTGGCGAGTTTCCTTTAGCCTGGGGCTGGGGCCAGCTACCCTGGGTCTGCTCTGTAAGTTCTTCTATTCCTGGGCCCAGGAGGCAGGGAGGAAGGGCCTCCTTCTTACTTCTCCGTCTTAATGCCCCTGATTTATTGCAGCAGAAACTCGGGGTGTGCCTCCCTTTCTGCACCTCTGAAGCAGGAAGGTTTCTATCATTTCTCTTTCCTGTGTGACAGCTCTCTCTCCCTCCCTCCCAGATCCAGTGCTCCGCACCCTGGGACCCAGGGAGATGGGGACAGGGGTGGGGCAGTGCTCTGGGCCCTGGGTGAAGCCCCTGGCAGAGCCATCGCCCGCCCGCATCCTGCTTGGCTGTGGTCTGGTTGCTGTTCCCACTCTCTGTCTGGGAATGTAGGCCCAAGCTGCAGGCCAGCATGGGGACACTTCCTTGCTCACCCACAACTCTGCCACGGTGCCTGAAATGTCACCCTTTCTTGCATTATGGTAAAATAGTGCGGCTCAGTGGAAAGCTCACAGCTTTGGTACTAGACAAGCCTGGGCTTAAATCCTTGTTGTGCTGTGGACCAACTGGGTGATCTTGGGCATTTTCTTACCCTCTCCAAGTCTCAGGCTCTCTCATTTGTAAAACAAAGCCAATGATCCTTATGTCGTAGTGTTCTAGAAGGAGCAGAGTTTAGGGATGGAGAGCATTCTAACATATTCTGGTAAATGTCAGGTGACATTGTTCCTGTGTCCCTAACATGAGAGAGTCTAAGAGGCTCATTTCAGACAGGGGGCATCAGGCCATGAAGCGCCCATTTCATCACTGGGGTTCTCTTGTCCCCGTCTAGGCACTCCCATCTTCTCGGATGCCACCCCCCTTCATACACTCTTCACTCTAAAGTGAACACACTGGAACTTTCCCACCTCTGGCCTTTGCTCACCATCAAGAGCACATTTTACAGCAGTGGTTCTCAAAGGGTGGTCCCCAGACTACCAGCATCAGTGGCACCATACCGGCGAGCTTGTGAGAAATGCAAAATTCCAGCTACCCCAGACTTATCAAATCAGAAATGCCAGGGGTGGAGCCCAGAAATCTGTTTTTAAGAACCAGCCTTCCACGTCATTGTGATGCCCTTCAGGTTTGAGAACCTTATCCCCAGTCACAGCCCCATTCTGCTGGAGCTTGAGTGCCCTGGGGGCTACTCACGAACTAGGACCTTGAGCGAGCCCCCTAACTTCTGCGAGCTTCGGCTTCCTTGTCTATAAAATAGGGACAAGAAGAGCACCCGCCTTACTTGGTTGTTGTGAGAATTCAGGGAGAGAATTCATGGAAAGTGTTTAGCTCAGCACCTAAAACATGGCTGATGCTTGATAAAGGTTAGGTATGACTTTTAATAATGACGTCATCATTATTCTGCATCATGTCGCTATCCTGATGCCCCCGCTTCACGTGTCTGCATGATATCATTCCCAGTGCCGAGGGCCCTCAAGTAAAATGTCTTTTTCCTCTGAAGACCCTCTCCTTGATCTCTTTCCTTTGAGCCCATGTGGCTTGACTCTTAGGCCACCTGCCTGGTATGTATCTGAGTTTTCAGCACAGAGCTGGGTTCTGCCTCATCCGGTGCCCTACAGCATCCCTTTCCCTTCCCCCACAAATTCCTGGCATCTGGGCAGCTGCCCGGGCCCTCCGCAGTCCATGTTGGTCTGAAATGCCACTTCCCAAGACCAGGTTCTGCCCACCGGCTTCCTCACCACACTCCCTAACTTGCAACGATGGCCAGCCTTCTGTGTCTTTCACGGTCTGGAGAGGAACTTCTCACACTGGATTATCTAGAAACTTTGTTCTTTGCAGCTTGTCATGATTTCCTATCCTCCTTATGCTAAATCACCTTGAATAAGTATCTACACAGAAGCATTTTATTGAATCCTCTGCGAAGCTTTGCAAGGTTGGGATTAGGGTCTTGGTGTCCTAGATGAGGGGACTCAGGCCTCAGGTCGACAGCCACAGGTCATGGCCACATTTGTTATAGACCGAAAACATCTAGCTCCCAACTTCGGGTATGTTCTACTGCCCCAAGCTGTCCAAATGGGGCAGAAGAAGGGTCAAGTTGGCAAGACTGGTAACTCTTTGAATTCCTGGGCATTGGCTGGAGGCTGACCTTCCATGGACCTTCCTCTGGGACAGCCTAAATCTGACCTTCCCTGCTTGCCTTCCAGCTTCAGGTCTGTGCGACTGCTGAAGAACGACCCAGTCAACTTCCAGAAGTTCCCTTACACGAGTGAGGATGAGGCCTGGAAGACCTACCTGGAAAACCCACTGACAGCCGCCACGAAGGCCATGATGAGAGTCAACGGCGATGATGACAGCGTTGCGGCCCTGAGCTTCCTCTATGACTACTACATGGTACATTTGCGCCCACTGTGTTTTCCCCCTCTGACTGAACACACACCCTTGCTCTCAGGCCTCCTGGCCCGACAGCCCAACCCTGGCCCCACACCATGCTTTTTCTCTCCTCTGGGTCTTCCCACAGGCTGTCCCCTCGGCCCGACCCCCTCCCCTTTCCCCTGACTTGACCTTCCTCTCCGCTCTGGATCTCAGTTTCAAGGTCACCCCATTCCTTCACTGAGAAGAGGGAAGACTTAAGTTTCCCATTCTGTTTCTCTGGGGACCCTCAGCAACTCCCATCATTGTCCTTGACTCTGTCTTTTTTTTTTTTTTTAAGATTTTATTTATTTATTTGACAGACGGAGATCACAAGTAGGCAGAGAGACAGACAGAGAGAGAGGGAAGCAGACACCCTGCCGAGCAGAGAGCCCGATGCGGGACTCCATCCCAGGACCCTGAGATCATGACCTGAGCCGAAGGCAGCGGCTTTAACCCACTGAGCCACCCAGGCGCCCCTTGACTCTGTCTTTAGAAAGTTGCTGACCATGCATTTTTTCCTTCATCTCCCCCAAGACTGAGCTCTTGGAGGACAGGAAGCACGTGGTGATTGTTACTCAGTCCTCAGCACCCCATCCTGCTTGCCACACGCGCAGCACCCAGTGTGTATTGATGGAAGGGCTCAATGCCTCGGCCACGCACAGCCCCTCACGGCGGCATGCCCAGCCTGCCTTCTTCTTTCTGCCCCTGTCCCTTAGATCATTCCAGTTGCCCTGTCATCCCCACTCCTGGGAGACTGTCAGCACCTGAGAACAGGATTGAGGCCCTCCTCTATCTGAGCAGTGGGCAATCACAGGTGCATAACACAGTCCCAGAGCCCCTTTTCCTGTTCCTGTGCCAGACACTGCCCATGGATTCCAGCCTGCCTTCTCGCTGGGGCATAGGAGACTGGAGAATCTTTCTCAAGCTAGTACTCCAGGCAGCCCCTACCCATCCGTCTGAAATGTCCCACGATAGCAAACTTTCTCATTCTCCCTGGGCCCGGTGATTGCTCCAAGAGACTTTCCCAGATTTGAGAATGGGAAACATAAACAGCCAATTATTGAGATAGCTGGCTTTGAACTTGAAGATTTAAAGCCACCTTGTAAATAAGCCCTCAAATTTACTGACCCAAGAAATATTTTATCTACCTTACCCCAAGGGGGAACGCACCCTGTCCATGTAAACTCACAGGCCAAGGATAGGAAGTGTGGTCTTGGATACGAGAAGGCCCCAAATTTTCTTTCTGGCTTTGGTTCTCACCCTGGAGCGGTGTGGTTATGCCACCTTACTTCCTCTGCAGTAGACCAGCAGCTGCTGATAGCGTTTGGCCCAGGCCGATGGAAAAGAAATTTGAATTGACTATCTCAGACTGGAGACGTGGTGGGAGCCAGAATCCTTGGCCTGGATTTAACCCCCAGCCTGGGATTTACAGGTTGGACCATAATGTAAAATCCAGTACCATCTTCCTGGGCCATTCTAGAGCCAGAATGGTGGGGACAGGTTCTGGAGGTCATGGTTGTAGTGAAAACACCTGTCCCACCTTTCCATTTCAAGAGGACTCTGGGTTCAGAACAGTGGGTAATAAGGACAGGGTCTCATGATGTACAGAGAGTGCTGAGTTGGGAGTTTAAGACCTGACCTGGCCACAAACAGGCGATGTGGTTTTGGGTAATATTCTTCTAAACGTAACAGTGTTTGGTTTCTTCCTGAAAGCCAGGCTCTTTGCCAGGTGCCTTCCTGCATGCTCTCCCACGGGGAGTGAGTAAGAGCCTAGGCATTGGAGTCCCTAGGCTGGGTTAGAGACCTGGTTCTGGCTTTATTAGCCAGAGGTTGAAATGACCTGAGTGCTCTAAGATATGACAACATTATAATTATGAAATTCACATTTAGATAGAGTTCTCCATGTGCTAGGTGCGGCTAAGCATGCACAGTGATCTCTGGAGTGGGTTTTACTGTTATTATCCTTATACAGATGAGAACAATGAAGCAGAGAGAGGTTAAGGGACTTGCCCCCCGGGTTACATAGCCAGTATGTGGCATATCTGGGAATTGAACCAAGAAATCCAAGAAATCTGGATCTAGAGTCCATGCTCCTAACCACTG
The DNA here is from genome assembly GCF_022355385.1 of Mustela nigripes. NCBI lineage: Eukaryota > Metazoa > Chordata > Mammalia > Carnivora > Mustelidae > Mustela > Mustela nigripes. The sequence continues at coordinate 17,542,653 of NC_081570.1, forward strand.
AGACAACAGAGCCTTTCTGGGCCTCAGTTTCCTCATCTATATAATGGAAATGACATTAGTAGCTATCACAGAGTGGTGTAGGGGTTAAATTAGAGACTACACAGAAGGTACTTAATGCAGGGTCAAGTACACAAGAAGTACTAGACTGAAAAACAGCAAGCAAGGGTCACCTTGCTAGCTCAGTCTGTAGAAAATGCAACTCTTAATCTTGGGGTTATGTGTTTGAGCCCCACATTGGGTGTAGAAAGTACTTACAAATAAAATCTCAAAAATAAAAACCAGCAAGGGGCACCTGGGTAGCTCAGTCATTAAGCAGCCAACTCTTGATTTCAGCTCAGTTCATGATCTCAAGATTGTGGAATCAAGCCACATGTCGGGTTCCTCACTCAGTGGGAAGTCTGCTAGAGATTCTGTCTCTCCCTCTCCTTCTGTCTCTCCGTACCCCCCTCCCTTTCTCTCTCTCTCTCTCTCAAATAAATATATAAATCTTAAAAAAAAAAAACAAACAAACAGCGAGCATTATTTTTACTACTAAATCTCTAAATACCCTTGAAGTAAGTATTATAATCCCCCACTTGAAATATGAAGAAACTGAGTCTCAGAAAGGTAGAGTCATTCATTCAGAATGAATTCATAGTACTTTTAATTGGTAAAGTTAGAACTTAAGCCAGATCTGCCTGACTTCAAGTTCCTTGATGCCCAGCTGCCGATCTTAGGTTACTTCTCACTCTCTAACTTGGGACTCAGGCTGAATGATGGCTTGCCCACTCCAAAGACCGGCAGATTTTCCCCCGGTGACCAAGGCAGCTCCTCTGTCTGGCCTAGTCCACTGGACGGGGGTTATCTTGCCATGAATGTATAAATCCCTCTTTTCTCTCCACTCAGGGCCCCAAGGAGAAGCGGATCCTGTCCTCTAGCACTGGGGGCCGGAACGACCAAGGAAAGAGGTGAGGTTTGCCCAACCCCCCTCTCAGCCCTTTCCTCATGCTCCCCTCCACCTCTGGGCTCTTAACCATCAGGCACAGAAGGCTCAGTGCCTAGGGCCCACCGGACTCTTAGGGCCCATGGAAGTGTTAGAATTTATTTTAAAATCAGAAGAAAACAATGAATATAATCCAACCTGGATTACACCTATCTTTATGCCAATGCAGTTGTAAAAGGTATTTTAAAATACTTTTTATGGAGGAAGGAGTCTGTGAAGGCAAGAGCCTAGGGCCCACCAAGTGATGATGAAACCCTGGTCCATGTGAGAGGCTCACACACACTCACAGGAAGCCTGCAGCCCCTGTGGGCTAGAGTTTACAGAAAACAAACTTCAAAGCCAAGGTCCAGGAGTAAGCCCTGAAGACAGCTTTTCTATCCTAACTCCAAAACCCACCTCCCTGTGGAGGAAGACCTGGCCTGGGGGAGGGGCACCTGGATTCTGATACTTCTTTCCTCTGGCTCTCTTGGGCCTCTTCCCTGGTATCCTGAGCGCCTCGGGGCACTGATGTTTCCCTCCTCTTAGAAGGCAGCCCAGGCCAGGCTTACTGCTAGTGCCTTCCGGAAAATCCAAGCTGCTAAGGCAGGCGTTACCGCTCACACAGCGGGCTCAGGGCCCCTCCAGGATAGGAACCGTAGAGTTATGCATGGGCCTTTTCTGAAAGCCAATTTTTAAAAATGTTGTTAGCTTTTCTGATTACAAAAGTAATACCCGTTGGTTACAAAGTATTCAAACTCTATAGAAATGTAGAAAGTAAGAGTTTCCTGTAAGCCTACTCCCTGCCCACCTTAACCGTTTGGAGTGTATCCTTCTAGACCTTTTTCTCAACATATATTAACTGTACCCCATTAACTGTAATATCCATGTCCCCTCCTCCCACACATACACACACACTGTGTAGATAACTTCCCAGTTGTTTTAAGGTGGGGACATTTGATTCTGGATAAGAAATAAATGACCTTTCAGTTTTTAAAACGACCAAGTACCGTAAAAGATACAGCAGATGTTTGTTCCCTTCTACCCTGACCCCTCCTCCCTGCTCATCCCTGCGACAAAGTGGCTTATTACCGCGTCTTGCTTCATGCATGTTGGGAAGATCTAACGTTACGTGGGATTAAAGGTCAGTGGGTCTGCATGATGGTCACCCTCCCGTCCAGATGAGGGTCCCCTCGCCCCTCAGAGAGAAGAGGTGCACTCACCCAGCCCTCCTCTCTCCCCAGGTACTACCATGGCATGGAATATGAGATGGACCTCGCTCCCCTTGAAAGCCCCACGCATCTCATGAAATTCCTGACAGAGAATGTGTCTGGAACCCCAGAGTACCCAGATGTGCTCAAGAAGAATAACCTGATGAGCTTGGAGGGGGCAGTGCCCACTCCGGGCAAGGCAGCTCCCCTCCCTGCTGGCCCCAGCAAGCTGGAAGCTGGCTCTGTGGACAGCTACCTGCTGCCCACCAGTGATATGTACGATAACAGCTCCCTCAACTCCTTGTTTGAGAGCATTCCTGGGGTGCCACCCACACAGCGCTGGCAGCCTGACAGCACCTTCAAAGATGACCCACAGGAGGTGAGGGCCCACCCCCGTACTCCTCACAGCATCCCTGGATATGTGCATGCCTGTGCAGAAGGAGAGAAGACAGTGAGGAGATCAGAGGTTTGGAATCCTGGGAATAAAAAGTCCTAGAGCCGAGGCAGGTCTGCCATGTACTGTTGTCCCAGTTGTACACTGCATAACCTGCACAGCTATATGGGACAGCTCTGGGATGAGGCTCCAGCAGCCCGAACGTGGCCATTTATTCTCTCTGAATTGTGTTTCTCTGCAGTCGCTGCTCTTCCCAGATATCCTGAAAACGTCCCCAGAACCCCCGTGTCCAGAGGACTATCCCAGCCCCAAGAGGTAACTCAGCCCCTCTGGAACCTTGGCCACTTGGACTGTAGGCAGAGGCTACAGACAGAGCCTCACACCATCCCCAGAGCAGGCATCGTCAGTGAATGAGAAGAGGGGAGTGAAGGCACGTGAAAGGAGAGAAGCAGATTTCCACACTTCTTTCTTGGGCTGTGACAAGGAGCTCAGAGCCCTGTTAAAAAATTGAGGTTCTGTTGCCCTTCATCTCCCCTGAGGCTCTGTCTCCCCTCAGGGCTCTCTCCAGTTTCCATTATTTGTTATTCAGCAAGATTGTGGCTCAATGAAACCATTAAATAGAAACTCCAAAAATGAGGAGACTGAGGCCCAGGGAGGTAGAATGGTCCCGAAGTCCCACAGCAAATCCACAGCACACCCTCTGCCTCCTACCGCACTGCCTTCCAGGATCCTCCTGCCTGATTGCTCAAGCCTCACTGTCCTCCCCCTCTCCTCCCTGCAGTGACTTTGAATATACCCTGGGCTCCCCCAAAGCCATCCACATCAAGTCAGGGGAGTCGCCAATGGCCTACCTCAACAAGGGCCAGTTCTACCCCATCACACTGCGGACCCCAGCAGGCGGCAAGGGCCTTGCCTTGTCCTCCAACAAAGTCAAGGTATCTTGTCCCTGGAGCAGCTTGGCTAGGATGGTTGGGCCAGCCTGGACTGACAAGGACCCTAGGGAGAAGGTGCCCCTGCCATGGAGTGGGGGACACAGAGGCGAAAGGGCAGGAGTGCTGCACCAGGGCCCTGGAGGGGACTGGGACTGCCTGGGCCTCTCCTGAGGCTGAGGGTCATGGCGGCCCCCCCGTGCTTGCAGAGTGTGGTGATGGTGGTCTTCGACAATGAGAAGGTGCCTGTGGAGCAGCTGCGTTTCTGGAAGCATTGGCATTCCCGGCAACCCACTGCCAAGCAGCGTGTCATCGACGTAGGTGAGAGCCCCCCCCAGGCCCCCTTCCCATTCTCTTGTACTCTCCCTGTTTCTCTCTCTCTCTTCATTCTCTCTCTCTCTCTCTCTCTCTCTCACACACACACACACACACACACACACATACACACACACACACACACACACACACACACACACACACAGAGCCCAATCAGCCAATCAGGCCTTTCTGGCCCTGCCCCCTTCCCCAGCCCCCTGTGATCTCTGAGGGACTGAGTTCTCACCCCAGCTGCCTGCCTGGCCCCGGTCTGCAGGTCCTGCACTGAGGGGGGTTTGCAGGGATTTGCATCTGTGGGCTGGAAGCAGGGGCCTCTTTTCTGTTTGCTTTGGGGTAAACAGTGCCCTAGAGACCCCAGGAATGTCTGATAAATAGACCCCTGGGAGGCTGGCCTTTGTGTCCCCCTGGGGGTCTGCCTTAGCCCATTGAGATGCAAATGCGTAAGACAACAGGAGCCCCATTGGGAAAGTTGGAAGGACCGTGCAAGGCAGTTCTGCTTTGGGAGCTGGGCCCCTGGGGTTCTGTCAGCTGGGAGGGGGCCCGGGGAAGGGACACAGGGAAGGGACTAGGGTGCTACCTTATCTCTGTCCTGGGCCCTGGGATGTGTGGGAGGCACCGCCCATCCTCCGGCCTCCAGGTTCTGACTCCATCACTCTTTTCTTGACTGTGTGACCTGTGTCACCTCCCCTTTCTGGGCCTCAGTTTCTCCAGCTGTCAAGTGGGATAGGGCCAGCTGCCCTTCCTGCATCCAGTGCTGTCTCTTCTGCCTTGAAGTCTCATGCGCTGGAGAACGGATCACTAGGGACACTCCCATGACTTGTCTGAGAGACCACACAGCCAGTGGGCAGGAGCCTGTGTCCAGGGGCCAAAGCTGAGCTCCAGTCCTTGCTGTGCCTTTTTTTTTGAAAGATGTGGGACCCTGGCCAAGTGACCAGACTTCTCTGAGCTTCATTTTCTTTCCACATTTAAACTGAGGATTCATTGTGTCCTTGTGAGGATTAAGTGAGGGCTCGCCATCCTGTTCAGTGAGTGGTGGCCATCCCACGGTTTGCTCACTGTCCGTCCAGTAGCTCGGCGTGAGGAGTCCTGGACTTACTAGGCCCCTTACCATCGCTGGCACCGCTCTTACTCCTTCTGCTGCTGCTGTGTCTGGGAGACCCTCTAAGTCCCAATCCCGCTGAAAATGCAAACCTCCGCCCAAAAGTGATGAGGGCCCAGGCCTAGCTGGCTAACTTAGGGATTCTCTGTGGGGTTTGGGCATATCTGCTTCCCAGGCTGGACCTCAGTTCTCCCATCTGTAACCCAGGGCACGACCATCAGTCTCCCCTGCCAGACTGAAGCATGGTTCTGTGGGGAGAGGGTAAAAATCCCTGCCAGGAATTAGACTCCACTCCTAAAAGCCTCCTTCCCAGCATGTCCCCAGATCCCTTTCCTCCTGACTCTCCTTCTGGTCCCCTGTGGTTCCAGCGGACTGCAAAGAAAACTTCAACACCGTGCAGCACATTGAGGAGGTAGCCTACAACGCCCTGTCCTTCGTGTGGAATGTCAACGAGGAGGCCAAGGTCAGTGCATGGCCGTGGCAGGGCTGGGTACCTCAGAAGTCCCCAAGTAGGGAACTAGAATTGTGGTAGCTGCTCTGATGAGAGCACCTGTGGAGGGGGCAGGATACAGAGTGGAAGGAAGAGAAGCGCAGGCTTCTAGAAAGGCTAGGCCTATGTCCCAGCCTTGTGACCTTGGACCAGTGCCTTGCCTGTAAATTTGGGATCCAACGATAGCTCCAACTGAGGGGGTTCACATGAGGATCACGTGCGATAAGTAAAGGGTAGAGGCCGCCCTGGCTCAGCAACAGGGGCTGTTGTGGCGAATCGCACCCACCCATTCACCAGATGGGAAAACCGAGCCACGTGCGAGGTCACACAGCCAGCCACCCATGATGCCAGGTTTCCCGACTTGCAGGCCAGTCAGGGGTGCAGGAAGAATGCTTTGGGTTCTGCTAGAGGAGGCCGAAGTCCCAGTGACTTCATTTCTTATGTCCATAGAAAGGGAACAATAGTCTGCCTCCGGGGGTTGTGGTGAAGATTCCCTAGGATCATGCACGTCTCAGAGACGGGCCCAGTGCCAGACCCATCTGAGAGGCCTGAAAGTGGAGCCTCTGGTGATTTTTTTTATCCCAGCCGCTTAGTGCCCAAGGCCAACTTGCTGTGTGCCTCTGGGCCTCTCTGTGCCATGCTTGGTTTCCTGTTTGGAGAGCCAGCATTGTGGAAAGGGCACTGGTCTGAGAGCCGGGGCTGGGTGACCTTGGGCCTGTCCTTTGTCTCCTTGGGCCAGGCCCACCCTCTCAGACCAGGGTTGGGTCCAGCTCATGGCAAGGACTTTTCTGGCCTGGACAAGCTGGAGGGCTGGCCTCACGGGCCTGGGCCGCCGTGGCTGCCTGGAGAAAACAAGAGCTGAAGGGGGCTCTGAAAACACAAAGGGAGGCACAAAAGTGAGGGATTATTCGTTTTCAAACAGATACCAGGGGCTAAAGGAGGAGCTGGGGCCTCCGGTGCCGGGAGGCGGGGAAAGAGTTTCACTGGAAGGGAGCGCTGGGTTTCGGTTGGGATTTTCTCACAGGCCCTGAAGCCCCCAGGCGTGGGTCTTTCTCAGGTGTGAGCTGGGTGGGAGCTGCATTAGCTGCTGAGTTGGCTGAGGGGTGGTATGTCTGGTATGCGTCTGGGGGCCTGGCCCCCACAGCCAAGGAGGGAAGGGGGTCCACAAAGGCCCCATACCCCACCCCTACCTGGGCAGGTCAGGATCACTTCCAAGGGAAATGTCCCAAGGAACAGTGGCCAGTCTGGAGTGAGGTCTGGCCCTGGCATCCCAGGGAGGAGTCAGTCAGGTAGGCAGTCACCAGGCGAGCCTGCCAGGGAGTCTCTGGGCTGGGAATCACCCCACCGTCAGCTGCACCTCCTAGGCTTTGAGTTGAGACTCCAGTGGTCCCAGTCACCACAACAGGTCACTGCATGCCAAGCCTGCTAGGGGCGTCATGTGCCCTCACAGCCACATGAAGTAGGTTTAATTATCCCCATTTTGCAGGTAAGAAAACTGAGGCTCTGTGAGGTTAGTGCACTCGTCTAAAGCCACATGGCCAGTGAGTGACTGAGCCCAGCTTCCCAACCCCAGGCCGGGTGGCCCCGTGTCCAGGCTCATTCTGCTGGCATGTGGAAACATCCGCAGCTCCCCTCTCTGCTCAGAGCCCCTGATTCCTTGGCTGTAAAAGGCGGGGGACAGGTCCAGTGATGGCTGGAACTGGTAGGCAAGGGCGCAGAGGGGCAGGGTCTCACCCCTGTGGCTCGAGGCCAGCGGGAAGGTGGTCTTCTGGACCCAGGGGGAACGGGCTATGGCCCTTCCATACCTCCTTACTCTGGGTGGCAGAACAATGAGGCTCTGGACTTTCATGAAAACCCCTGAGGGACCTCGTCATCTCCTTCTCAGGGCCTTGATCCTTTGGGCTGCCCTGGGCAGTCTAGTGGGAGCTGCCTCGCCAACTGGGCCGCACCCACACCCACCCTCATGTCCCCTGGAGAAGGCTGGCGTGCCACCCTGAGCCCCAGTCTGGCCGTCGGTGATGGTGATGGGCTCCTTCCACAGGCGTGACTCCCCTGTGAGGCTCAGTGAGCAGTGCTCGAGGGACAGCAGGGCTGGCGCAGGGCCCACTGTTTCTCCAGCTCCCCTGTCTGTCCCCAGGTGTTCATCGGTGTCAACTGCCTCAGCACAGACTTCTCCTCGCAGAAGGGGGTAAAGGGTGTCCCCCTGAACCTGCAGATCGACACTTATGACTGCGGCTCAGGTGCCGAGCGCCTGGTGCACCGAGCTGTCTGCCAGATCAAGATCTTTTGTGACAAGGTGGCCGGGGTTGGGGGCTCTGGGAGGGGGGAAGGGCTAGCTCCCACTGGTGTGCCCTCCCCAGCCATGTGGGGTGTGTCTGTTTCTCTCCGCTTCTTGCTCTCGGCCTGTCTCCCTCCTCTGTGGGCTTGTCATTGTCTGTCCTGGCCTCGAAGTATATTTTCCTCCCTTTCTGTGCTGCTGTCTCCCCTCTCAGTCTCCTTCTGAAGATCTCTTTCTAGATCTCTCCGAAGATCTCTCCATGTGTCTTTCTGTGTCTGTCTCTCTCGTGTTTCTCTTTCTTCTCCTTGTCCTTTCACTCCACTTTCCTCATGCTTCTCTGTCTGTTCCTCTCTCTCCACGTCTGTCTGTCTCTCGTGGCCTGGAATGACTTCAGACAAGGCTGGGCTGGGCTGGGCTGGGCCCGACGGGTTGGGCACTGCTACTTTCCCATTTCCTGGTCTCACTCTGGGAAGACAGCAGCTCTAGAAGTCTGGCAGCCCCAGAAGGCTGGCCCATAGTGAAGATGCAAGACAGCCAGGCCCTCCCAAGACCCTTGGTGACCCCCCTTCTCCGCTTCCCTGCAGGGAGCAGAGAGGAAAATGAGGGATGATGAGCGGAAGCAGTTCCGGAGGAAGGTCAAGTGCCCCGACTCCAGCAGCAGTGGTCAGTGGGGAGGGGCCAGGGGCTGGGCTGGCCTGGGGCAAAGGGGAGATGGAGACTGGAGACTGGGGGTGTGAACGGAGGGGTCCCAGACACAGGGCTTTCCTTTTCTCATCAGGCATCAAGGGCTGCCTGCTGTCCGGCTTCAGGGGCAATGAGACCACATACCTGCGGCCTGAGGCTGACCTGGAGACCCCGCCCGTGCTGTTCATCCCCAACGTGCACTTCTCCGGCCTGCAGCGTCCTGGAGGGGTGAGGGTCTCTGGCCAGAGAGGGTCTCAGCCTCTGGCGGGGGCGGGGAGGGGGCAATCGTCACTGATTGGTGCAGAGGCCCCTGCCACGCGGCCACAACAGGCCAGTTTAGACGAGCGTAGGTCTGGATATTTTTTTACATCAAAATGAAGATACTTTTACCGAATCCCATGGGATTAAAGAATGGACACTTGTTCGGACAATGTTAGTGACCTTTTCTACTGGAGAGAAAGTCAGTTGAAGAAATGGACTTCATAACTGTTGAAGTGTTCATGCTTGGAGCATTCATGGAGGTTTCTAGTGGCTGGCTCCCCATAGAGTGGACCACGGTGGTCATGGC